>NC_142717.1:38996951-39299217 GCF_055471065.1 Atractosteus spatula | reverse complement strand
CACATTTATGTACGTGGTTCAATACAAAACAGTGGAAGAGTTTTCATATATTACTCACTATTTTTTTAAAAAACACTGCTGCACTCAAAAACAGTCACTGGGTGAGTAAACTTCAAAGCAGAGGATTACGCATCAGTGAACAACATGCGTTAAACATTTACTAAATTCCCCATGAATAAATCAACACAGAGCGCACTAAGAAGCATCAAAGTCATGAGACTTGAAGGATGTCTCAGCGCCTGCAGGTCAGCATCGCACACTGAAAATCGACTGACTGGTTGACTGCAGGGACATTCAGAAGAGCACAGCCCGGGCCGAAAACCAGCGCTGAACAGCTGAACAGCGACAACACTGAACACATAAGGCAAAGGCACAACATCCGTGTCAAAGCGCAAGGGTATGCCAGCATTTGTAAAGGACAGTTCATAAAAGCTTTGGTTTTTAATCGAGACTTTGGGAGGACAGAAGAATAGTTACAAGTGAAACAAGGTCATTCGGTCCATCGGTTAGTTAATAGCTAATAGATTCAAGGATCTCCTCCAGCCACTTCTTCAAATAAACCAGCATATCGATTTCGATAACATGGCTAGGTAGCTTGCTCCATACTCCCACAACTATTTGCATAAAAAAAAAGAGGCCCTTCCACTGCACAATCTCACGGAGGTGGTTCGTGAAAAAAGATGGGGTCTCGGCTTTAACAACGGGGCTGGGTAGCTTGTTCCAGACCCCCACATCCCAAGAGAACAACCACTACTTCCAGAAACTGTACTGTTCTTCACACCCCTGTGTTAAACTGTAATGTACTCTGCAAGTTCTACATGACTGAAACAAAGAGTCCCTGATGCACTGCTCCATGTAATTATCCTGTTACGCAGAGAATAAAGGTGAGGCTCCAATTTACTGCTTGCAATTAAGACAATGAATATTTATTTAATGTTCTGCAGGAAGCATAAACTACACTTAACAGGCAGGCAATATTTCTCATGGGGTAGGACAAATGAGCACCCTTAACACTCCCACGCTCAGCACATATTCCCAGTGCACAGGAAACTGCAAGAGCCTCCGAACTTATATAACTGCAGAGAATTCCTTCAGGGCACGAAACACGAGGCCGATCTCGGGCTTCTGTAGGAACAAGCGGCTGCTGTTCTTGCTTTGAAGCAATCTCTTCCGAACCCACATTTCAAAACATCATCAGAAAAACAACGGTTTTCTTCTCGGGGGAAACCAAACGCTTGGGAAGAGAGTTGCAAATCACAGCAATCACAAACCTTCCGTCTGGTTTTTGACCTCTTGCAACACCAGCTGAGCACTGAAAATGTATTTACAGTAGTTTTTCCAACTCATTACTGCTAACTCACAAAGCAGATTGTCTTGGGTGATCGAAGGGTGAACTTCCAATTCCTAATTTCATGGAATCATTTTCACTCTGACATCTTTATCGCTGCCTATTTCTTTAAAGACCAGGACGTTTAAGGCACCTGAAAACTCAGTATAAAAGCTACTGCTTGGCAGTAGCACAAACAGCAGAACTGGAATGAGGTGTGGCTGTCTTGTGAGGACTGCCAATGCATTTCCTTAACTCTGCTTCCAAATGTAATTTATTAAAGGCTATCCTGCAGCTAAGCTAAGAGTTTGGTTACATTTTGTACCATTAACGTGCTTCTAATTTTAGATGCAGGCTATTAGATCTAGAGGTTTCGTAACAAATCGACCTCCCTCAGCCCACATGTTCCTCTCAAATTTACTATTAATCAAAAAGCCACGGCAACTGCGTGCCACAATCTAATCCCAGCTCTTATCCATCCAAAGAGCAGGTGTTCCAAGACCCAGCAGGACCGGACAAACAATTCCTCTGTCCTCTAACAATAACCCTCCCCTTGGCTCAGAAACCTTCTGACAAGCACTGTCCTATTTCACTCAGCACTGGGAGAGCCGTCTTCTTCTGTTTTATCAAGAGAATAACTATTTCCAAAGAAACACAAATCATGACCATGGTACAAAGTCAACATTTAGCTTAGCGTATAAAATGAAGAACCGTGCCCCGACATCTTGATAAATGGTAGAAAACTGCTTGGGTCTTTAGAAGACATTGGGTGAAGCTTTTGCTTTCTTACTACACTAGGTTTGTGAATACAAAACTTTACCCAGACAGTCTATTTATCCACTGGCTTTGTCAAACAAACACTGGACACCCTTAAAACAGTACAAAAGCAGGAGCTTTTTAACACCCAAAATTATGATTCAGAAATTACAAGAATAAATGTTAGAATGTAAGATTACTGGAAACTGCCTCTACACACTACGTAGATACCAAACAGAATAAAAGGTATTTGTTTTTTCAATTAATTTAAAATGTTGCCCCTTTAATTTGGTGTAGAAAACTTGCTATTCTAACTAAACTGTTAGATTTGATTGCATGGGCTGCATTTTGTTATGAACATTAAAAAAAGCATCTTGTTCTGAACGAAGCAACAGCATATTATAATTAAAAAAACAGCGCAAAACATTTTCCAGAAGTTGCCTTTGGGGGATTTTTAAAATTAAATGTTTAAATTAAACCTTAAAAAAAACATTAAATGGGTTCTTGGTTTTTAAATATTACAAATTACTTTCTAATTTGAAAAGCCTTTGCTTCTAGAAACTAGTTCATACTATGGTCTGCTTAGTCATTCATGGGTCACCTGAAGTCACTCTACTGATCCCATTGACCTGTTCAGCAACTGACCAACGGGATGAATTAAGAAAGCACTGGCAGAGAAACCTACAATTGGATGTATTTAGCTGGCTTTTAATTCCTCGCCAAGCAACAGTGGGTTAATCCTTTATTTTCTTTTGCTGTGGGGGAGGGGTGACCACTGGGAAACAGTCCAGTGCATTCAGGCAGGTTGTAAAGAACGCACAACAAAGCCGAACCAGGGAAAACCAAATCCCAGACAGGGCTGAGCTGTGGTATAACAGGTTAACAGTGTACACAACTCCAACTAAAGAGGGTATCTACCAACAAGGCCTTACATTATATACTCGTTTTATTTTACAAATAATAATGGTAAGACAAAACAGAAAAGAATCCATAATAAAGCTCTCAAAACTTAAAAGGAAGCAAAGCTTTGTTAAAAGTGGAGACTTTATCAGTTGCTCATTAACAGACATACTGTACTATAAAAGGCTGAAGATTGAAACAGGTGTCATCTAAGATGTCCATTTTTATGACATCACCTGAGCACTAATCAAATCAGCTCCTGATGTGCAGACGTCTTTCCATAGATCATATGCTCACATCCATCATCGTACAGGAGTGCAGAGCTCTCGTTGTGGCTGTGGGCCAGTGGATCAACACGAAACCACATTTAGTGTCTGAGAATTGCTAGAATCCCCACTCACTCGGGCTGAAGATCACAAATACTTTTCACATGCGTTGGCCAATTAAAGCAAGCTGAGCAGAGGAAGTGATGGAGTTTGTCTAAGGGCACGTGCTTGAGATACCTGGCCCCGTCTAGGGGAGAGAGACCAAGGTTTTAGGTCACCTGAGCATCTCCGTATCAAGTATAACAGTCCGAGAGACTCTACACATTGGAATGCAATATCAACCCGTTTTCTAGTATTAAAGCAGCTTAGTGAGGATTTATTCATCTGGTTTGTGACTCTCTTTTTCTGAAGCAGACGTGCACACCAAGCGTCTCCTGTATTTTCCCATCTGCTCGCCCAGTGCCAGCTCACCGATTGGTCTTTGGGAAGCGACTCCAGACTGCATCCGATTGATCCAAAAAGATCAGATCTTGAAGGGGCTCTGGAACAGCCACACCTACCTACTCGGGTTGGTCTAATACACTGTCCCCTGGCTGCAGCAAAACACTGAAGAGAGAAAGATGAGCCCTATCTTCTGCAGTTCCAGAAGTTCATGTGGGGACCTGCATGAGCACGCGTTAGCTGCAAAGGAACAGGTTCATTCCATTTTTGAAAGGTAAAGAAAAAGAAACAATATTTCAGCTGTGGAGCCTACTTCAACTGTAAATTGTTAGATACACAATTAAGGAAATAAACAGAAAAAAAGTAAAGGTTAATTTTGCACTGAAAAGTAAAAAGAAGAAACGCAGTCTTCCAGTTGTTCAGCCTTCCCCAGATGTGAAGAAGGTGTGTTTTCAAGTTTGTCATCGGAGGAAGGCTCTATTTATTTCCATAATCGTGTCTCTAATGATTGACACCTGAAGTAGGCTCCACAGCCGAAACTCAGTTTTTCTTTTCCTTTGCAGCCTACACATGCAGACGCAGCTCCTTACTACTGTGCAGGGGGCAGTAGCTCAGATACGAGTGCGTGTTTGCTGTGGTTAGGTTGCTCCTCCTCCAGCGAAGAATTCTGCAGCGTCACTCTGAAAACTAGCGCTGCCAGGTTGGGTACAAGAGAAAAGATTTAAAGTAATCGTCCTTGAATGACTGGCTCTCTGTCTGTTAAAAGAAGTAATCTTGCAGAGTGACATTCCCTTTGCTGCCGAATCTTTGGAAACATCTGTAATCGGAGCCACCGCAGGGAGAACTACATATAGCACGCTTCAGGTCCCTGAAGACTGCATTCCGACAGGTTGTTCCAGAACAAAAAATAGCAACAAGATGTTTCCAAGATGACAACTACAGTTGGAAGGGTGCTTTTTAAAATTCGGCCAATAAAATTATTTACAATAGCTCAAACAAGCGTAGTGAAGGTGGCATGTCTGACTTGATTCTGTGTTACCTGTGACCATTCGTTGTTTTTTTTAACCATAATTCCCGATTTCTTTGTATGGAAGCTACCCACAGGAACGACAGCACAAGACCATGACAGGAAAGAAATGTGCGGATGACCTGGAATTGGCCCGGAGGGTGTGACTGTGTGGTAGATTGCTAATGGTATCACAGGGAGGGAAATCATAGCAACAGCCAGGGAGTTCCACAAAAATGATTTTACTTAGTCTGCATTACACCATCACAGCCTAAGGGTGATAATTGGCAAGAAAGGAGTGTTCGTAATCAGGACCTGCACAAATAATTATTGCGCTTCCAGACAAGATCAATTCAATACCACAAGAAGTAAGTCACAGGCACTTGGGAGTATGAAGGGTAGTGCTGGTTTTGACCACCTTCTGTGTGGAGTCTGCATGTTGTTGAGATTGAGTGACTTTTCTCTGTGCCAGTGAGTTTCCTCCCACTTTCCAAAGACCTACTGGGAGGGAAACAAAACCTCTAAATGTGGGTGAGCGTCCGGTGATGAACGGACATCTCGCCCAGGCTGTGCTCCTGCCTGGTGCCCTGTGTTTCTAGGATAGGCTCTGGAATGCTGCAACCCTCCCTGTGAATAAAAGGGTTTTCCGATAATGGATGGACAGATGGATGGGGGGGGGGGGGGCGGAAATCTCTTCCTTCCCAGTATTCACCACAGTACACAACCTTCTCTGTAAAGAAAGAGGGCTCACAATTTCTTCCACACAACAAGGATTTTCAGCTTACATACAAATAACCGGTACATCCTGACAGGCCGAACCAAGTATTTTAGAAGTCAGTGCAATCGTTCTGCACAATGAATGTTAAGTGCCTTTGTGGGATTGATAAATTAAAGATGAATTTGTAAAAAACATTAAACTGTGAGATTAAAGGCTACACTTCAGGAAAAGCGTTCACAATCTATACGCATCCGATGAAGAGAACAGAATGAGTCACTTACCTCCGATGCTGTGCAAGGGGATGTAGGTTTGCCTGCAGAAAGAAAAATAAAAAAAAGACATTAAAATAATGACATCCAGAGGAGGAAGGGGAAACAGCACAGGAGCTAAGCTAAAGCTCGTTTACTTCCAGGTTGTCAAGGACATTGGGTACCTCACAGTCGTGTGAGGCAAGCCATGAATTTCTGAAGTATAAACATTACAAAATGAAATTGATATAATTGTCAGACTTCTAGTATTTAAAGATTTAAAAAATAGCCTTCCAACACTGAAACAGTCATCTTTTCAGGATATAAGAAAAGCCTGAATGCCCTGTTTTCATTTCTAACCCATCTAGTGCACTTTAATCCTTTTAAGGCTCCTTTCGGTGTCCACATTTTCTTCATCCCCATCTTTAAATGCACCTGAGGCTTTAACTTTTTTTTTTCTACATTCGGACTCAGAAAAACAGAAGACGTAAAGTAGTTTCTTCACATAATGTTCCCACATTGATCCTGCCTTTAATGTCTGTGGTTGCTACGGTAACCAACTCCAATGACACCCGAGAGGGAAAGGTCAACATTGAGCAATCCCACACAAAGCTGTGTTGTTGTTGTTGTTGTTGTTGTTGTTTTTGGCAGCCACATGTTAATAACACGTTTTAAATTTTCGATTTATGAAGTTGCTCTGTGCATCCAACGGCTTTAAAATTAGGTCAGCATTGTTGAGTTTCAGAAACTTTCTGAAAGGTTTTTTTAAATCCAATGAGTCACATTTGTGAATAATTGTACATTCCCAACAACCCCCTCCCTCCTCCCCCAAACATAAAAACAAGTGCACCTTGGTACATATTGTATATGAACACAGACATTGTGTTCTATCCTTTGTGCTACTGCATATGATGTTAATATCAGACTCATCATCACTGGGAAGTTTTTTTTCCCTTCAGGGATCACTGATAAACATCTGTTGAGAGGAAACGAGCACTTTCTACAAACCTACAAATGGCTGAAAGGTATACCACCAGTACCCTTTAATTAAGCCATTTAAAAAAAAACACAGCAGTAACAATTAACAACAGACGCTGGTTTATTTAAATGTGCCGCAAACCTCTCCACTCTTCTCCCTTTCCAAGTACGTTTGCTCTTACGTTTCTGAAAACAAAACAGAACTCCTCTGGCCATTAAGCATTGTTCAGTGGATCATTTACAATAACTGTAGAGCACAGCCTGCTGCCACTTTTCCCCCTATTTTAACAGTATTGCCTTCCTGAGGTTTGCTAATGAGGTTAAGTCAAGTAATAAAAGAACAGGACCTTTTATTGGCTTCAGCACAGACTCCAATGTGACCTGATCCAAGACGTCAGAATCCAACCCAGTGGATAGGATCAACAGGGAAACACGGACTAGAGGACACGAGTGGAAACTAGGTGGAAGTACTTTTACAATGGAAGACAGGAAGCACTAGTTTAGGAAAAGGGTTGTGGGAGTCTGGAACTAGCTACTCAGCCATGCTGTCAAAGCCAATACACGGTCTTCTTTCACGACATGGCTAGAGGAAATCCACAGAACAATTAGCTACTAACTACTGGTAGTTAGTATAGTATTACTATAGCATAGTAGTTCAGGTGGGTAGCTGCGTCAGCATGCGTAGGCTGCAAAGGAACAAGTAATAGGTTTATTCCATGCTGAAAAAAAGAAGAAAGAGAACACAACGTTTCGGCCGTGGAGCCTTCTTCAGGTGTGCCGTCTTCAGCCTTCTTCAGTAACACCTGAAGAAGGCTCCACGGCCGAAACGTTGTGTTCTCTTTCTTCTTTTTTTCAGCATGGAATAAACCTATTACTTGTTCCTTTGCTTACTATAGCATAGTTTATGTTCAGTGGTGACAGAAAATGCTAAAGTTACATTTTTTAAATATTTGAGGTTTCAAAAGAGCTTGATAACAGAGCAGAGCACCGAGTCGGGTTCTAATGCTCCTGATCTTATCATTTTTTACTTTCACCAGCAGGGCAAGAACCGCAACAAGCCACTGCAGATGGGAACCGAGCTCTCAAAACAGTGCCTTTCTTTCATTAGGTTCCTGCCAAATTCCCCATATTTAGCAAACCTCTCAATCAAATAACAGCTTTCATGTAGTGCACATTCTTTGGGGAGTAATAAAAAAAAATGAGGTCAAACCTGCAGAGATAGAACCCTATCACCTCACAGACCGGCAACTTTAAACTTTAACGTCTCAAAATGTAAGAAACTAGAAGGATTTCTAAGGACTGATGAGAGCACTGCCAAGGGAAAGACCGTCTTTGAGTCGATAGGAAGTCCTCCGTTTACAGCCAGACTAATTTGGCTGAAGAGGCTGCTCACAGTGATTATTTCTTTTGCATATAAACACACTCACACAGTGCGTGTTATACACCACGTCATCCAGCTGTTCTGTGAAAACAAGCACAGGAGTCTAGAAAGGCGATGATTTGACATCAGATGCAGACCAATAGGGTTTAAAGCCTACAGTCCTAGCAGCTTGGTGACAAAACTGATTCTGTTTCTCTGTAAAAAGAGCTTCTTTATGTAATAGACATATGAAGTAAAGTATAAAGTATTTAAAGATTATATACTTTATACTTTGCATAATAGATTTGCCATGCCACAGTTTGTCAATTTGATCATTATTTCTGCACCAAATCATATTCTTTGAAATATGAAGCAAAAAGAAAGATTTACAAATCAGATGTTTTCAAGTTTCAAATTTAAACCCAGTCATGTGCACCACTCCTGAAAATTCTAAGTCCACAGGCAAATGTGTTATTACAGAGACTCTAGACATTGGTTTTAGCTGCTTCTGAACTTAAAGGTGTCTCCTGATATGTTGTTAATAAATTCACAGTTCACTCACTTCTTTTCTTTGTGAATGTCTGAGGTCTTACATATAAATCATCCCCCACAACACAGGCAGGTATTTGTCTTAGAAATAGGGTTATATATCAGATACACAGGGCTAGGATTACAGCTGTAGGCCCCTGACTCAAGCCCACCTAATTCCAGCGTGTAACAGCCTGGGATCAAACTGGTGATGCATGGATTTCAGGATTTTGCCTCCACTCCAGACAAGCACAGAAAGACAAATTCAAGTTCTTCTTAGACTTTCAGAGCCAAATTCAAGCAAACAACGAGAACTGGAGCAGACAACCAGCTGCTAATTATACAAACCAAATGATGAGAAAAGTATCCTTGAGCATTTCTGGCTAACTAAATAATTATCTTCCTTTGTGCAAATTATCCCAGGGTCTCGGAATCTTGACTTCATTCATTTCAGTTGCTTAGATATTGACTCCATGTTTGTGATCACTGGACTGTCCTTCTGCATTGCCTGTTGCTGTTGGCTTTAACATGCAATGCATGTTTCTCCATCTGTTGAAGAACCACAGTCCTCTTTGGAAGCCTCTTTCATTTCCAGAAATACACATCACAAGGTTAACTCCAGCCAGGACAGAACAAAGACACAGAGAAACTCTACTGTGACACTAAATTCAGGGCTGCATTTTCTGGCAAATCGAGGGTATTGCCAAGCTAATCCAAGCGCTGGAATGTTATTTATAGTTCTTCTTAGAATTGTAAGTCTTTTGTGGTACAAGCAGATGAAAGGGACTACCTCAGCCCCTCTTTTAATGTTAGTGTCTAACTGCTCTAAAATATAGTCAATGCCAAACTGGAGGCTAATGGAGATGGTAAATAGCTTCAGTGATGTCTAAACAGCATTTGGCATATGGAGAGCAAGCTGGGGTATGTGAAAAGACAAATTCCTAATGCAAGAAATTGTATGTGGCTAATAAAGTGAGCGTAATCTTAATTTATTATTTTTATCATTCTTATTATTTTATAATAAGAAATTATACTGATTGAATTATTTTATGCAGCGACATTAAATTACCGACTATTTCAAGCTGATAGAACGTTCACTGACAAAATATTTTGAAATGCAATCCAAAGATCCAGATTCTACCACAAAAGAAGAAAAGGTCTCTCTGGTCAGCCCTGATCCTCTTGCCGTGTCCCTGGGAATGCTATCGCCTGGGAATGCTGAATGCAGCTCTTACTCACATAGGTTTGCAAATATTTCATTTACTCCATAACTCATGACATAACCTAATGCATATGAAACACCCGAGGACCTGATCAGAAGTAACTCTCTTAAGAATAAAGTGAATGCTCCAAGCAATCAGCTGTAAAAGACATTTGAAAACTCATAAGTGTCTAAATCAGAAAATAATTAGGTTATGCGACTACTGAGGTTGGCACACAAACCAGAAGACACCTGGCCCTCCAGGAATTCTGTCCGAGACGTGCGTTTTAGAGAACACACTAGAAATGTCAGAGCTGCTTTGAAAACGCAATGATGAACAACGTCATCGTTTAACGCGTGCTCCATGAACTGGAGAACTGCTAGTGTATGACCCACTAGCATGCCAAAACTGGACCAGGTAATTATTAGCCACTGAATCGGACTTCTGTTACGTCCAAGGTTACTAAAAAAGTAAATGGCATGAAATTACAGGATCATGAAAACATATAAAAATAGGATCCTAGAGGATCTTCAACATGGATTTGTTTTTTAAAAAACAGGTAGGCTTTGCTTAACTAACTTGCTAGAGGAATTTGAACAAGCAACAACAGTATCTTCACGTACACATGGAATGCATGATTTTCATTACACTTTTTTTTCCCCCTTGATTTTGACACTCCAGAGGTCACTAGTGGAAACTGTGTGGGCGTGCATTTAAAAACAAGAACAGGAGGCATTGCTTTACACAAAGGGTTGTGGGAGTATGGAAGTGACTGCTCAGCCACAACTCTGAAGTCAATATTGTACTATCCTTCAAGAAATGGCTGGATGAGATCATGGTGCAATTAGCTACTAATTACCAGATGGGCTAGCTGGGCTTGATTGGCCTCCACTTGTTCGTAGCCTTAATTATGTTTAAAAAATAGAGTAAACCAACTGCTTAATCACTATCGGATTTTAAGAAACTCTGTCTCAACATGACATTGATTACCATTGAAACATGTGGAGCTTTATGTAAGTGGCTCACAGCCATTCGTCAGTAAGGAAACTGCAATAAACCATATGAACCACACTGCACTGTAGGTGCATATAGTGTCTTGTCACCATCTTCTTTACATTTGAATGTGTAAAAGGCAGGTACTGATCACCCTCAGAGGAGAGGAGAAGAGGACTAAAGGAGAGCAAGCATCGTTGGAAACAGTTACACCCCTGCATCAGTGCTAGGATAAAACTAACTAATGGTGCATTTCCTACAGCTTTGCATAGAACAGAGACCCAACGCCTCAACTCATAAAAAAACAAAGCTATCAGGATTCAACTGGACTCTCAGCCACCACTGGCTGGACATGAAAGTGTTAATTATGAAAGTGATGAGATCCCAGTCAGCCTCCTAAGCAGCATTAAAACATGAACTGTCTACTGCACCACTAAGTATCTTTTTTTTTACATTAATTGAATCACCAATACATCATTCCACATTAAATTAAAAGGTGCTTGAAGTGGACTGGCACTGCGCCCAAGAACAGCTGCAACAACAACAGGGCCAGCAAGCAACACTGTCCAGCCTTGTGTCCTCAGAAAGCACTGACAAGGACCGGTTCTTAGAAAGCTGACTGTCATTTCTTTTGCTGAGCACTGAAGGGGAAGGAAGATGCACATGAAGTTCACAGCACAATTACAGTGCACGGAAACACATTTAGACAAGCAGTCCAAGCATGCGTTCAGCTTCTTAACTCCGTCTTTAATACACTGTCCGGTATTCATGAACTATGCAGACTACTGTGGCTTGTGAAAAACACCATCACTGCTGATACAAGTGCTGTACGCAATGACATTTCCTTGAAGTCCATCACTGGCTCGGTGATGCAGTAGGCAGTTAGATGCAGGTAACGCAGACCAAACACATGATTCGCAGCACGTTTTCATACCGGTTTACATCGGCAGTACTTGGATTCTAAATCCGTGTTGCACTAAAAGCACAAAGTAAAAGAATTCAAAAACAGCCGTGTCTAGCTGGACAGAAACCTGTATGTACCATCAGCTGACAAGCGCATATACGGCATGACTGCTCTCTCTCATAGCGCGATGGTAAAACAAAAAACTGGACTGCCCGTTTTCCGAAATATATCTCTTAACCATTTTCCTTACACAACACTGTCTCGGAATGTGGCTGGGGGAGAAACTACCACATTCTGTGGTTTTTCTTCTACTGCACATGACATCAGCCAAACCTGCTCAACAGCAATTATAACATAATAAGGCGTGACGGCTTTAAACATCACAAGGTATGACATCTGCTCAAATTAATATTGTACTTTCAAAACCTAAAACTACACCCGAGGCTGATTTTCAAGACGCTAGGGCGTAGGGATGCGAAACCTCTGTAAATAATAGGTTTGTTTTTCCTTTCTTCAAATAACGTGACGTTTTAGGGGGGGGGGGATACTGCTGTCAGCTTTTTTACTGTCATGTTTTTTTACATACCGGCAGACAATACATGAGTGATGAATAGGACCGTTGTGAAGCAAGTAAGCCTCACGCCTTCGAGAAATACGTTTGGCATAATAAGGAAAATCAACAACGAGACCAAAACAAAACTAATGAAATACTTAAGCATTTATGGTTAAATCCCCGTCAACAGACTTAAATGGTTTTCCCAGTATGTTGGAACGGGACATGTTTTTATTGTAATGAAATTTTAATTGAACTGAGATACGGGACCTAAACACGAAAGACAACGCCTGGGAAGCGTGTGGTTTTATTCATTAAAAAGCTCGTGATGCTCATGGGTGTCAAATATTAAATTTGACTCGAGGGACAATAATCTTTAATATATATATACTCTCACACCCCTTGTTCTTATAAAGCTACACTATACAAACACGGACGATGGAGTTTTACTTTTATACTTCCTTCATGACGGCAAACTCAACTCCAAGAATACACCGAACACCGGTTAAAACACCGTAACAGCGACTTTACACTCTCACCCTCGAAGAACAATGATGATTGGACCCTTTGTCTCAACGTGCGAGGTGACCCCAGCTGGGTCGGTCACGTGGTCCCATTGTTTACGCCTGGACCACCACCGACACCTCCGCCACCCACCCGCCCACCACAACCGGCCCGTTCGGGACTAGCTGGTTAGAGTCCATCTTCGAAAAATCACACGAAAGCTTTTCATTTTATCATGTCTTATCTCTAAATGCTCCGGTGGCTCTAGAGGGGTGTAAATTGGATAAAGCGTCTTTCTATTTTTAGGAGCTGAAATGACATGCATGATAAAAATAAGGGGGGGGGGGGTTCTATGGTTTGGCTTTTTTCCTCAACCGGAACCGCTTTTGGGCCAACTCCAGCTTTGCTCGTGTTGCGTAACTGTGTAAGTTAATTATTTGGGTTGATTCTCGGCTTCTATAGAAACGGGGTCCAACACGTGAGAACTCGCGGCGGCTGGAAATTTCAGCACTGTTGTTGTAATTAAACACCCCGCACGGGAACAATGGCTGCACCTATAAGGCGCTGCGGTATCCCCGAAATACATTCATTTCCAAAATTTCGAGAGCCTTTCAATTCAACTCGGGGCCAATCTAAGGAGTGGTGTGGGTGTTATAAGCACCGAAGTGCATTGCAATTATCTAATCATTGCACGATCCAGTTTCATGTACAGAAACGTGGCGGTATTCACAATATTCCTCTCAATCCAAACCACAGAAGATGATTAAATGCATCTCACGGGCACCGACCTAAACAGTAACAGCCAAGGTGTAACTATGACGAGGTATTTTTTCACCCCAGCTCAGGGTTTTGAGCAACATCAATAACACGAAGGATGACGCTTAGGAAGAGAGGTTTACCTGAGCCTCCCTGCCTGTGGTGCAGCCTCACGGCTCCGTCTTTGCAGATTCGGACATCAGCAGCTCCCTCAATCCTCCGGGCTCGCCCCTCCACCGGAGCCCCGGCGCTGCTCCCCCGAAACCCCTGAGCCAGGGTCCGGCAGCACTGGTAACAAACGGCCCACGCCTGCTCCTCGTTGATCGGCTGGCTGTAGAGCATCAGAATCTCCTCCAGAGACAGCTCGTCGGCACCATCGCTGCCTTCCATGTTTACATCCCCAGAAGTCTGCTCATCACTGCCCGGCTGCCGAAGCGCCCCCGCGGTCAGCCCTCCCTTGTCAGCGCCTCGCCTCTCGGCCATCCTCTCATTATATCCACAGGGAGAGGTTCGACACTGCGCAGCGAGGGATGCGATATACGGAAGAGCTCAGACCCTTAAGTCATCGAGAGCCGTGCTAAATCTCTGCCCTCCCACAGTAATTCCATTGAATGGCTCGTTTCTTCCCCCCTTCCAGCGGTTTCTTATGGGTTTCAGTCATATGACGAAAGTTAGTCGCATGGTCCCAAAACCAGACGGGTTCCCAGCCTAGCGCTCCGAGCTTCAGGCGTCATCAATCACGACGCGGACAGGTTGTGCTGAGACGACGTCGTGCGGGAGAAGGCTGTTGTTATCTTAGGGACGCGTGTTTTTTTAAGTAAGCGATGTCTTTAAAGTATGTGAAATGTCGCTTTATGTGAAGATGCAAGCGCTCGGTATACAATTGCTAGAAAAAAAAATCTTTATGAGCGCGGGGAGATAATGGAGCGCGTTTTCGTTTTGGACTCCCAAGTCTCCCTTTTCCCACCCGTCCACCGTCGGGAAGCCGCTCGGAAGGGGTCCAGTCGGCCGGCACCCTGCGCAGAAAACAAGCGTCGCAAGGCGGGACAGCAGTCTCGACAGGGCGACGCAAGTCACGGACACACGGGCAGTTGTAGAGACACCAGTTAACTTAGCCATCGTGTGTCTGAGAGGAAACCGGAGCACCAAGGGAAAATCAAGTGATCTAGGGGAGAACATTCAAACTCCACATCAGAGGTGCCCCAGTCTTAACTTGTACTCACAGCGCCTGATTTGCCAGGCTGTTTTTGCAAAAATAGTGGTTCTCAAATCAGTTCTTGAAGTACTCCTGTGTCTTCTGAATAGTCACTCCAGCTCAGTTCTTAAAGGGCTAGGCTAGGTGATCTCTAGCTGTTTAAGTTTTTTTTTAAGGAATTGAATGGAGTTAGGAATAAGTATAGACCCCGAATCAATCTCTAAGTTTCACACCAGCCCTTATCCAGGTAACAAAGGTAATTGGACCACTGCACAGCGCATACCTGTTTTTCTGGTGGAGTTTTTGATAGTCTTTCCCAATTTAAGAGTTGCTTGACAGAACAGTAGCAGCAGCTTGGCAGTAATGACTTAACGAGCCGGTTGAGGAGTGAATAGATTGAACAGAACAGATGATCCTGAAGCTTCTTCACAATGACAGACCTGCAGAAAAGCAGTTCTGAAACCCAAGTAGAAATAGTGCAGTAAGAGGCTGAAATGGTGTCGGCAATCAAGAAGTTCAAGTGAGATATCAGTTTATCATCGTGGGTAAGGGGTCATTTGAAACAAACAGTGGAAGACACAGGGTACTCTAGTCCTAGGACTTCTCACCCATGATCAAATGAAACAATAGCAGCTCTTTCTCATACTAGTGATTACCCTACACCTAATCACATCTGGCCTTGTGCAGTGTGCAGTGGGAACTTCCAGAGCACAAGAAGGAGCTGTGACAAGAGCCCATGTTTGTGAGAGGCAGAGTAGACCAGGGATGGCCAGTTCTGGTCCTGGAGACGCACTGCCCAGTAGGTATTATGGATTGCTCCTAGTTTTTTTTAAAACTTAGAACAATTGTGACTGGAGCAGGAAATCCGTTCATTTCAGCAGTTCAGAGATCACTTAAAATGACATTACCAATACCCTTTTACCCTCAGGGATCGCAGTTACTCAATTTCTGATTTAACCAAATCAAATTAACGGGATGGTAACTGTACAAAACTCAGGTGTTCTGAGTTTTTCCAGATTATTCATTTAAGGGGTGACCTGTGGTTTGAGGTCTCCAGCACCATGCATATCCACCCTTCCAGTAGAAAATGTGGGCCATTGGAACAGGAATACTCAACTTCCAGCTGATCAGCACTATTGCCGTGTTGATCCTGATAATGAGCAAAAAATTAAGATCCCTTTATTGGCCATATACAATTGTATTAGGAATTTGTCTTTTCGCAGACCCCAACTTGCTCTCCATGAGACACACAGACAGGGAGAGAAGCCTGGGGTCAGAGCGCAGGGTCAGCCATGTATACGGCGCCCCTGGAGCAGCTGGGGTTAAGGGCCTTGCTCAGGGGCCCAATGGAGTAGGATTCCTCTGCCGACCGCGGGATATGAACTGGCAGCCTTCCAGCCACAGGCGCAGATCCTTAGCCACAGAGCCATCGCACTGCCCCTATTTTTTTTTAAAGAGCTGCTTGCAGCCAAACCACGTAATAGAGTGGATAGGAGGTTCTGTAAGGTGGATTAACTGTATTATGACCCTACGGGACCAGGGCTGAGCTCTGAGTTCAACTCCAACCTGACCCACCTTCTGTGTGGAGTCTGCATGCTCTCTCCAGGTTTCCATGGCTTTTCATTAGTCGATCTAGTTTTCTCCCACATTCCAAATGCAGGCTTTCCAAATTTAATAGCACCACTAAATTGTCCCTATGTAAGTGAGTAATCTGACTTGCCCCAGACCCCTAAAAATAAAGCGATTCTTAAAACTGGTTCAGTGATTGGATTTCTCTGCAGTCACATCTAAACTAAGATATTCATTTATCAGAATACTATTCCTTTACATTTGTGACCTCTGAACACTGATTCTTGGTATGCGTCTTCCTTGCTAATTCGTTAGTTTAAATGAATTGAGCCTTTGCTTCAATGTTCTTTGAATGAATGGAGACATTTTTAGCCTCAACAAAGAAAATTTAATCATTTACTTTACTTATTTACTTCTAAATATTTACTTCTAAATTGTAAATATTACAGTAGCAATAAAAAGAAAAATATGGTCAATTAAAGATTGTTGTTCTGATTCCTTGACATGATTCCCAATTCTATGAGAAATTTAATGCGGAACGTCACAAAATCTAGTGCATTTAAAATGCAGTGAGACTAGAAAACACGGAGACATGGACCAGCGCAAGAAAAAATAGACCAGACCTAAAAGTGACACTTTTAAACAGCACTGTTTAGTTTCTTTATTTACACCTTCTAGCTAGCCCGTCTTCTACCTCTTCTCCGGGTTCACTACAGGCTTTAGTGCGCCCTCTGCTGGAATAAAACTATATGACTGGAAGACCCTGTAGTTTTCAATCAAGGGAACTGTGGTCTGAGCTCGGGGTTCCAAGTGCTAAGTACGCTGACTTGTGTGCCATGTGGCTAAAGAATGTGTTTTGAACTCTGGAAGAAAACACAGCATAATTATTTAAATCCTCGCTAAAATTTGAAAAACACGTCAAGGAGGATACCCCAGATTCTGTCAAGAAGTGGCTGAAGGGGACTTATTTTATTATGAATGGGTTTTATCTAATCCATAAATTACTAGAACCTAAATGGGCTCGATGGGCCCAGTGGCTTCCTCGCCTTTTTAATATTGAAGGTCTTCCTTAAAAAAAAATGTCTAGATGTACTTAAAAGAAAATTCTAATCATTGAGGCCTTTTTTAAATCAAAATCAAGTGTTACCCTGAACAAATCCCAAGAGTTTTCCATTTTAAAAAAAATCAACATAAAGCAGCAGAATCCTCTATTAAAACATTAATAAATAATACTTTAGTGATATGTATACAATATTTATATTTCTACATTTATATCAATAAAACCCACATGTATTTTACCCTGGATTAAAATTGCACTGTACTTTGTCTAAAAACCATATAATCCACCTAAAAACTACAAAATACAAACCCAGTACTCAGTGGGTTTCCTAGGGATGGAAAATCTCTACAGAACAACCAACCATCATCATCCCATCAGTTATTGTGCTCATAATTTGTACTTGGTAGGTCAACCTTTGATTTAGGAACATGAGAAAGATTACAAATGGAGGCCATGCAGGCCATGTAGCATGTGTGGTTGTTAGCAGTCAACTGACCGGAGGAGCTCATCCCACTGTTCATGGAAAGAACCCAGGTAATCGACTTCCTTCTCCACACCCTCACCCACCACCCCTCAGGTCAAGAAGTGCACAGTTTGAAATGCACTTCCACTCAATCTGCAGTTCCACAGTCTCGGCGGCGCCTGTGAGTAGATAGAGATAGATAGATAGATAAGACTTTATTGATCCCGGAGGGAAATTGATGTGTTACAGCAGCCCAGCCCAAGACAAGCAAAAACAGACATCAGAATAGACGAAAAGCTATACAAAATAAATAACTAAAAATAAATACATAGGTGTGTGCAAAATATGATGATCATAGTCACTGTAAAAACAATAAAATATGTGCAAAATGTGCATAGGTTTATACAGATTGATTGTCCAAAAAGTACAATGGAGCAACATGCTGTCCATAGACGAGCAAATGAAGGGCTAACAGTCCTAGCCTAGGGCAGCGTTATACACCCTGACAGCCACCAGCGTACGCCTCACAAGGTAAACCCGCGCGATGGCCACAGAGTGACAGGCCCCCATCTGTGCTGTCTCGGTATGACACAGACACCTGCTGTGATCACACTGGTTGGGAATGTACCAAGCTAAGAAACAGCATGAAACGCCTGCAGTCTGAGGACGCAACACAGCAGAGATGTAAGAGCTGTGTTGGGGCTACTAGGTGATGCTTTGAATATCCTTAGTTTGAGGGGTAAGACCAGGGTGCAGTGTGAGGGAGGAGAGGCAAACCTCCATTAGTCCATGAACCTTTGAGTGGGAGTCCGGAGAGAGGGGGGTCTTCACTGGGAATTGGTCTCATGAATTTTGTCTTGTTACATCAGTGTTATAAAAAGAGGACAGCCTTGTAATTTAGTTCAAAACCTTTATTTGAAAAGATAAGTCAACTGAAAATGGAAATGTGTACTGGGTAATTTATTACTGACTTTTACTCATATTTTATATTTTAAACAAATATGAGTACACTATAAATTTATGATTTTGGCAGGTCACCAAAACTCCTTGTTATACCAATATATATATATACATGTATTTAGATATTGCTGATTTTTTTATTAGTGTGGCAGTTAATGATGCCGTCTCACTGTTCTTGGGTCCTGGGTTTGATTTCCAGACTGGGGAATTGGGTGGTGATAGTCAGCCCCCTCATCCTGTTCAATATGGGTCCTGATGTTCCCCTAGACTAATGAAACAATACTGGGTCCCTCTCATTAACCTTTTTTAGGTTCATCCATTTTCTAACCACTTTATCCAATACCGGATCACAGGGGAGCCGGAGCCTATCCCAGCAAGCAACAGGTCCCAGTGCAAGACATACCCCTGGACATGACTAGTCAATCACAGGACAGACACACACGCTCACACCAGGGCCAGTTTTACCAGAAGCCAATTAAGCCACCAGTATATCTCTGGGCTGTGGGAGGAAACCAGAAAACCTGGAGGAAACCCATGTGAGCACAGTCAGAACATACAAACTCCACACAGACAGCAGCCCAGAAATTGAACCCAGGGCCCCAGCGCTGTGAAGCAGCAATGCTGACCACTGTGACACCCTCTTATGTTCCACTGGTACATGTGTGGGTAAAACAGGAGAGAGAATTAAGAAACAATGGTTAACATTCTTCTAAATGATTCAGATCTGTGATGGGGGACATTGTCAGTGAACAGCTTTAAAGTCCCATGGAATAGATGATCCAACAACTTTAGCCTTTTCATCACACTGTCACATCTGGAAGTATTACAGTATATCAGCATTTTTCTCAAAGGAAACAGTGGCCAAAATCAATTAGATCAAATCTTTGCAGGTTTTACTGGTTTCATTTCAGCTGAAACATTCATGGCAAAATATCGAACAACCACATTTTATAAGAAATGGAAAAAGTGTGTGTAAAACCAACCAGCACAACTTCTTTTTCATGAATTCGGCTAATGCTCATCTGTGATCTGTGTGGAATACTGATTGATATCTCTGCGTGTGCCCTTCAACTGCCAGATGAAAGGATGATGCCTAGCAATTGTTTTAACTAACAGTGCTGTCAGTTTTAGCTTTAAATTTCAAGTGGTACTTGCTGTGAAAATGTTGACTCGTGTTAGTCCAGTAGCTAGGTAACCAATTTTAAATGAGGAAAGAAACAAAAGCTCTCTGAAACTCCTCAAAAGTTCACTGACGATTGACATCATCTTGTTTAAGCAGAGCCATGGTGAAAACAAAAACTCAGATATGAACATACATTAGCTCAGATTTCATTGAATCCTTTTGATGAACTGTAACATAATAATAAAGATGATGAAGATGATGATGATAATGATAACAATTAAATGTTAATGCATCTGCAGTTCGTAAAAAGATATTAACTTGTTAAGTTAATTCCACTAGGCAGAGAACATACAGAGTAAACATCATGCACAAGTCTAAGATCAAGGCACAACAGTCCTGTTCATCACTAAAGAATCACAAAGCACTTTTCGAATGATGTTCTAACTGTGCCATCGGTACACTGAAAGGTATTGCATCACCTGGAGAGGAATATGACAGCCATCTTGCAACAGCAAAGTTAAACAGCAACTTAAATATGTGCTTATTGCAAATAAGAATGGATGGAAATATCCTTTTTTAGGCTAAAAGTAGGAAGTGCTTTACGTGAAAGATGTTTTAATCAGCTTTCTTCAAATTCGAACACATCATTTTATGCCTTATGTTATGAGCAGTTTAAGTTTTCTATTAATCCAGTATGCAGTATTTGTCCCCTTTCTGATTAAAAAGGAGTTTTAAAACTACTTCACGTTCTCCACATCTCAAAATTACAATATGCTTAGTGTATCAAGCAGTTATGTCTGGCCATTGTGCACCTTCTACTTGCAGAGGGAAAAGTACACAGCTTTTTACCTACAATTTTTTTTTATTCCAAAGCAGTACCTGCAGAGCTTTAAGCAATCACGAAGTGCCAGGGGAAAGCAGGTATGAGTCACCCATCTTGAAAGGCTGATCATGTTGCTTCAGAAGCTAAAAGAGCAGTTTGCACCACACTGAAGGGATTGCAAGTGAAAAGGGAACATCCAGTGGTAGAAACACTTCATTGGATATATTGTCATAACCTGATGTATCTGCAGAGTGGCAGTGGCAGCAAATCATCAATTTCTCTATGGGAATAATAAAGTATTATCTATCTGATTTTTAACTTAAATGTTGACAATTTTAAATTTAAAAACCATAACATTCCACTGTTTTCAACGCATCTCTCCATCATCATCATCCCATTCTTGTCCACAAACAGGCAGTATATCCTGGGAATTCACATCTTCAGAAACACTCAACAGCACAGCTCGATGAAGCAAAGGGAGTCACTGCTTTAAGGAGCAATCCTCTGCCATTTTTGTACTCCATTTTGGCAGGTTCAAGCTCCACCACTGACTTCAACCGGCACAAAGAAAAATAGGATTGAGTCTTGATTCTTGTTTGGTTGTACATTCTGTTCCGACTCTTTAGACCTGCAATTATTTTCAAGAAATTCAACTTCATAAATACGCTATGACTCCACACTCCAGATGCTTACAGATGTGTTGAATGGATTGTAGTAAACTACAGAAGGGTGTTTATTAACCAAAACTGCCTCTTTCGAAAGTAAACAATCCACAAAGGCGAGGGAATGCTTGTCGTGACCTGCTCTTTCTGTCTTAATAAATTCTCATTACGAAGGGAATCAAAATGAATATTAAAAAACTCGTCAGAAAACTTCAAACAAGAAAAGATCATTTAGCCCATCTTAATATTACTTCCGCTCAGGGGCTCACTTAGTAAGAACTTCCGACACGCGTCGAACCTGGGTCGTAGCACTGACAGACTGTTACCGGAAATCCGCAAGTGTCGGCCATCAATTGGTTAGTCGCCTCAATGACGTTTTTCCGGGTATTTATAAGGCTCTTTGTGACGAACGCTCTTCTCCTCCAATCGTCGCTGATCCTCTAATACGACGGGGCTGTGCAGCCTGTGACGTGTAATAGACGAGCGGCTAGGAAGTGGGCGGAGCCGGACGGGGGGAGGAGTTCTTTTTTTACATTTCCTAATTCTCTCCTGTGTGCGGCTACTGCGTTTGCAATCGTGACTGGAGACTTAGAGAAATAAGAAACTGGCGATTTCATATCGAGTGGGTATGTAAGAAAATATATTCAAAATAAACCCAACGTATTAGTTTTTATCCACAGACAGTTCTACAGGCCTGCGATTTTCCTCTGTGCCAACAAGTCCTTTATATCCTAGAAAAGCTCGTAATTATCCATCTCCCTGTTAAAATGGATTTTATAAAGAATCAGCAAAATTATGTGATTGTGCAGGGCAGCAGAATTCCACTTCATTTGCATTGTCTGTTATCGTTGTTCCAGTTAAGTTTAGCTACCATTAATAAAGGAATAAATATTAATCAGGAAATTAAAACCAGTTTGAGGTTAGCCAAATTGAAGAAATGAAATGTTCCAGGCATGATTTAAGAATTCGTCATTTATGTTACTATAACCAATGGATAATGTGCAGTTATTTTCATTTTGTATTGTAGTTTATATTTGAAAACAAAGCTTGTTCATGAAAGCAATAATGCAAATATTTTCATCTTTTTTACATGCTCCACCCACACATATCTGTATACTGTATATTTTTTAGAAGCAGAATTTTAATACATGAACCAGTCCATCACTATCTCAGTCGTCTTGTAAATATAAAATGTCTGATACCAACAAGTCAGTCGAACAATAGTGATACGTGGATGATCTGCTCACTTCTTGGCAGCAGACAGAAATCTTGAAGGAATCTGAAGCCGTATTATTCCGTCCCCAGAACTACCTTAATGATGCATCATCCTCAAAAACCTACCTAGAAAACCTACCTTTCTGGTTTAAAGGCAGATTGATCCTTTTGGGAGCTTTGAACATATATTTATTAGAAAAAAATAATTTTGCTTATTCATTTCAGGGTAGCAGAGGAGCTAGAGTGCATGTTGGCCAGCCACAGGCACAAGGCAGGGTACACGCACACGCGCACACGCACACACTCACCCCAGAGCCAGTTCTCCCAGAAGCCAGTTAACTTACCAATATGTCTTTGTCCTTGTGGGGGGGGAGCTTATGGTAGTATGTGGAGAACATACAAACTCCACACAGACAGCACCTCAGGCTTGGAATTAAGCCCAGAGCCTCAGCACTGCGAGGCAGTAATGCTGACCACTGAGGCTCTGTGCTGCCCATTTAACACATGTGACTGAGTAAAAAAATATTTCAGCCAGAAATTTGACCAAATAAATTAGAACGGGATTATCAGATATAAGGATGAATTGACTTTATTTATAAGACATTTTAAAATAACTGAATTGTTTTCAAAACAACAAAGGGAGCTACAATGAGGGTGCCAAAACAGTAATTAGGTGGTTTTAAGAAATATTTGAAATCAATTAGCTGTGTAAAATTGGCAAAATGACTATATACAGCAGTGTTCATTTACACTGACTTGTTAGTGCTATTAGTGCAATGCACAACCACCAATCTTTATTAACACGGATAGCTGTGATGATGTCCATTGCACTGCATACATCTTTGTGAAGCTGAAAAAATGTCCAAGACGTGATGCTGTGAGACATGAAATGATCACAGACTGAAATTTCAGTTTGAAACCAAAACTTAACACAAAGGAGTGAGTTCGTTAACACAAATTAAGCAGCAGTGTTGCTGAATTGATCAGATTAAGTTCGTCGTACAGTCACAAACCACACAGATGTTGTCGTTGTCAGATGACAGATCATGTACTCAAAGGCAGTGTTTGTAATATGTGACAAGTAAAGCATTTGGCATGTTGATCAGGCAGGAGCTTCCTGGCAGCCATTGTCTACAGCTGGCATGCATGGTCTTGTGCAACGTGTCTACATAGTCCCAGCACGCTTGGAGGGGGTCTGTAAGGATTACCACAGCAGAATAATCCCGTTTCAAATACTTGAGGCAGAAAACAACATCCCCATCATAATACATGTGCAACAAGCGCTTTCTCTTTAATTTCTCATTATTCTTTTTTTTTTACTCTGGAGAAGAGGAGGAGAGTGAAAGCCACTCACGTCAACAAACAAGAAACACAAATACTCTCTTTTATAATCCCCTAAAATATTGATGGGGGGGGTGCTGCTATTTCTCTTTTTTTAATTCAGAAGCTATGTTTGCATTCCAAAATAAGGTTTTGTGTGTACCTATAAAGTAACTTCAGCTTCAGGGAAAGACATTGTACTCCAGAGAAACAGGCGCTGTGCTTGCAAACAGCTAAGTCATCATTTAAAAGTTATCATCACTTAATTGTTGCTGTTGCTGTCCCTGCACCTGTCCCCGGTGTTCAGCTTGTGCTTGGCTGTCATAAAGGGACTGAAAAAGGTCTTGCAGTGGCCACTCTGAAATACGCGAACCATATCTGTATCTCTATACTGAAAGTGCCTGTTCTGAGTCCACTCTGAATGCGAGGCTGTCAACACCTCTACCACTTTCCCAGCACGGCCGTTTCTCTCCTGCAGGGCTGTGCTTCCGAAGTGAGCCTGCTCTTCAGCTGTCATCGCTCCCTCTGCTTTCTTACTTCACACAGCTCTTTGGAACTTCTCCTTTGCTGGTGCGCTGAATACCTCTGGAGACATTAACGGCGACGTCCTTGGATGACCTCTTTTTTGACTCCCGTTTGATCTAGTTGAAAACAAAATGAAATTTAATAAAACGGCCGGTTAACATGTATGGAGAGCAGAGGGAAAATGTGGTTAGAAGCAATGCAAAGGTGTGGACCTAAAGATGGTGAGGCCTGTGGTCCTTGTGAGCCCAGAAGAGAAGAAAAAAGATGAGACTGATGCAGATGGATCCAGCCGGGAGGAAGAAGTCCCTGGCTATGGTGGGGGACGCCTCAGTTTGGAGAGTAAGCAGAAAAATAAAGACTGGATTGAACTGCTGCAGGAGTGCCATAAATGGACTGATGTGCTAAAAAAGTGCGTCCCTGCCACCTGAAAAGCAGCAAGGAACTCGAGAGGTAATGAAGACACAAGTAGAAGAGCTGAAGGAAGAACTGCGGGCTGCTCGATCACAAGCTAACAGGTCAGCATGCAGGTGATAATGGCCCATTGCGAAAGGCACCTACAGCGGCACAATGGGCAGAAGCAGGCCCTCCGAGAGCTCAGATGAGGCCCCCTCGTTGTTTGGAAAGAGGGGTCACAAATATTTTCATGCAAAGAATGGGATGATGGGATGATTAAAGCAGGCATTTTGAAACCCCTGAAGAATGGCAGATTCGGCACTGAAAGGGGGGCGGTTTTTCACAGCCGTGGACTTTCGTAGAGATTTACAGTATATGGTAAAAGTTCCATATTCGACTCAAGTCAAGAAACACAGCCAAAGGGTTGAAGTGGAGGACCAAGCACCCTTGGCTGAGGTGAGGCCCCCCTGTGAGGTGAGGCCCAGGCCAAATAGCCCTGCTGCCCCCCCTCGTGGGGCCTGGGCAGAGAGACGAGTAAAGGAGACAGCTGGTCAAACAAGTGCCTCAGCTGGAGAAGCAGAAGCAGAGAGATGCTGTCAGCTGCAAAGAAGAACCTGGAGGGGGACCTTAATGAAGTGAAGTGCCACATAGAGACAGCAAACAGGCTGAGACGTGCTTCTCCTCCAGTCAGCCCTGAACCTCCAGTACGGAGCTGTGCTGTCGGTGAGGGAGGTGTTAAAAAACAATTGTCTGGAAGGTGGGGGTGGGTGGAGGAGGAGTCTGCTTACACGTCCTCGTTCTCCCCCGTGTGCGGTCATGGGGTTTGTAGCTGTGAGACACGCCGTGGGAATCGCCTGTGATTTGTGATTGCAAATATCAGGTGGGTAAAATCAAATCCGCATAAAAAAAGGAATGTAGTCCCTTAACATGTTGTGGAATCAAGGAGTTTCAGTTTGTGGCAATGAGGGGATATACAATCTCTCTGCTTAAAACTATGCAGATTGACAAATGTCCCCGTTGATTGCAAGAGACTGCACAATCTTTTCCATTTTTCATTCGGACACTGTTTAAATGAGAATATGAAGAGCCTCAAGCGAAATAAGCAGAAAATGAAAACTCCTACCTCCTCTCGATGAAAAGCAGCCCTCCTCTGTGAGTCTGTGCCAGGTGTCGTGTACAAGGGCTGTTTCCCACACTGTGTGCTTGTGTTGACAGTCTTCTTCTCTTTGTGTGCAGAGCTCGACGACACCGACACATAGCCCTGGGCTGGCCTTCCCTCGTCTCCCTTGCCTTAAAGACAGAACAATACAATACGTTACACTACAAGGACACTCGAGCCTTTCATATTCTCCGATCAAAATGTTCTAGTTTCTAACCTTTTTTAAATGACTGCATCCCTATCCTTCTCTGAGTTGTCCCAAACAAAATCCTTTTAATTCATACGTGCTTTGCTGTTCTTTATTATGTATCGTGCTACCAGCTTGAGTCTACCTCTGAAAAACACTTAATATAAATGCTAAAGAATAATCCAGCTGACACTTTTATCCAAAAAGACCAAGATGTACACCCATTCTACAAGAAGGTCATTTCTATTTAGAGGGACAATTCAATTTTGCTACACTTGCTCAAGGGTAAGTAATAGTAACACACCTGGGATTTGAGCCCACAACCTTCCAGGTCTGAGGGTAGTACCCCAACCACTGTGCCCCACTGCAGTCCTCAAATGTATATACTTAGAAAACAGAACTTCTCATGTAAGCTCTTTAATCATTTTTTATCAGTGGAATATGGTGACTTATGCAGTCAGACTTATCACAAGCCAGTCATAATCGGTAACAGTGGATGATGTGGCTTTAGTTTGCAAGAAAAAAACATACAGATATCCTCATTGACCTCACCACTGTGCGCTGACGAAGCACCGGTTCTGTCACACAAACTGGCAACTGACTCCTTCTTTTCCTCGAGCTCTTTACAGGACTTCCGTTTAAGGAGACACCATGTCTCTTTCCACATGAGTATGAATGCTGGATGTAGATTTCTTGACAGGCCGCTGAAACCTGCACCTGCATGTAAGAGCTGGATTCATCCTGTCGTTCGCTAGTTTTGTTCTTTATTTTTTCTACCCAAAACACAGCATTTGTGAAAGTTTTTTTTTTCTGCCAAACAATGATACAATTGTATTTCCAAGTTCTTTTCAAGAAACCCTAAGATCTGTACAATTGCACACATAGTACATAACAGAATCAAAAAGCGAAAGTGGAAAAGTGGACACCCAATTGTTTTAGTGAATCCAACAGTAAGGCTGAATTGCACATTAGAAGCATTAGTATACAGACGGGTCTTTAAGCAAGTGAACATGTTTCTACAAGACTATGAGACAGTTGTAGTGTTTCCAATGGAGTTGTGTAATGTGTTCTACAGACATGGTGCTGCACACAGAAAGGCTCTATCACCCACTGTGTGGAGCCTGGTCTTTGGCTCAGTAATACCTGACGTACTACCTCTCACAGTAAGTGTTGGGCTATACTCATTCATTAACTCCTGCAGCTATATATATTCGGCACCTTATGCATAAGCATAACCTTCACATCCATTCTAAATTTCACAGGCAGTCAGTGCTATTTACAGAGGATGGGAGATACAAGATGACGCAGAGACTTAATTAGGACAACTGCTGATTTCTGAACCTACCCAAAGCTGTTTAGTTCTTTAGATTATATACCAATAAAGGATTACAGCACTCCAATCTTCATCAAACAAATGCATATATTAAGTACTTGTTTGTAGCAAGCCCTATCTTGTCCAATGTCAAATTAGAGGAAACTAATTAGTCTGGCAGACAGGAAGACCATAAAGTGGAAGATAAGCTGAGCAACACTGAGACATTAAAGCTTTTATTTCATAGCTGTGCTAACATGAGACCACTGGAAGGTACATTATATGAACCAAATGCACATTACAGACTTCGGAATTGTGCTGCAGTGATCCAGATCCAGTGATTGTAAAAATTAAATTTAAACAGAAGGCACGACAGAAGCCCTACAGAAGACTCAGTAATCACGATCAACATGGGTGTTATATCACTTTCCCATACAAAGCCAATCAAAAGGGCTTATTGGAAAGCAAAGATATAAAAATGTAAATCTATAAAGCAGCTCATAGTGGTTAATTATTGACTGTGTAAAACCCTTTTTCTAATTGCCACTCATTCTCTATATTGAAAGGAAAAAGCAAGAGAGCTCTTGTCTTGGCTTTATAAGCTGATGTTAGCACCATGTGCTTATGCTTCCTCTTTCTTTAGCAGATTTTGTTTTGTAAACTATTAACAGAACATTAGCTGTGATTGTTTCAATAATGCCAGGACACAGCAACAATATTTAAACAAGAAAAGCAGGTACTACATAGCTTTCAGTGGCATCCCCTTGGGGATAATTTCACATTTTCAATCTGCTTTAATGACCGAACTGTTTCTGAGCAATAGGGAAGGGGTATTTTGAGCACAGCTTGAGATCAGAAATGGGAACTATGCCAGATGACGCCGCTTGGAAAAAATAGCTGTTGGGTTTTCTGTAGTATAGAAAGAGTCTATTTTTATTTTCAAGGGGAAACACAAACCAAAATAATAATCTAAAAGGTTCTAGAGTCTAGTCTTTTCTTTGCATATACTGTTACACTGGCAGTTAAGCATTTGGAGATGATTTCCATTTTAAGATAATTAAAACAAAGAAAACGAGAACTTGAGAAAAGTTTGGCCAGGCTTTATTTGAATGTTGCTGCATAATGACTTCACAATCTCTTTATAACTGCTACACAATATGTTATCATCACATGCTTTACAGGGACATGCACAAATGACATCACTAAGTAGCTTGTTCCATACAGTAAGTCCACAACTCTTTGCGTGCAGATGTGCCTCCTGTCCTCGGTTGTAAATGTGCTTCCCTGTAGTTTCCACGCCTGTCCTCTGGTTTGTGTTTCACTGCTTGTTTTTTCAAGATCTGAATTGACTGTCACAGCCTTTGAGTATTTTGAATACTTCAATTAGGTCTTCTCTGTCCAAGACTAAAAAGGTTTGTTTTTTTTGGCTTGTCGGTGTAGGACATTCCTTTAAGTCCCAGAATGCATCTGGTTGCTCGACTCTGGACAG
Source organism: Atractosteus spatula (assembly GCF_055471065.1). NCBI lineage: Eukaryota > Metazoa > Chordata > Actinopteri > Semionotiformes > Lepisosteidae > Atractosteus > Atractosteus spatula. The sequence goes on along the minus strand of NC_142717.1, from coordinate 39,270,322 downwards.
ATTCCAGCATAACAATGTTTTTTTTTATATATATACACACGGTGACCAGAATTGTACGCATCATTCTACATGAGATCTTGCTGGTTCATTATACACTTTTATCATGACCACTTCTTGATTTAATATACATGCTTATAAATTTATATCCTGAAAGAATAAGCTTCTGTGTCTGTAAGCATGTATTCTTGCAGCTGATGGAAAAATACTCTCCAGAACACCAATTGGCTCTTCTCTGAAACCTGCTCTCCTAATTTACATGAAAACTTTGCTCTGTATCTTCACTGAACTGCAGCATCACACCCTCATACAGTTCTGAGACAATTACATCACAGTTCTTCTCAATAGGAAATACAAAGGCCTGCTACATAAGAATTCTAGAAAGATCCAGTGATCTGTAATTGAGAAGGGTAAATTACTTGTTACCTGAAGATCCTATACTTTCTGTTTTCCAGATAATACCCCTACACTCAGGTAAGATTATAGATGATGCCTCTAAATTCTGTAAGCATATTGCTTCCAATAATAAAATTGAAAATGCCTAATCCACTTAATGGATTATGCCGTGCTTAAAAAAATCAAAACAGGCAGTGCAGAAACATGACCAGATCACTAAGGAAAGACTGAAACAATCTAGGCCTTTAGATACTGTTCTGTCCCCGACAACAAGTTTCTGTGGCAATGAAATGTCTATTTAACAGAAAAGATAACGGAACGTTGAACGAGCCACTGCAGTTACTTAATAAGGAAGCTGAACTATAGCCAAAAAATAATCATTGATAATCCCCCCCAAAAAAATATTTCCCTTAACAAAAATTTAATCTATAGATACGTCACCAAGGGATCTCTGGGTGGTAGTAAATTGTAACTTTCTTATGTGTTGTTATGTGCAATGTAACTTTCTAATGCGTCATCACGCAACGTTAAATGGGTACAGGCATCGCATCTAACCCTAACTACCCTCTTCAGTCTTTACACTTGAACCGACAAGCGGTATGGGATGAAACATACGTAGCAGTTACAGGTAAATCTAAGTCATAGAATAGCTTTATTGGAATAACTCAATAATAATGTCCGGCATGAGCACAGAAAATAAATCATAAGAAGGTCAGCCTGCCGTAACCAAATCTGAAATGCAAATAGTTACGAGGCGAATGCTGAAAACAATAAAATAACAGAAGGAAGTAAAACAAAACCGAGAACAACGGGTAAAGAAACTATATCTTCATACTGGTTTTTTTTTTTCTGCAGAGTCTAGTTAGAACAAGACTTGCATTTCAACGGGCTTTTGTTTTCGTGTTTTCAACCTGTACATAGCGAGCGAACGGGAGAGGAGAACACGGGAAAAAAACAGATACTGACCCGCATACATCGTGGCACTATCCTTCATGCTGGGAACAGCACTTTCTGGGGCGCCGTGATTATTGCTGATAACCCCGGGCAGGGGGGTCTCGGTGTCGGTGTTGGTGAGCCATGTCGATTCTGTCTCCCTCGTCCAGCTCTCGTAGTACCTGGGCTCAATGGCATCAGCCTTGCTGCCTCCGCAGCCCATCCTGCTGCTGGCCGATTATCCGCGGATGCCGAAATCCCTCTGCGTGCTGCTGGTTTCCCGACAGACCGTGAGACTACACGCACCGCACATAATTAGTCGTTACCGGTATGGTGTGTCACCGTCCCCTGCGTCCCAGCATCCTTCGTCGTATAGCTGTGAAGATTCTGACTAGCTTCCGCGCACGGCGCCTCCTTCCTGAGCTGAACGGGTTTTGCTGGACTTGGTAATATAGGGTTGTTGACGTCATTTCGTGCGCACAAAATACTATTGAAAAACCGACATGAACCGGGTTAACAAGTGTGAGGAGTGGGGAGTTGGGGGGTGGTGGGGTCTGTCTGTTATTTGTTTTCATCTGCAGAAGCCCCTACTCTCCCCTCTCTCCTCTTAACCTCTCGTATTTGTCCAGGTATGCACGTACCACCGGCAAACTGTTCTGAAAATGAATTTATTTGTCGATGATCAAACCACAGAGTTGTCCTTTTTTGCTTTCTGTTTTCCATAAGGGGGGGGGAGGAAACACGACTCTTTGAAGCTTGCTCTAGCAGTGCCGCGTCTCCACGACGTACAGTATAAAAATCACTGGAGTGTTTCACAAGATTGGGATGGACGCTAAACCACAGTCGGTAAATTATTTACATAGCTAAAAAGCGCACAGTCTTCAGTGGAGAGCCCTTAACTGTAATGTAAAGTAATAGGGTATTAAACGCTTCTGCCGAAGAGCTCGTAGGTGCCAGGTTTGATTCTGACGTGATGCCTTTTGCATGTTCTTCCTAGCTAAAGTGGTCTCCCTAAATTCTCTGCGGGTGTATTTGCACTTTTCCAATGGACTGGTATCCCAACAGGGACATAATCTCTCCACTCCCAGCACAGGCTCCAGGATGTCATGACTGTCCCCAGGAATAAGTAGCTTTCTAGAAATGGATGGAAGGTGAGGAGTCCATGAAGTCTTCAGTGCAGCACTTACTGACACAACCAAGCTAAAGGTGCTTCACACAGTTTGTCCTGCATGGTTGTTACCTCTTATTGCCTCAGAGCCCTGTGTTTGACTATTTTGAGTTTTCACAAGGGGAGAGAGAGGCATGCTTGTTTCCAGAAGTGTCTAGAGCAAGAGAGATAGAAAGAAGCTGCTCTCATCTGCGGTTCTTCTGAAGATTACTGCTGGCACCTTTTGAGCACTGAAGTACTGCAAGGGTGAGAGGGGAGGCTCTGGGTTAAAGTTACCACACAAGAAAGAGCGAAGTCCATCACAGAGTGCGCTTTTGCATTTGGTGTGAAATCCTTAAGCTTTGCCAGAATATTTACGTCTCAAAAATGTTGCAGAGTGGCATGAAAAGCTTCATACAGACGTTCTCCCAGTATATCTTTATACCAAACGTCCATTATCTGAGCACTTCATCGAATTCAACATTGCAGGAGAGCCAGAAAGCAACAGGCACAAGGCAGGATACACCCTGGATAGGACACCAGTCCATGGCAGGGTACACACAGGTATGGAAACACACACATACACCGGGGCCAATTTTCCTAGAAACCAATTCTCCCACCAGTCTGTTTTTGGACTGTGGAAGGAAACCCACATGAATAAAGGTAGACCATACAAACTCCACACAGACAGCACCCCTCAGGTCCAGGACTGAACCCAGGACTCCAGCACTGTGAGGCAGCAATGCTAACCACTGTGCCACTCCAGTGTGAAACAGTGAAATTCATTCACCCGTGTTGGAAACTGGCTGTTTTAATAAAGAAGAAACTGCTCTCTCAGTGTCGTGCTTTTTTGCAGCAGACAGATGGCACTTTTCACTGTGAAAAGCTACAAGCCAATTAAGAACATCCTTGTGACTTCTCTCTCAGCAGGTGAGATACAACCTCTTTTCAGCAATGCTAGTGCAGTCCATGTTCTACAAAAAAAAGATATTTACAATCCCTTACTAGGTCGGAGTAATAGCTGTTTGAATTACCAGTACCGAGATGGCATTGGAACAGACCAAGAAGCAAGGAAAAAAGAAATCATCATCCCCAGATGTTCCTTATTTTGGAGTAGCAGTTTCTCTCTGCATTGACTATGTGCCTTTCCAGGTAGCTCAAATGAGACACACAGGCACAGTTGGTAGTGTGCAGATACTAATATTTAAATATTTAACTTACTTCAATGTCAACAGTGTGTTATCCACTTGCCTTTACAAGGCCGTTTCTTTTTTATGATCTCCTGCTGCTTATTCCTCATTCAGCTCTGAACTGCAACGTAACCCCGTCGCAGGTTGTTGGCAAACAGACGCTCTAAGATAGGGGTAATATGCACACCTTCTCAAAATCAGACAAGCTGGAAATGATCAGCAAGCATTAACGTGCCATAAAGCAAAATCTTACTTTTAAACTTCGCTCAATGGGACAGATTACCTTCTCTTTTTCTCACCATTCTTACAAACCTATTTCCTATTACAGCTGTGCTATCATCCCTCCGAGACTAACCTGCTCTAACAGACCCCCCGGTTATACATTAATTTGGTGTGCTCAGTCTGCTGGTTGCTATAGTAGTAGCTGACATTATTAGATGAAAACCATGTTATGTAAAGGTCCCTATTGCATTTGCTGTTGGTTATCATTTGCTCCGTAGGCGATGCAATGTGAGGAAGAGCTTCCCCCAACCACGTTTTAAGTTTGCATCTTTGAAAATGTGCTGGAAAACATCGTTATAGACCTTCAAGCGCTCCAGTCTTAAAAGATGAGCTTTAGGGATGTTATTTGACAGAGGTTGCAGGTTGGGTACTCAGTTGTGCCAGCCAAGGCTTCACGACTTCCTGTGAATATTTTTTATTTTTGGCGTTTGACGTGGCCAAAATAGATCATTCAAAACTGTCCGATACGATGGCAGTCTTGTCTTCCGTTTAGAAAACAAGAGACGAACTAGTCTCAATCCTCCATTGATCGGCGGCACAAAATGCTCAAAAAGGCTTGTCATCCACATCTGAATACTGTACATATCTGGAACCACTCTGTAAAATGCTCGTTTTTCTTTCCATGACCCTCATTCAACAAAGGTTAATTAAATGGGCATTGTTGACTCAAACCTACCGCGTGATATTTTTTCGGTCTGTGTGTGTCTGAGAGAGAACACAAAAGCAAAACCTTACAGGGTCAACAACAACACTCAGGTGACATTGATTTGAGACCGCATAATAGCAACAAGATGCAACTATGTTAAACAGATGTTTTATATGACATTTGTGAAGGGCTTTGAAGAGAGCAAGCAAACATTTTAGGTATTTGTTTGATTATTCAGGCACTAAGAAGTGATTTAGAAAATATTTTAACATAAGTGTATAATTGTGTAAAGATTCAGGTGGGGAGCTGCGTCAGCATGCGTAGGCTGCAAAGGAACAAGTAACAGGTTTATTCCATGCTGAAAAAAAGAAGAAAGAGAACACAACGTTTCGGCCGTGGAGCCTTCTTCAGGTGTCAATAAACATTGTGTAAAGATGTTTATGGAGAAGCCCTTTTAAATGAACAGAAATAAAACAATCAAGGGTACATTTTACATTTTTACTTATTTATTTTTTTCCATGATATAGTGCTTGTACATTTTTTCCTTAAACACCAAATATACACAGACATCTTAAGACAACACACACATATTGCTTTCCTGTAACACGATTCATTGTTGAAGTGGGGGCACTACCTATAGGATGGACCACACACTTGAAATGAAATAAAAGGATAAAAAGGCCCTCAGATAAAGAAGTTTCAAGAACGGTGACCCACAGATGTAGCTACTGCACAGCACTACACGGATGAGGAATGATTTTTTTTTTAAATACCTGACCATAAATAGATTTTATCATCTTTGAGCACATATTTATATACCTTGATTGATTTTTTTTTTAGTTTAAAAAAAAAGGAAAGAAAAAAAACAAAAAAAGATACAGAAGCCCCCCTCCCCTTGTCAAGACAACAGAAAGGGGTTTTACCTCATCACAACGACTAGAGATGCCAAAGTGGATTAATCCACAGTTAAAACAATTTAGAGGTCAATTAAAGGTATCTCGGTTAATCTGCAGTCAACATTAAAACGACATCTAGGAGGGAGTGCGAGAGGGAGCTCTGCTTTATTTGAAATCCAGCAAGTTGCAGTCGATCTTGTAGTACACGTAGGGGTAGTACTCCTGCTGGCTGAGGTTCAGGCCAGGGATGTCCATGGACGCCTGCATCGGAACAAAGAAAGAAAGAGGTGACGACGAGCTCGTTCACCCAGTACAGCTATTACCAAAACCACTCATGGTAACTGGGTGGGGACTGAAGGCATCTGGCTTCAAAGCATTAAAAAAAAAAAGTTAGAGAACCTCACATAATTGTCTCTTCAAACATAGAACCGAATGTTTAAAAGAGAAAATTATTTGGCAACTACAACATTAGCTTCAAATTAAGAGAGAGCTTGTTGGGAAAAGCACAGCAGGTAAAAACATCTCTGAGCTTTTACTGGCGGGAGGTCACGGAGAGATCAACGCCTTTTACAACAGGCCATTTGTCACACTTCAACATAGGTAATGAGCACCATATACTGTACATGAAAAAATCAGCACTTCCGATCAAGATCAAAAATAGGACTTCAGGACAGGACTAAAATAACTGTATTAGAAAACACAAATTCACTGATGTTAAAACTAGGATTAGACAAGAGCTCAGGGTTAATTCAGGACTTCCTCAATTAGGCTTAAAACCTCTTTCTTAGGTGATTATTTTGAAACACTACAGGTAGCCTTTACCATTTGATAAGCCATTTACTGGGGATTACAGTTCCAATACCGAACCCCACGGAAAAGAGCGGGTATGAAGCTACATACTGCAATCAGCTAGACAAAGTCCACTTGAAGGCTTTCTTATAGTTGTGACAGGCCACGTAATGGTCTCAGCATCTTTGAAGATATTTTTTTCCTCCCACATAAACACATTTTAATTTGACAAGCAAAAAGACGGCCTGTTCCAGTGTTAACTGCCCCCCCCCCCCCCGGATGAAACCACCGCAGTCGCGAGTCTGCGTGGCGGTTAGCGACACTGCAGCGACTGGAATTGCACCGCGCCCCGCCTCTGTCCCAGAACGTCACTCACGTCGATGATGGCGGCTGCACTGCTGTCCAGGTGCTTGTAGAGGTCGTACAGCACCTCCCGCAGCTTCTTCATGGTCTTTTTGCTGGGCTGTAGCAGCATAGCCTGGAAATTCACAGGCAGCCCGTACCTGCGCACACAACAGCACCTCAGCCCCGAAGTCACGGCTAGGAAACTCGGCGGCGACCAAGACAAGAACACCAGAAAGGCCAAGAAGCGAGATGAAGTCTCCTAGGGGTCTCGTGTGCCTTTAACCACATGGCCAGGTAGCTTGTTCCAGCCTCCCGCACCCTTCGGGGGTAAGGAGCTGCCCCCTGCTCTCGGTTTCAAAAGTACTTCCACGTGAAACATTTACTTTGCAAATAAAACTTAAAACATACTGGAATCCTTTAATGAAGTTTTGTAAGAACATATGGTTAATTTCCCCTAAGGCACCAGCGTGACTGTATTGTCAATGGCGATGGTCAAGATTGCTTGACAACGATGTTTCTCTACAGGTGTACCGTGGCCCAGTGGTGTGCCTGGAGACATGAGCAGGTGTTCCACAGTATTGTGGAAGTCGCATGTGAGAATAATGTAAAAATCGGTTCAACGTTTATATATATAAATCAGTCTTGTGGAGTAGGGAATGTGTGGTGTGGCACATTCAGTATAAACACGAGAGACGGAGGCCACGCTCCGAGACTGTACCTGTGGAAGCGCGTTTGACACAAGTTCACTTTCACAACTTTGACGGCGTCTCTCATCAATTCCACCGTCACAGTACACACTGATGTAAGTTTCAAAAATGTGCTGGGGCCGGTTTTGTGTATGTGTGGAATTTTCTACATAAGAGTGTTGCGGGATGCATAATGTTGTGAGGTACTGCCTTGCAAAAAGAAGAGCCAGCTACAGGACCAAAGGCACATCCTGCAGCATCTCCCACTGCGACGACAGAGCTATAACGCTCTGAGCACGGTCCTTACCTTAAGACAGACTCCACGAAAACCCTTAGTGCTTTTATGTGGATCCAGGCGATAAAACCTTCACTGAAGTTGACCTTGAGCCACCGAACCAAAGGCCCCTGTGGAAAGTCAAGCACACCAAGCTAAGCACTGGTTCTGCTGGAGAACAAGCTCCATCAGGATGCACGAGAATCATTTCCCTGTGTACATCACAAACATCACAAGTGACATGTGGATATTCAAAGTTGTTAACAAATGAACAATGGACTGAAGCACAAAAATATTAAGTCAAAGCTTCTAGAATAAAATTCACTCCTTGGATTTCGTTCCATCTCTGCAGACACACCTGGAGGGCTTTTCCAAATACACTACACTACGGTACTGCTGTTACTCTCACCTGCTACTGCTTTCACAGGCTATAACACTCCCTAGCGCCCCTGTAACTGTAGGCTGATGTACAGCCAAGGGGTCAAGGGGAAAATCAGAGGGAGTTACAGCTGAAAACATCTGGGAAGGGATGTGAAAAACTGTGGTACTGCTTGCTGACTGGATAACAGTTGTTTTGGGGGCTCTGAACAAGCTTAACGTTTAAAAGTAAGTCACTGCAAAAGGAGTAGCCCAGTTTCTCTCACATCTCAGCTCTGTTATCTCCATCACCACACAGGAGAGCAGCATACTTCACAAGCAGTTTGTTTAGAGGGGCTTTGGAAAAGGGCACATTAGTGCATTTCAGGCCACTAAGGAGGCAGAAAACACAAAAATACATACAAACTGCTTTTTCTTGTCAGTGGAGAGTCGTGTCATTTCCTCCTTGTCTGCCTTCATCTCTTCCTCGTTGTACTGAAAGTCTCTCACCGTGAACCTGCAACGTGATGCAGTCAGCTGGGTTGAAGAGGCTGCCTGTGCTTCTTTCAATGGCCTGGCTGGTAAGCAGACATTCCAGGCACTTCAACCCCCCGCCACACACACCCATTAGAGACAGTAACAAAAGGCTCTGAAACACTGAAAAACCCCCAAACAGATCTCTTACTTGTTTTCTCTGGCCTTGTGCCTGAAGTCGTCCACAGCCTTCCGGAACAGAGTCACACTGAACAGGCCACTTTCCTGATCCTCAAACAGCAGACTTCAGGGAAGAGTGACGGGGAGGTTAACGTCACATTTCACACAAACTAGACCTTTACACTGCTTGTGCAGGTGAACGCCGGTGAAAACAGAAATATGACAACCACTGTACACCGCACTGTGAAGAAATTTCCAAATAGGTACCATCAGCGTTTTAAATTATAGATGTTAATATTTTGATGACCCACAAAACAATTTCTGATGTATATTGTATGATTTTTAACTAACTGCATTCTGTAGGGAGCAAAACAAAGACTTTTGCATAATCTCTTCTAAATACTCTAGGCTAATGTCAATGCTATGATCACAATACGTCATGTCCTTTTAATTAACAGAAAAAATACCCAAACAAAGAAGGCCTCTGAAAAGGATAAAATCTGAATAGTAATATCTGGAGCAATTCTAAATGTTTTAAAAAATATCAAACACTGCACCTTCAATGAAGGACTTTCAAAAAATACCACAGTGCTTTAAAGAAGTCTGATAAACTGAATATTACGTGTAAAGCATCATGCTTAATATTTATGTAAATCCTTGAGTAACCAAATGGAGTCTGTATTCCATACAATACTCAGTGACAAGAATTCAAGCCCATGTTTGCAGGCTGCATACTGAAATGTATATATCTTGAGACGTTCACAGAATTTCCACAAGCTCTGAAGTACTTGCATTTTTTCCATTTCCCAGTAGACTGCATGTGAGCAAAGGCTGAATTTAACAGCAAGTTAGCTTTGTTAATGTACGGCATCCTTCAACACGCCAAGACGATCACAGACAAACAAGATTACTTTTGTCTATTATGGCTCCTACGGCTAGATATTAAATACGACGAGTAGCACAGACTGAAGGCCCCCTTGTGGTACTTTCTTACTGACGTTTGCTGTATTATGACTTTGCGGTATGGAGAGCTCTCTCTCTCTCAGGAAAAACTGCATTTGTCAGCTGTGAACAGGTGAGAAACTTCAATCTGTTTCCTTAGATACCCGGTCTTCTAATCACACGGGTCAGCTGCTCCTTTCTTACTTATCTGATCCTCACCAACATGAAAAACGTCAGTGAATGGACAGAGCAGTCCCAAATGGCGACGCTCAGGGAAAAACTATCTATTCAATTTTATCTCTGCCAGAGATTTCAGATTTCTTTGTTAAATCAATAAGTACAAAGAGACTGTTTTTCAACAGTAGTGTTAAAGCGTTTACCTTGGCAATTTCCAAATGTAATTTCTGATCTTTAAGCACCAGCCTGGCCGCTTGAGGCCCTGAATGAGTTTCACACACTGTCACTCCCAAAGCTGTTCCCAGGATGTAGAAGGTGCCTGACACAGCAGCAACGTTAAGACCCACAGAGGGCATCTGTGGCGAGTGAATAATTGAAGCTGCTGAGGGGAAGGATTAAGCCTGCTGCTTCTGCTTCGGCTGAAAGGTACCCCTTGGCCAAGAGGGCCACAACACAGCAACAGCTGCAGCAGAGAGGCCCCTGCTGGGGAGGCTCCTGGTGTAACACGTCGGCGCGGGTCTCCATTATCACTGACGGCCATGAACTCTGGGTAATGAGCACAGGTACGAAGCGGAGGAGATGGGGTGTCGTCACAGGGCTGCGGGGCTCACTCTCCAGGACTGCTGACTGGGGTAGAGTCAGCCCTGACTCAGATCAGTAAGAGCCAGCTGAGGCGGGCCGGACAGTGCTCCAGGCCCGTCCCACTAGATGGAGGCCTTGAGGCTGACCCAAGGCATGCTGGAGGGACCGCCGCACAATACATACCGCTGAATTACAGTGGTGTGAAAAAGTGTTTGCCCCCTTCCTGATTTCTTATTTTTTTGCATGTTTGTCACACTGAAATGTTTCAGATCATCAAACAAATTGAAATATTAGACAAAGATAACACAAGTAAACACAAAATGCAGTTTTTAAATGAAGGTTTTTATTATTAAGGGAAAAAAAAAATCCAAACCTACATGGCCCTATGTGAAAAAGTGATTGCCCCCTAAACCTAATAACTGGTTGGGCCACCCTTAGCAGCAACAACTGCAATCAAGCGTTTGCGATAACTGGCAATGAGTCTTTTACAGCGCTGTGGAGGAATTTTGGCCCACTCATCTTTGCAGAATTGTTGTAATTCAGCCACATTGGAGGGTTTTCGAGCCTTAACCGCTTTTTTAAGGTCATGCCACAACATCTCAATCGGATTCAGGTCAGGACTTTGACTAGGCCACTCCAAAGTCTTCATTTTGTTTTTCTTAAGCCATTCAGAGGTGGACTTGCTGGTGTGTTTTGGATCATTGTCCTGCTGCAGAACCCAAGTGCGCTTCAGCTTGAGGTCATGAACAGATAGCTGGACATTCTCCTTCAGGATTTTTTGGTAGACAGCAGAATTCATGGTTCCATTTACCACAGCAAGTCTTCCAGGTCCTGAAGCAGCAAAACAGCCCCAGACCATCACACTACCACCACCATATTTTACTGTTGGTATGATGTTCCTTTTCTGAAATGCTGTGTTACTTTTACGCCAGATGTAATGGGACACACACCTTCCAAAAAGTTCAACTTTTGTCTCGTCAGTCCACAGAGTATTTTCCCAAAAGTCTTGGGGATCATCAAGATGTTTTCTGGCAAAACTGAGATGAGCCTTTATGTTCTTTTTGCTCAGCAGTGGTTTTCGTTTTGGAACTCTGCCATGCAGGCCATTTTTGCCCAGTCTCTTTCTTATGGTGGAGTCATGAACACTGACCTTAACTGAGGCAAGTGAAGCCTGCAGTTCTTTGGATGTTGTTGTGGGGTTTTTTCTGACCTCTTGGATGAGTCGTCGCTGCGCTCTTGGGGTAATTTTGGTCGGCCGGCCACTCCTGGGAAGGTTCACCACTGTTCCATGTTTTCGCCATTTGTGGATAATGGCTCTCACTGTGGTTCGCTGGAGTCCCAAAGCTTTAGAAATGGCTTTATAACCTTTTCCAGACTGATAAATCTCAATTACTCTGAAATCTAGCATGATGTCTAGCTTTTGAGGATCTTTTGGTCTACTTCACTTTGTCAGGCAGGTCCTATTTAAGTGATTCTTGATTGAGAACAGGTGTGGCAGTAATCAGGCCTGGGTGTGGCTAGAGAAATTGAACTCAGCTTTCCAAAGATGTGATAAACCACAGTTGATTTATGTTTTAACAGGGGGGGCAATCACTTTTTCACACAGGGCCATGTAGGTTTGGATTTTTTTTCCCTTAATAATAAAACATCTTCATTAAAAACTGCATTGTGTGTTTACTTGTGTTATCTTTGTCTAATATTTCAATTTGTTTGATGATCTGAAACATTTCAGTGTGACAAACATGCAAAAAAATAAGAAATCAGGAAGGGGGCAAACACTTTTTCACACCACTGTATAAGAAATTATTTCATCTTAGGGGAATGGCCCTGAAGGGGGACACACACCAGCACAATCAAGGCTGTAACATCAGTGCTTAAGTGTGTTGAAGAATGTAGGAGATAATTACTGGACTATATTAATTTAGCTATAAACTGCCTGTATCAGCGACCAAAATGCCTCTAAATCTGTTGAAGTCTGAGAGAACTGGCTTTATAAAAACTGCAGGAATGGATTTACTCCTAATGAGGCGGTCAAGAGAAGGAGTTGTGATGCCACGGGGGTAGTGGCCACCAGAGTGGGCGTAAAAACAGGCAGGTCCGCCCCTCACGGCCTGCTGGGGAACTTTTTCGCACTCTTTTACTACTTTTGCGTGCACTCACCTCCAAGAGTGGTCATGAACATGGCCCCCTTCCTTGGGATCCTAGGACACGCATCACACATACGCCGAGATCTCTAGGAAGTATTCAGCGTGCTCTTAAAGCCCTCCCACAGCCAAGTCTCATCAGCGCTCACTCCTCTCAGCTGTAGCTGCCAGGGCAATGCATCGCTCTCCATCGAGAGCCCCGCCCCCACGCCACACATGCCCCGTGTGATACCGCAGAGAGATCAGCTTGAAAGAACAGGACGAGAACCACCCGAGTCTGAAACAATCCAACCTGGCACGCACCACATGAGCGTGTACCGTGTACAAAAGAGTGGGAAATTGCCAGCAGTCTGTGTGACCTGTGGGGCAGCCCCAGCACTGTGCTGCTGTGTGTAATGAGCTCAAGAAAGGCTGAACCTGCACAGGGCCCTCTCCTGCTTCTCTGACGAAATTCCCAACAGGCCCGTTTAACCGTGCCCAGAAATTCCCAGCAGTCTCAGCATAAGGAAATCCCGGCTCTTGGGTATGACTTCCAGTAGATGTGCCTTAGAATCGCCTGCCTGACATGAGCAGGATTTAAATGCCCTACCCACAGTGCTGTGTGTTGCTTTTTGGGGCAGCTGTGAATTGCTCACCTTGAAACTTTTGACTTTATTGGGAGCGAGAGAAAATGTGGATCTCCAGGCAAAAGCTAAAGGCTACTTACTTGGTGGACCGAGGAACCACCATCTCGGCAAGGGTCTCGTATGTCCTCTGCCAGTCAGCGTAACTTGTCCTGATAGGGGTAAGCAAGGAAATTAAACACAGGCAATTCTCAAGAGCCACTGCACTGCAGTCTAAAGAAAAAGAATTTTTCCAAAGAAAGCTAAATGAAGTGAAAAGCTGTCTGAAATTCATCAGAACCGTAAGGCAGCAGCTCAGAGACACTGTTTTAACTGGCAAAGAGCAGATTTTGAAGCAGACAACAAGAAAATAAGTTGTTAAACAAGATCTCAATGACTTTTCTGGAAAACAAATTAAATGAAGTGTACTTACGCAGATAAACAACTAGTAGGGTAAGTTAATGAAGGCAAAGATGAACCACCTTCAGATTAAACAGAGGCTTGAAAAGGTTGTAGGAATATCTGCTACAAATGTAACAGTTTGCTTAACAAGGATTTATGTTTACACTGGATCCTACGGCTGTTTTTAGCCTGTTAGTCATCTCGTATTCATGCAGCTCGGTAACATCAATAAAAAAAGGGAAAAAAAATCACAAAACAGAATAATTAGGCCAAAAATAAACTCCGCCTACAACAACCTGGATGTAGGCTCTTTTTAGTTATATTAATTACACCAAAACCCAAGACAAACATGTCTCATTCCTGAATGTGCCAAGATTCTATAAACTGCCCAGAACGTAAACCTACATAAAGTTCTCATCTCTCAAGGTAATTCAGGCACACAAGGTACTTTTAAACTTTAGCTCTTACAAACCAGGAAGCATTCACCAAAGACAAATTGGTTCAAACAGGTTTCTTAATAAATAATTCACTTCTTAAACTGACCGGGGATGGGACTAAAAACACAATTTCAAAAATGTCTCAAAACATGACACAACATGATAGGTTTAGAGGAACCTTTCAGTTAGCACCTGATGAAGAGCTAAAACCAGCTGATTGGAACTTTTTCACCTAATTGAGTCATTTGAGTAATTAAAATCTGAGATGTTGTGAAAACCAGCAACACTCACAGCACACCAGAACCAGGGCTGCTTGGATTGTCACTCAGACTTCTGTTGTGCCACTGTTAGACACAAGGGGGCACTAAATCCTCTTTTCTACAAAGGCATCCCCTCCATAAAATCAATGCTCAAAATCAGACTTCAGCTTAATGGCCTTTATTAATTCTACCCTACATCAGCTGATTGTAAATGAGCTACTAATAGACAAGCTGAAATTAAAAAGCACGATAAACGCTTATCTGGATCTGCAGGTCTTTAGCTCTGAGCCCAGAAAAACCCTGTAGAAGGAGAGATCTCTTCACTTTCCTGCCACTGCATGACACATAAGGAATAATATAACTGAACATTGTAGCTGGAAACACTTTAAACAAAATAATTGGTTTGTGAACCTACTGTTTATTATTATGGTTTATTAACAAAGCAATAGGCGCTTGAACCGATTACCAAAACCTATTTGTTATTTCAAACATATTTATTACGCTCTGAAATGGCATAAAATGTCTCTAAAACTGCAGATGCGTGCACGTCTGACACTGTACAGGCCACAGCAAGGCCCTGAACCCAGTGGTTCCCGCATGGCCATGAATATGATTCATTCCTCATTTCCTTCAGTCAGAAGAGCAAAGAAACATTTCAGCTGCCTGCATGGGTCCCATGGGTCTGTACAGCGTTGATGCTCTCTGCATTTTTCTTGTTAGAAAGGAATAAATGTTCAACACTAATGTATTTGACAGACACATTATGCAAAGCAACTTCATTTTGCAACTTCATTCCGGTGGAATTCTTGCTCGGGTTTCCCCTGAAATTCGAACCCACAACCCTCCAGTCACGAGTCCAGACCCCCCAGCCCTTCTCCTGTTGCCTCCTGGTTTTTGAACCCCTTAGAGACACGAGAGGCTTTCTGATGATGTAAAGTGAGCAGGATGGTAAGTGCTTAACGACTCTGATGTTATAAAGGAAAACTTTCAGCAGAAAGTGTGGCTTCTGTGACAGCTCTCGTTCCATAGCTCTTTAGCCGCTCTCTGCAAAAATATAGTGTTTGAAATGCTCCTTCTTTCCTGTTGGATCTTAATTTGATATTAAAATTTTAAAAAAGCACAATTATATGACGTCTACTTACTTTGGAACAACGACCAGCAAGGTTATGAGGTATTCCGAGTCTAATACAAAGTCTTCTTTCTTCACGATATCAGCCAGACTCCGCGTTAACAAACTCCCCCTAGTGGTAAAAGTGTGGTACAACAAAAGGCTTTGCTGTCAGTTTTTCCAACACTGCAGTTGTCTTATTTAAAAAAGTAAAGAACTGAACATTTTCAGTTGTATTTAAATGTGTTTATTTGCTAGCAGAACTCCCCTCAGTAAAGTATAGATCAGTAGACATTTTACCAAATTGTAAGTTCATAGTTGGCAATTTAATTAGCATCAATACACTTGCCTAAAACCCCTTACACATTCCTTTCATTCATAGGTAACAAAAGAATAAAATTTGAAAAACGAAAATATAGACATTGATAAAGGAAATATTAATGGATAGAGAAAAGTGAGAATTTATAAACTAACATTTAATTGTCACAGAAAATACGCACAACTAATTGTATTACACATTAAGTCACAATACAAGTCGATAAACAAGTTAACACCTGTCTGTGATCAGTGATGGGAGAGAGAGAGCAGTCGAGTATACAGGAGTTAACACCTGTCTGTCTTCAGTGATGGGAGAGAGCAGTCGAGTATACAGGAGTTAACACCTGTCTGTCTTCAGTGATGCGAGAGAGCAGTCGAGTATACAGGAGTTAACACCTGTCTGTCTTCAGTGATGGGAGAGAGCAGTCGAGTATACAGGAGTTAACACCTGTCTGTGATCAGTGATGGGAGAAAGAGCAGTCGAGCATACAGGAGTTAACACCTGTCTGTGATCAGTGATGGGAGAGAGAGCAGTCGAGTATACAGGAGTTAACACCTGTCTGTCTTCAGTGATGGGAGAGAGCAGTCGAGTATACAGGAGTTAACACCTGTCTGTCTTCAGTGATGGGAGAGAGCAGTCGAGTATACAGGAGTTAACACCTGTCTGTGATCAGTGATGGGAGAAAGAGCAGTCGAGCATACAGGAGTTAACACCTGTCTGTGATCAGTGATGGGAGAGAGCAGTCGAGTATATAGGAGTTAACACCTGTCTGTGTTCAGTGATGGGAGAGAGAGCAGTCGAGTATATAGGAGTTAACACCTGTCTGTGTTCAGTGATGGGAGAGAGAGCAGTCGAGTATATAGGATTTAACACCTGTCTGTGTTCAGTGATGGGAGAGAGAGCAGTCGAGTATATAGGATTTAACACCTGTCTGTGTTCAGTGATGGAAAAGAGAGCAGTCGAGTATATAGGATTTAACACCTGTCTGTGATCAGTGATGGTAGAGAGAGCAGTCGAGTATACAGGATTTAACACCTGTCTGTGACCAGTGATGGGAGAGAGAGCAGTCGAGTATATAGGAGTTAACACCTGTCTGTGACCAGTGATGGGAGAGAGAGCAGTCGAGTATACAGGAGTTAACATCTGTCTGTGACCAGTGATGGGAGAGAGAGCAGTCGAGTATATAGGAGTTAACACCTGTCTGTGACCAGTGATGGGAGAGAGAGCAGTCGAGTATACAGGAGTTAATGCCTGTCTATGACCAGTGGGGGGCGACGTTGATGCGATCAGTGTTGGGGGTGAGCAGTGTGCAGCTTTCTGCCCGGGTCACGAGAGCCTGCCCTGAGGTACTCACGCATTCTTTCTCTCCAGGTTCTGCAGATTCCCCTTCAGGCTATTGTAGGCCGATGCTCTTGACTTCAAATCATTGTCAATCTGTGTAACTTGCTGCAGAGCACAAGCAGAGCATAGGACCGATGTGAGAAAACATGAAGCAATAATATCCAGAGTCAACCTGTTTACCAAAACCGCCACCACCAGGCTGCTTCATACAGCCAGACTCACCTTGGAGATGATTTCCGAAATGTTCTTCAGTGACTGTTTAATGGGGTACTTCGCCATGTCCCACTGGAACCTTGTGATGTAAGTGACCAAATCCACTAGGGGGAAAAAATGAAAGGTTTTATCACCTTTAGCCAATGCTTTCAAGATGCATTTCTCTAAAACTAGATTCTAGTAGTTGACCATGAAGATCTCACTTGCAGTACCGGTGGACTGGTAGCATCACGGCGAAGCTCCTGTGAAAGCGCATATAGCAGTCATGCAGGGAAAGACGCTCGGATAATTTGCTACAAAAAGCCAAACAAGCAACACTGACTGAATTGCCTCCTTATTGGAGCATATTCTGTTGCAGCGTTATGTAATCTACTCCAGACCTCTGCTTGCATGAGCTCTCGACACAGGCAATTTGAAAACGAGGGCAGTGCAGTTACCACGCCTTCACCTTCACCGAAGTCCCCTCAGTAACGGGCAGCGCTGAGAGTCCTACCTCCACTGGCCAGCAGGTTCTCCTGTACTTTGTCTCGACTGTCCTCCAGCACGTCGGCCATATACTGAGCCACCTTCTTCACCACGCTGGAGATGGGTGGAGGGAAAAAAAAAATCGACGTCTGATCACCACGACCAGGAGAAGAAGGATAACTCGTCGGCTGGTGCTGTACGCAGGGCCCCTTCAATACTGGGGAAGGATGTTAGAGCCCCCCTGTCTGTATCTGAACTTCTCTGGGCATCGGATTTTGACATGTTCCCCAAATTAAAATGTATGAATGGGAAACAATCAAGAACATTGATCAAAGCTCTTGAATTTGAATGAGATCCAATAACTCCTGGTTACTAATTTTGATCCGACCTACATAGTTTAGGGATACAATTACCAAGCGTTGCACCACGCCATCCAGGCCCCAGAGAGTTTCCGGAGAAAAAACATTCAGAAAGGAGCAAAAAAACACTCATCCTAAACCTGACCTGGGCCCCAAAATCCAGCGCTGAACCTAACAATTGTCTAAGTAGTGTGTGAATGCTAACCCTAACCCTACCTGGGGTGTCAACTCAGCATTTCCGCGATCTGTCTGAACTTCTCTGGGCATCGGATTTTGACATGTTCCCCAAAACAAAAAGTATGAATGGAAACAATCGAGATCACTGATCAAGGCTCTTGCATTTGAATGAGGTTTACGTCATCGAGCTGCAGCGGAGAGCCACTGCCATGACAGGCGAGTTTACTGCCGCCGTGACAACCCGAAATGGAGGAGGGATGAAAGCTTCTCCACCTTCCACACTGCGCGTGAGGGTAGATGCCCTCTGGGAGTTTTTTTAAATGCCTGTGCTGACAATATGAAGTCGTGTACAGTGTATACTTTTTAGGGTTGTATCGCTCGCAACTAAAAGGTATCCACAGCCAGCTGTTGTAGCCATGGTTTGTCTCCCTAAGAGACCAGTGTCTCCCTGACCCTGACAAGGAGTCCAAATCCTCCTTCAGAGAAAAGGAATCTTCCTGCTGATTTTTTGCTGTATTTCACAGAGCTTTCCGTGCGGATGTGACACGAGTCATGTCTGCAGAGATGGGCACGTGCTGTGCGTGTGCAGGATAATTCTTGCTTCTTCGGCAGGGCAGTCTCTGACATCAGCTGCTGGACATGGCACATCAGGCCTTCAGTATCAACAGCACCCCAGCCCTGCAGCTTGCTCATATGGTCGCGAGGACTTTGCATCAGGGCATGAAAAACCGCTACGACACCACTACAACAGGCCAAGATCTAGGCTAATTGTTGAAAGTACTCCAGGAGAACAAGATACAAAAAACTTTTCTGTGAACCATTTTTTTAGGCTTTAATTTTTTAAAATCAGAACAGTCCCCCCTGCCCACCACTGATGGTCCCGATCTCTAAGTTTCTATCCAAAGGACCGTCAGGAAGGAATCGGACAGCTACGACAGAAGGCATCGTACAGTCCACAGTGAGCTATGCCCCTCCATGCCTGCTCCTCCTCCCCTGTGGATCTGGGACGTCGGAAGCTCCTGACATCAGGATATGATGGGATTCAGCAATGTCAGGGGAGAGAATGTGTTGGCACGCAATAATTTTTTATTTTAACCTGCAGTGAAACCAGGAAGCTAATTCCATTTACACTGCCCTGATAGGCCAAGATCCCTGTTATGTACTGAAAGTATTCATGGAGAACAAGGAATATCCAATAAAAAAAGAAACCTGTTTCCAAAATGTATCCAAAGATGCCCATGGACAACATGTACAAAAACGACGGGGGAAATCTGAATTCCTTGGACAGATGCACACGAAAATGTAGCATTTCTTATCTCCTTTGGTGACATATGGCCTGGCAATGTCAAAGTTTCCACTGTCCAGAGCAGAGTCTCACTTTATTTTTTTTTAATGAGATCGGAATAATTTAACGATGATCTACACTCCACAGGGGAGTCATCACTCCCAGCTTTGAGATTTACATGAGGTTACCCAGATGAAAAAAGCTGTCTTAAACATTAGACTATTTTTAGGGAAGAATTTATAAAAAGACAATCAATGGAAAAACATACCAAATCTGCTGTGCCTTAGTGCAAACCCAAATGGATGGCACATTGAATCACCTCCTTTGACTTCTAATTTTTGCACTTCAGGCTTATTTGTTCTGATACCTCCTTCTAAAAAGACTTGGATACTTCATATGTTGAAGGTGTCAAAAGGAATCCAAGCATAAATCAAAAGGATTCTGTACAATGTGTATATTCAAAAAGGCCAGATCAAATATTCTAGCCAGGACAGTAAGAAGAGGAGGGATTGATCGGTCTCTTAGAGAGAGAGAGACATTTCACACGCTACCAGTCTGTATCATCACAGAGGAAAAGATGTACTATAAGTGTGATTTATGAGCATAAAGTTGTCCAGATGTTAAAAATAGACCTTTAAAATTTCCAGCGGCCCTTTGTCATCAGTCTAAATATTATGGAAGAAAAAAAAAACACCGATGTCACCACACAGCAAACTGCTACCTTTAGCCAGTTGGTATATAATAGTTGCACCGCTCTATGAAATTCCACATTTGAGTTAAAAAAGAAAAAATCCACCGGCATAACTGAACACTGCAAACTAGGCCACCTAAAATGGTATGTGACAATCTAATACACTTGGATAAACGAATATGGACACCTCTTTCAATTTATTATTGTTTCTATAAGCACAGCCAGTCACAAAAGTATTAAGTCTGGCCCAACAGCATTATGGTCAGTGACGCGCTGCCGCCAGAAATGCAATTTGGACAGCCTTACCATTTTGGCCTGAGTTTGAATCATGCTTCCTGTGTGTTTCTGCAAGATCTGCACTCTTCAAACACAGCCAGCACTGGCGGTTGATCCCATCAAGTTTGTAAAAACGCACAAAGCTGGAAGGCATGCTTGATAGGAGCCATTCAAAAGCAGTGAGCATACATTACAGTTACCTCATTAAGACAACAGTTTTACGACTACTGCCATACTTATTTGTAACTCAAGAAGCTTGTAAAAAAAAAGACCAAAGAAGAACCTAACATGAGCTTAGAAGACCACTGCTCTTCAATGAGCAGTAATTAATACCTTCAAGGAAGGCCAGTATTTTTCACTGATCTCATTACTGTTAAAACATAGTGTGGATCCCTCCCTCTTTTGTAATAACAGCAGTAGTAATTGCTATTTTATACCGCACCTTTCATTTCTCAGTGCATCATCTCAAGAGATCTCACAATTAAACAGTTCTGATTACCCTCCAGCAGAGTAACGATTGTAGTAAAACTGTAGTAAAAAGGTTTTAGTATTAAAATGTTTGAAGTGTTTGTATGAATCACTTTTACACAGGTCTTTTCAAGGCAGAGGGTTTTAACGGTATGGGACAAACCCAAGCATTGAAAAATGCACACAGAGGCAGTAAGATCTGATCAAAGCTTACCTCTCCACGAAAGAATCAAGTTTGGCCAGCTCGTCAGATAATCCCACCAGGACATCCAATGTTCCCACCTGAGAAAGATAAATAATTTACTCATGCATTGGTAGCAAACAACCGGGCGTATTGACAGCGCAATCTGAATGAATCATGACCCTGGATCCCATATGTCAGACTAATGAACAGCCTCCACTTAACTAAAGCCAGTCAATCCTTTTAAAAAGAGTTGCACAGCACACTGCAGGGAAAAGTCACACAAGCATGTAAAAGGCCAAACAGAAACTAAAAAGGCCAAATCCTTCCATTATGATGGCTATTATTTTGCAGAGTTAGACAAGTTAGATCAACTCATCTAACACAACACGTGTTTGAAAGGCTTTGACAGGAACTGATAAAGTCAGCCCAGAGAACCCCATGACCCTGGGGTCAGGAGTCATGACCCACGTCCTTACACAAAGAATCATGGTGCTGTGCAACAGGCTGCCCAGTTACCTCCTGGAAGCAAATTTTCTTAAGGATCCTTCCAAGAGAACACTGGACGATAACCATGGATTAACAAGCTACTAGTGACCAAGCCAGACTGGGTCTTCCCCACATTATGCCACAGTCTTATCTTTCTTATGTTCTCGATAGTGTTAAAGAGAACGCAAAATCCCAGAAGTCAAGTATACATTTATACAAAACTGGAACGAGAGGGAAACGCTCCTCTAAAACTGCTTCTTAAAAGCAAGCTTAGGTTGTCACGTTGCGTGACAAATGGATGTCACCCAGCCACAGTGGGATTTCTTTTGTGGCGATCTCCTCATGCATAGCCAATTCTCCCACGGGATCAGGGCGCGAGGCAGAAAAGGGCGTCTCGTATGGCCTTTTGTCTGCAGGAAGGCTCTCGGGCCGGTGCAGGCTGCTCACCTTCAGGTCGGGAATATTGAACTTGTGGTTGGTAGAGAGGTTGTTGTTCCGAGTGGTGGCCACCATGAGCTTGTCCCACGTCTGCTGGCAGGTCTTCTCTCCAGGGGCCGAGATCAACCAGAACTCAGTCATGGCTGCAGGCGGTGGTCACGGGGGACTGGAGAAATGGGTTCAACTGCAAGATCAAACAGGCTTTGCTGAAGAGGGATGAGAAAATAACAGCACTGGTGCAAGCCTAACATAAATAGGTAAATCCGGAAACCTGAGGCCCTTTTTTAGGAATAGATTTTTGGTTATATTTGCAGAAAACAAAACAATGCAACATCATTTCACTGGGTCACAATCCCCCTCAAGGTCCAGGGCACCCCAGTAATCAGGTCAAGCAGCCAGGAGAAACATTTAATTTTTAACTTAACCTGCATATTCGCAATGAAGAAACAATAGCATATATACAGCTGGATAAATGGCTTCTTGTAGAAAATAATTCCAGGCGTCTTGGAAATGGTTATGGAAACACAGACAAAAACTGCAATGAAGTATATCACAACAGAGTCACACGCTGATACAGCACCCTGTGATTGATATACAAGCAGAACCACACCTGCATAAAGACCCAGGAATACAAAAAGAACGCCATTTCTCCTGAATACCAAGACTAATGCATATAAGTCAAAGCCCTTTGCCTGTGAAGGCTATTTGATGTGAGCTACACACTGTTATGTTGCAGTTTGCAGTCCAAATATGTTTTGGCTCAGGCAGCGTCTTGATCTTGAGGCACTGACCAGAGAAATTTAAACTGGTAGAATTTCATAAGCAGAAAGGGATGGTGTTCTCTGATGTTTGACAATTCAATGTTGCGTTCAGAACAGTTAGATGTGCACTGATGCCTTGTCGTGTCAATGGGTATTCGGCTTCCCAGAATGCTTTGCCAAGGCGACATAACCACATGCAAAGGCTGAATTGAGTGTCTTAACTGAAACGTACATGTTTAGACTACTTTGCTTAAATGGATCTGCTACTGTTGTAGAAGCAGTGTTGACACACATGGCTGTGGCTGCTGTAGGTCATTTGGTGATGACGATACCACATGATGATTTGTTGCAGGATTGTGCAACATGGAATTTCTTAATCTCAGCTTATTTCCTCATGGTAGTCCTTGAGCTGTCTGGTCTCTCTGGAGTAGTTCTTGCTGGAATTGTAATGGCAAGGAGCCTTCTGAAATAATAATAATAATAATGATTCCTTACACTTATATAGCGTTTTTCTGGACACTCCACCCAAAGCGCTTTACAGGTAATGGGGACTCCCCTCCATCACCAGTGTGCAGCCCCACCTGGATGATGCAGCAGCAGCCATAGTGCACCAGTACGCTCCCCACACACCAGCTCTCAGTGGGGAGGAGAGCAGAGTAATGAAGCCAATTCAGAGATGGGGATTATTAGGAGGCCGTGACTGGAAAAGCCCAATGGGAAATTTGGCCAGGATGCGGGGGTTACACCCCTACTCTTTTTGAGAAATGCCCTGGGATTTTTAAGAAGACACCACAGAAAATAATAAGTGAATACAGGCAATCACACAGGAAAATCAAACCAGACATGAGAAAACAAAACCGCAGATGTTGCAAACTGCTTTACTAGATCTGATTTTGGGGGGGTGGGGGTTGGGGGGTGCAGTGTTGGAGTGGCGGAGTGCTGCTGCTGCTGCTGTCAGATCTTTAATGTGTTAATCCAACGCTGACATTCCCTCTATGAAAATGATTTCATACCTCCACAGTCCAGGACCCTCATGAGTGGAGAGCAATAGACAGTGGTAAGAAGATGAAACCCCTTGACTGCACCCAGAAGTCTCAGGACTCGAGACTCCAGATCAGCAGCAGAGCCGGGACACGAACCGGCACTACAGACTGCAGCTGGAGGCATCTTCTAAACGAGCCACCTGGACACTTCTCTTTCACTCTTTTAGTGCACAATGATGCGACGCCAGATGTATAAAGGGCTCTTGGTTCACCTCCTCCCCACCTTAGGTTTCCCTGATTCGCATCATTTCACAAACACATCCATAATTTATGATAATTACGTCAAGTAAGCTCGCCACTTCCGACAGAAGTTGTCTTCCAGCACAAATCATAGGGATTTGACATTGTGTGAATGTCTTTTTAAGACAAAACACTATTTTAAAGTGTCCAATTTTCAATTTAACAAAAACTCTTCTATTCTTTGGGAATATTTCATTTAAAGCATGTAAAAATGTTTTTAAATGCCTTCTGTGTTACAGTCTTATGCTTTTTAGTTAGGCTGTAAGAAAGCAAACTTTCTATTGTGTTTGTTACACACATAGGTAAGGACATGGGAAATGGTCTAGGACATTTGTTGAAAACCTTGTTTGAATATGTCTCACTCTTTAGGTGTCATTTTAATACACTGTACATCACGCTTTTCTAGAATGAAACAGGCCCAGTACAGGGGACCTGTTCCAACATCTCCTAAGGGTTTGTGACTTAACACCGCAAGTATGCTTGATTAGAAATACAAGCAGGTGTGAAGTTCCCGATTATTTTAATCCTGAATATGTAAAAGTACTTTTTTAAGTACCTTTGATAACCTAATGTCCGGTAACCTGCCTCACTGCAGTTTAAGTCTTCAATCTGTTCTACTGGGACAGTTAGGCTACTGCCCACCCACACGCATTAAAATGCTTCCCTGTTAGAAAACATGATGACGGACATTTTCTGAGACCGCAAAGCTTTCTCATGTCCAAGCTGAGCAACACGCTGTGCATCCTAAAGAAACATTTTTGATTCCATACACAAATTAATATCGCAACGGTTCATATTGCATGTGGGAGCTGTACTGGGCTTGCCACTAGCATGTTGAGAAACGCAGTTTACTATGTCCTTGTAAAACTACAATCAATGACCTTTCCTTTGCCACTTGCTGGCCACTACAGTTTTTCAATGTACTTATATAAAATACTGTAATCTTCTCTTCCATATATTACTCACGAGGTATAGCAGCTTAATTATTCTTTTCCAACCTTAGGTCAGCGTGGTGCTCACTGAGTCACCATCCACACTGCCATGACTCCATGCAGCCACACAGACGCATGGAGTATAACAACTCATCATGCACGCCATCACAACAGAGGAGCACAGATAAAAACCTCATCCAAATACATTCATCCCGTTACATCCCACCGTCGCCACCAAACACAACGCAATTAACAATCAGATCTGCATTCTTATTGCATGCCTTGTTATAACGGGACCCTATCAAACTATTTCACATTTTGATCCAGTGTTAAAACCTAGTTATTTGTCAAGTTTTTCTGCTAATCTCGCTGATGTGATTTAAAATACAAAAAGCCCACATTTTCTGAATTCTTAAAAAAAATTACTGCAGTGAAATGACACTAGTCTCCTCTAAAGCAAAGGTAAAAGCCTTTCATTCTGTGTTGAACATGCACTACAAATGCATAACATTTGTATATCTCCGAACTAGTTAAAGTATGTAACATACCTAATATGAAGACCTAGGTCAGGGGTCTCAAACTACTGTCTTCTGACTTTGTCTCACCCGCCCGCTCAATTAGATACTTGGTCTATTTATTTAAATAACTAGTTACTACTCAGGACCAGATACAGAGCGCACTGGTTGAGTTCATCCCAATCATGTTCTGTCAGGTCGTGAGGTTGTGTGGTCAGGCCACAGCACAGAAGTGTATTTTTCCCCACAGTGTCCCCAGAGGCAGCACGAGATGCTGCACCACTGTCTCAGGAAATGCTTCTCACTTTCGGACAAATGTTCATCGCCACAGACATGCAAAAGCCCCCACCCCCCCCCGGGGGAATCGTGATATATTCTTTTTCCAAGGAAGTCAAGTGCAGTCAGTCGACTGGCCCAACAGAAATGGTGCAGTGGTTCTCTTCCACGTCCTGGCCAGTCACATGAACCTTAATGAGCGTGTGTGAGCTCCCCTCAGCTGATCCCTCAAGCCCACTTCCTCCACACAGACCTTGTGCTAGGAACTGGGGGTGCAATATGCAAGCACACTGCAGCCTTTAAAACAAGTGAAGGACAGCACCACAATATGAACCCCACTGGTATTCTGCAGCACTCAATGAAAGGCACACCCTTTCCAAATATGGGTGTCTATTTTGCTATGTCTAGCCTCTTCTAGACAGTGTGTTGAGAGATAAAGCTTGAAATCCAACTCATACAGCTGATGTTCTAATCCAGCGATTCTGATTCTGGCTCCTGACTGTCCGTGGTGTCTTCTGGCTTTCTCTCTAGCCACATTCTCAATTGCGACCACATTCATTCCAACTGTCTATTTGAGGTGTCTTGTTAGAGTTACCTTCAGCTCCTAAAGCGCCTTGTAGGGTTTCCCAATTGAAAAAGAAAAACACTGCCAAATCCAGAGTTTAAGGACTCTGATCGTTGGAATGCATTGGCTGACATGACACCAACTGCCCTTCAGCAGAAGAAAAAACACTGTGGGAGTGTCTGATAGTTCCTCATTCCCACTTGTTACTGTTCCTTAGAAACTGATCACCTACTAAGAGCTGTGTCATTAGAAGCAAGATCAGCATTAGCAAGTGCAGAAAAGATTAAATGCTCTGCATGCAGAAATCATTGGAAATCATATAGTTTTAAGTATGAATGAACTCCCGGAGATACAGCACTCCATCACAACCCGGACTGATAACCAGTGGACTATCCTGACTATTACTAAAACTAATAATAATCCTTATTCTCTACAGAGCGTTGAGTCCTGGTCCTGCGGAGCCACAATGCACCAGGTCTTACAGATCACCTTACTCGGCAGTAGTCTTCACAGAGTGGAGAGGCACAGTCCTCGCTTAGCTATTCCAGTGTTGGCTATATATTCCATAGAATCCTATCCTAAGTCCAGATTCTAAGGTCCCTTCTTATTTCGTTAATAATAATGAGAAATATTTCAATCATTTCAAGGGCAGCACAGTGCCATAGTGGTTAGCAATAGCACTGCTGTCTTGCAGCACTGGGGACCTGGGTTGAGGTCCTTAGGTGCCAACTTCATTTAGTCTGCATGCTCTCCCCATGTTCACATGGGTCTCCCCCACACTCCAAAAACAAGCTGGTAGGTTAATGGACTTCCAGCGAAACTGACCCTGGTGCTGGTTTGTGCGTGCGTGTCCCCTGTGATGGACTGGTGTCCACTCCAGTGTGTGTCCTGCCTTGTGCCTATTCCTTCTCGGGACAGCTCCAGGCCGCTGTGACCCTGAACTGGATAAGCGGTTCCTGGAAGTGATGGTGATTAAAACCATTTCTTGAGGCCCAGCTGACAGGCCTAGATGTTTGTTAAATGAGAAGCACACTTCAGGCTGACATCCTAGGATTCCACTTTTGCAAGACTTAAGATTTTTTTCACTTCCCCAAAAATCTCGCGTCAGAGCATTATCCTATCTGACAAAACCCACAAGACGACTATGAACGCTGTGCTTATTGGCGGTAGCAAGAGCAATGGTATTTGTAGCTGTACGTCTGTGTTCACCTAACAAATCTGTACTTTCAATATTAAACCGTCGTTTAAGGCTATCCTTAAACTGTATCATCTGTCCAAATCAAAAAATAAAAAAACGCAAGTGTAAGATAAATAGGTAACGTACAGAAATGCGGAGTTTATTTCAAAAGATTCGGGGTTTGAAAAGAAAAATCTCATTTTTTGTGCACACCGACGACGATGCGTTAACCCTTAATCTCGGGTTGCGCACGGCCTCTCCAACATTAAGAAACAGCCATTCGTCGCTCGCTGTGGCTAGCAACGCAAGAATCAAAAAGCTAAAATAAAAAAAAATGACATCGAGTATTTACTAAATCTGCAATACCTACCCTTGAATGAAAATCAATGAATATTTTATGCAGTGTATAATAAGTATTAACCCCTCCTCACCTTGCAACATCAAAAACAACATTGCTGTTATCAGTTTATCGCTCCGAAAGCAGCAGGACGACAACAATACACTTACCCGTGTTGGGAGTGAAAACGTGTGTTTGTCCACGGGGCAATCAGCGGCAATGATGGTTACAATTTAATATTCATAATTGTCAATCAGTTTTTCATTTCAGGTCTTTCCAGAGAGCATCACATTCACAGTCAGCTGATCCAACGAGAAGCAGAACTTCTGCGCACACCTGACTGCGCATGTGCCCTCCCCGAGGGGGGGAGGGGAGGAAAGTCCTGGGAAAATTCTTTAGCGACATCTACTGGACCGGAGGTCGAATAGAAGCGATACTCTGCTTATTCTTTGTAGGTTTCTACAGCGACACCTGCTGGAATATTTCCTTCGATGGCCACTATCATCATGCTTGTACTAAAACACGTTTTAATAGAGACAGTACCAAGCCATGTCTAATGGTCCAACTTTAATCTCCTACGTTTTGCATGTAGTTTGTAGAGCCCTGTAGAAATATACACATAATATATCATTTCGGAGCTACGAAATGCAGACAAATCAAAACTTTAATGGACTCTGTAGTCACAAATTGCAAATGGCAGCTTAGTTGATTTTTTTTTTTAATTCAGAATTTTTCTTCACTACAGAATGCAAAGCAGTGGTGGATATGTGTCTTTTCTGAACTAACCTCATGACCTCCGCTATATGTATTCGGACTGATTTTCTAAATTTACTCAACAGTTTTCAAAGTTCTTTTTCCCATCTTTAAAATCCCATAAGATCATTCTCCACCCTGATTTAAGGTTTGGGTGGCACAGTGGTAAAGTGGTTCGCAGTGTTGCCTTGCAGTGCTGGGGCTCTGGGTTCAGATCCAGACCTGGGGTGCTACCTGGGTGAAATTTGTGTGGGTTTCCTCACCACAGTCCAAAAACATACGGTTCGGTTAACTGGCTTCTGGGAAAGTTGTGTGTGTGTGTCCTGCGATGGACTCGCGTCCTGTCCAGGGTGTATCCTGCCTCATGCCCATTGCTTGCCAGGATAGGCTCTGGCTACCCTGTGATCCAGAAATGGAGGAAACAGAAAATGGACAGATAGACTAAGGTTCACAGTGTGAATAAAAAAACTGTCTTACTGAATCAAGATCCTTTTTCTTCATTGGTTCTAGTTTGGCAAGTTAATTTTTGTTTCTCCTGCCAGAGCAACTTTAATACTGTGAAAAGCAGGAGTCCGTGATTCAGAAGACACAAATGGAAGCTAGGTAGAAACTCATTTACAACTGAGAAATGGAAACCTTTTACACAAAGGTTTGTGGGAGTATGGAACAAGCTATCCTGCCATATTGTTGAAGCTGATACTCTGGCTTCATTCTTGGATCAATGAACTACTAATGACCCAACATGGTAGATAGACCAGATAACTTCCTCTCATTTGTAATCTTTGTTACACTTACTGATAATATAATTATATGTCATGATAATTCATAATTTACATATCATCTCCTTTAATATGACTTAGGATGCATACAGTGAAGTTTAATTCCAAGATGCTTTTTTTCTTCATTCTATCTAATAAGTGTGTTTAATTTCCCAGGAATAATTCCCAGAAAAAATACATCTCTGATCGTCTGGACAGTTTGAATGACAAATATGAAAGTCACTGGGTTTTCTATAGGAAAACAATTAAGACTCAAGTCAACCTGATCATATTGTTTAATCCCATGACCATCCACGTCAGTGTGTTTTAGCTCCTGTACCGCAGTGAAGGAATCATGACCATCAAGGCACAGATAAGACTGTTTCCTCTTTAAAACAGGTGTGTTCTTTAGAGGTGTTAAGGGGATTGTGTAAATTGAAAAGAATAGCTAGATGTGATCCTCTTTTCACTCCTGTGACTCTGACCTTTAAAAGCAAGGATCTAGGAAAAATGCAATTTGACTTAAGTAATCCAGGACAAATGCTCGATTGTGTGGTAAATGTGGAATCCTGAAAAACAAGTCAGGTGTCAAGCTTGTTCATGTTCATCTTTCCAGCTCTTTCCCCTTCCTTCCTCCACCCTCTGCCCGTTCATTGTGATCACCTTACACTGTACATTAGACACTGACGATAAAACCTGGGCAATGCGATCCCATTTGGTAGCTAATTAGCACTCTACAAGGGTGGCATGGTGGCACAGTGGTCAGCATTGCTGCCTTGCAGCGCTGGTGCCCTGGGTTCAATTTCTGTCTGCTTGGAGTCTGTATATTGTTCGTGTTTTCACCAGGTGCTCCGGTTTCCTTGCAGAGGTCTAAAGACGTACTGGCAGGTTAATTGGCTCCTGGGAAAACTGGCCCTGGTGTGAGTGTGTGTGTCTGTGTGAGTCCTGCAATGGACTGGCGTCCTGTCCAGGGTGTACCCTGCCTTGTGCCCCTTGCTTGATAGGGGATGGGCCCCAGCTCCCCCGTGACCCTGAATTGGAAGAAGTGGTTACAAAATCGGTGGCTGACTACCACTGTGTATTTTTTGTGCATTGCTTTTTTTAAAAAGACACCTTTTGAAAAATATAGTTGGCAAATTGTGCTGAGGCTTTTGTGTTTGCTGGCTAGTGCTTCACTCAGACTCTAACGTGTCAGGAGTGGCACAGGCGCAGAACTCAACGATGTAGATTAACTTTCCTGATCATCACAACCCAGCAAACACATGCTAAACGATTTCCGATGACAATCCAAAGCTTTAAACAGTTTGTGATTAAGTCATCTGCATGCACACGATTAACTAGTCTGTTAATCAGGGAGCAGTGCTAATTCAAAACAACTGTTATCTTGTGAGGTTCTCGTGTTACCATGCTACCCTGGAGTCAAAGAACATTTTCCAAAGGATTTTCCAGCCCGAGTACCGAAGCTCACTAAGACTATGAGGAGCCTGGCCGTGCTCTTTTGGCGGGTAGGAGCTGAAAGTGCTGAATCTGCTCCTGTATTCTCTGCAATCCTGCGACCTTTGGCCTCATGACAGGGGTCTGGGGCAGGGGCACGGTCCTGTCTGTTTTCAAAGGGCTACAAGCGCGCCAGCATCTCCCCTCTGAGCCCTCAAGCAGGACTACGACTGGCAGGGGTCTTAAAGGAGTCACTTGTTTTCTAAATTTGGAATCGCAGAGGGCTTCCTGACTCTGGGAGTCTCCTTCTCAGAATTCTAGGAAAATACCACAAAGGAATATGTTTATAGAGATCAATGGGTCTGGGTCTTATTGTTTAGAACACAATACTGGGACAGTCTGGAGCCAACCTCGTGCACAAAGTAGGGTGGACTGCCCACAGCTGGACCTCATCCAGCAAGCGAAGTGCGTCTGGGCACATGCTCCTTACTAAGTCATTAGGTGCAGTGTAATGGCCATCATCAGCCACATTGTTGAAGTTCAAATAAATATTTACTGGTAGCACATGGTGACAGAAGCCCAAATACAGCTATCAATTGTTAAAATTGTACAGGAACTCCACCATATTTCAAAGCTTTCGTTTCTTATTAATTGCTAATTGTTGACGGTGGTTGTGAAATGCGCCTTTATTGATGTAGTATTTCCCTTGTTAGTTCTCAGTTCTCAGTGTCTCAGTTCTGACACACAAGCACCGGAAACTCGACCATTTGATTTTGAAGAAACCCAGAGATCTTGGAAATGCATTTAAAACTGGCAACAGGAGGCACTGAGATCCAGCAGGGCAAGAATGGATAAGTCAGCAGTCAGCAATAAATCATTAGTAATCCAAAGAGCTGCTCATGTACCATGCATCGATCTGATCTGAGATTGTGATGACTCACACAGTTTATTTGCAAATAAGTGAGCTTGTAACTGAACGGCAACAACTTGTTCTAGAGCCCCTGCCAAAAAAAAGTTACACATCAGCCGATAATTACCGAGCAGGTTGGAGTCTGCTCTTTTGAGAGAGGAATATTAACTGCAAGTTTAAGGGCCTAGGGAACGCTTCCAGATCTTAATGATAATGATATGCATGACAATGGGACAGAGAACTGAAAAAGCGTGTGAATAGGATCCGTGGGACATGTGGTGGGTTTAATTTGAGTCAGCGTTTCAGACAGCTGCTGAGACTGCACTGAAGTCTGCAAGGCAAAGTGCAGTTACATGTGAAAGTACAGAAACAATTCAGAGGAACAGAAAAGCCAGTGTCACTTCGTCTACGTTTAAGTCTACGTCCATGGGATTTCACAGAGTGTGGTCTGTTGATGTACCGAGGGGTACTGAGGGGAAGCAGATGTCAATGAGACGCCTCTAGTTCAGTCAGAGCAAAACCATCTAAAATGCCAACAAGAGTAGAAATTTAAAGCATAGTGGCTTCCTAAGACTTAGCCCTCCACTTTAAAGAACCTACACAGAGGTGGTGGACTCCACTCTCAAAAACACTGCAACTGAGACTCGCACCCCAGACTGTGAAACAACAACAGTTTCCTGTCTCTTTGGAGCTAAGGCCACCGATATTGTTCACTGAGTCGACAGATTGCTTGCTAAGGCAGGCAGCAACCTGATTGTTGTAGTTTATGCCCATTTGAGGGCACAAATAACATTTGAATGAACAGCAAACTTTCCCAACAAGAATGAAACCTAAACACTTGGCAAGAAACTGAGGAACAGCGGCTAACCTAGGATTCCCTGAAGCAGAATCTCCTACAAGTGTTAATCTGTCAACACAACACAGGGATGAGCACACTGTGGACAGAAAGAAGCTTCAGCTTTCAGGGACACTGGAAACTTTTCCCTAGTGAAGGACATCTGTCCTTAATGACATGGGCACCAGTCATCTGGGCACAAGGAACCACACAGAAATCCAGAAAAACTGAAACTAAAATGGAAATGGGGAGAAACTGAAGATAATCAAAAATGAAGTTACTTGAGAAGCAAAGATCAAGGGAGAACCAAAGGAGAAAACAAATGAGAAGGTTTTTTATGCTCTGATGCCTAAATGCCAGGAGTATCAGAAACAAATTAGGTAAGACAGAAGCTACCACATGTGCAGGCAAAGATACAAGAGGGTGTGGTGTAGCACTTTGTATTAACAAGAGTATTCAGGGTACAGGGACTTAAGGAATCAAGAGTCTCTGAATCTTTATGGGTTCAACTCATTAAAAACCATCAAAAGCTATAGAGTGAGGACTATGCTGTAGACAAGCAATTGCAGATGTTGATTAGAATTTTAAGCTATATGATGAAATTAAGAATGTATGTGTTAAGAAGAGGTAGTTTTCATGGGAGAGTTCAATTTTCCAAACACAGACAGGGAAAAAGCTATAGAAACAGAAATAACAGAGATGGTAAATGATAGCTTTCTTATCCAGTTTGTGTGAGCACCTACAAGAGGAAATTCTTGTGTAGATCTCATCTTTTCAAACAATCAAGACAGAGTGAGGCAGGTAACAAGTAAAAGAACCATTAGGGAACTGAGATCACAATACGGTGTGGCTTGAAGCACATGTTGACACACTGTACGGGTTGAGACCAAGGCAAACGTTTACAATTTTCGGAAAGCAGACAGAAGACATGAGACACAGTTTAAGAGGAGTACAACGGGACAGGATAGACATGAGATCTGTGGGGGAATGGGCAGCAATAGTATAAACAGATTCTCCAAAAAGCATGGAACACATTAACCCCAAAGTGAGCAAATAAAGAGCTACAAAAATGTATCCCTGTTTTTTTTTTCCTACTCCTACAAATTAGGAAAAATAAAATGGAAAAGAAAGCACTTTATAACATTATTAAAATGAGTAAGCAAAAGAGTTTTTTTAGGAAGAGAACCACAGAACATGAGCACACAAATACAAGTTACATACAGTAGAAGTGCGTTTAACAGGTTCTGGGAGCTTAGAACAAGTTACCAGCCAGGTCGTTGAAGCCAATACCTTGACTTCTTTCAACAAATGTCTTTGGACATTTGGAGGGGATCCTTGGATCGATTAGCTACTGGCAGGCTAGCTGGGCCGATAGCCTCCTCTCAGTGGTAGCGTTTCTTCTGTTCACACTTATCAGCCTTGGGGGGCAGTTCTGGACTAACCCTAGCTGCTATATAAAACTCTCGATAAAAAAAACATACACTGACACCAACACACATACTCCTGGAGTAGCTACAGTACATTTCCATCTCTTATGTCTGGTACTATTTGATTACAGCAAAAACTTCAATTACTCTAACATTTCATTTGTATTCGTTCTTTTAGCAGGGTTTCATGTTGCTGATTTAACACAGACCTCTCTGTGAATATTGTGAAAAGGTCTCATGTAAGTTTTAACCATACAAAACACATCAAACATCAATACAGACACAAGGCGTGAATCTAAGAAACGAGAAGCTAAGGAGATGGTTTTGCATGTATTACTCAATTAAATTCTGATTTCAATTACTAGGTTGAAAACTGCAATCAAATTACATTCCAAGCTTCACTTGCTTGAGAAGGAGACATGTAAGATTAGAAAAAGAAAAGATTTTACACAAAATGAGCCATGGATGCAATGGTATTGAAAGCATGCCAGGTGCTGAGTGGTTTTGGGATACACATACTGGAGTCTTTGACCTGAAAAGTGACCCTGAGTCACAGTATTAAGACTGTTTGAAAAGTCTGCTTTTAAAACAAGAATACTTAGAGACTCGGCTAGTGTTAACGTGTCATGGGCACCTTTTTGGAAAGTAGCTGTCTGTAAAGCATCACTTTTTACATGTTGAGATGTCTGTTTATGTGCACGTTAAACACCCTGTTACCAAAAACATTTTGAAAGCAAGCAGTCGTCCTAAAGCAGCACTTTTGCTTCAGTCCAGTGTGCATATTATTTATACAATGGGATTCTACTATTGTGAACCAAATAGGGATGAGGTCATATCCAGTCACGATTCCTGGAGAACATTTGACAGTACAGCACAAGACAGAAAACACTCACCAGCGGTGTTTAAGAGAGCTACGCTTAAGCCGAGTAAACAGTTAGTGTAAGAGGTGAGAAGAGTAACAGGAACAATGTAAGGTGAGAGTGAAACCAGATGAAATTATGAACTGAATCTGTGTCGTAATGCTTGGGTAGAGTGTATGGCAATGCTATAACCGCAAAACAAAAATATTGCTGGTTCTCAAGAATCCAACAGAACCCATTGGTAAGTAAAAATGTACTTTTGATTTTGTGATATTTTTCCCAGCAGCCACATCATCACAACTGGCAGCCCACTGAAGCTCAGCGGGTGTGAGCCTGGTCAGTACCTGGATGGGAGACCCTGTGGGAAAAACTAAGGCTCCTGCTGGAAGAGGTGTTAGTGGGGCCAGCAGGGGGTGCTCACCCTATGGTCTGTGTGGGTCCTAATGCCCCAGTATAGCGACGGGGACACTATACTGTAAAAAGGCACCATCCTTCGGATTAGACGTAAAACTGAGGTCCCGACTCTCCATGGTCATTAAAAATCCCAGGACATTTATCGAAAAGAGTAGGGGTTTACTCTGGCATCCTGCCCAAATTTCCCATTGGCCTTTACCAATCGTGGCCTCCTAATATTCCCCATCTCTGAACTGGCTTCTTCACGGTTCTCCTCCCCACTGATTAATTACTAGCAGCCAAAATGATTTTGAGAAATCACAATTGTACACTTTCAATCCAATTATTTTTAATTGCTTTAATATATTGTTGAGATGTTTCAACATCTAGAAATATTCCTTTTAATCTTTTTCACAAAAGTCTACAACATACCACAATACAATTGTGCAACAAAATATATTCAACATATTACAAAAAAGTACAAAACAGAAAACATATCTGTGGCATTAAGTCATAAACTGTTCAACTGTCTATGTACATTTCATTTGTTCAGAAAATGCAACACAATAAATGCACAACGTGGGAAGGAGTTGCAGTTTATTTTTAAAAGGTAAAAAATGAAACTTGTTACTTGTGTTGAAATTTGTCATCTTTAGTGTGTGGTGAATACGTGAAGTGTCTGTATTTTTCAGATTTTAATGGGGTTAAGAGGTTCAAAAGGGCTGAAGGAAAGTGCTACATCGCTACATTAGATAGGCTATTGTCCTGAAACGGGCTATTCCCGTCTATCAATTCTTATGAACTACTAGAGAAAAGTAGGTCAATTAAGTTTATCACCACATGAAGTTGGCAAGAACAGCATGAGTCAGCAAAAGAGATTAATTTGTGGAGGAACAATTAAAAGATGGCTGAACAATGCTGGTTTAGATGTCAGGGAAACAGGAGCAGGCCTTCCTTTCACTGTTATCTGTCCTGTACAGGAACAGTAATACTTCACCAAAGACGAACCCTGTCTGGTGCACTCATTCATAACATCGTAAGCTGCCCTAGAGGCCTTTTTCTGTACTTTTCTAGATAAAATGTCAAAGCTCTCCTTAGTAGACCGATTCCTGATGTTCTCTGTTTCCATTAATGTACACAACGTGTTATGACAAAAACTTGTGAAACCATAAATGATAATACTATTACAACATCTGAAAGGCAGAAATTCATAGGATGCTTCATCAATGCGTTTCAGAGTGAGATGCAGGAATGTGGAAGCTTTTTTTTTTTAACCAGAGGCCACTGAGCCACAAAAAAGTGTGAGCCAAAAACTATACTTACTAGATGATCATGACATACATCAAAGATCTAAATCTTTCACAACATATTAAACTCATTCGTTCTTAACGTGATGCGTGGAACAGCCTTTGCCTTTTAGTGAGACTGGGACTATCTGCCTGGACTGAAGCAGTTGTTAATCACAGTGGGGTTTCCAGATTCACCTCTGTTCACCTGGCTCGCAGAAGGGTCTCCATGAGAGTATGTCTCGAAAAGAACTGCATTGCTACTGTGTTGCAAAGCACCAAGCGGGGATGCAATTTTCAATGCATGTCTCCACAAGTTTGAAAATCCACTGGCTCTTCCATGTAATCAGTAGGGGGCAGGTTGCAGTACTTAGAGATTCACTCACTCTTGTTTTCTAACTTTTTCTAGAAGTCAAGAGTGACTTCACTCACTCATGTTTTCTAGTTCCTAGCTCTATTTACCTCAAGCCGATCGTTCTGAGGTGCATCCACTGCTTTAATATTGAAAGATGTGGCGGAAGTCTTTTCTTCCCCTTGGACTCACAGAATTCTGGGCAAACCTTTTCATACAATATTACGCACTCTGGGATCTGAATGAATGCGTCCTTGTACGTTCTCCCCTCAGTTCAGGTTTTTGTTCCTGAACAGTTGGAAACTCATGCCCACTTCTAGCTTTATTCGGCTGAGCTTTAGCTGAGCGCTGAATGATTTCAGTGTCACGGACAGTTCTTTCCGGGCCCTATGCGGACGACACGATCCGGAATGTGAGGATACAATTGGGAAAATAGTCATGCAGGAGAAGGGTCAGGAGACAGGGGGCGTGTCCGAGGAGTGCAGGTGTCCGGGGGGAGTGAATCCAGGGCGAACGATCCAAGGGTAAATCCAGAGGGGGAATCCAAGACGGGAGGTTTAGTCCAAGACCAGGGGATCCATCCGAAGTTAAAACCAGAACCGGGTCGGGACCGGCGGGGCAGGGAATCAGGAACAGGAAACTTAAACCATAACGGAGCCAGGCGCGGCAGGACCCCGGGCTCTCACGAAACGGGATTCAATGAGAAGCGCCGGGCAAACGCCTGCGTCTGGCTTTAAAGGTGGAACTGAAGAGGGGCTGGAATAAGGAACAGGTGTGGGAATGGGACAGAACGAGGAAGGGCTGGAGCGCCCTTAAGAGGAGGAGTAACGATCGTGACATTCAGGTCATCAAAGATGGGAGGTAAGAAGGCGGTGAAGCCCCTTGCTACCTGACCCTAGGCTCTGACAAGTATGTAATAATGTTGGCCATCAGGAGCAGGTCAGCTCGGAGACAGGGTTTCCCTTAGAGCCTGACAAAGCATCACCCTTCTCCCTCTGCTCAGCCGTTGCACTTCATAACAGTACAGTAAATCATTCCAGGCCTTTCAATAGCTTTCGACTGGCAGCCATTTAGCTTTCTGATTTACTGAAGGTAATGCTGGATAATGTGGTTGACCACGTTGTTTGGTTGCACAGATTGTGCACAGATTTTCTTGATGAATAAGGCGATGATACACATTCACGTACTTGGATCAAGGCTGAAGAGATCCATTTCTTTCTCAGCTTGGGCAACTGGTACCCTCTGAGAGATGACCATAGCTGGAGCCCCAGAGATAGTAAGACTATCTGGTAATTGAAGACCATGCACTGCTAATACAGTCTTCTCAAAAACACTGTCTGCTTTAGTAGAGCTATGCGTAGTAGAGAAAGCGAAATCTCTTGATCCTCAAAATCAGGTGTAATCCCACGCACAAATATAGCCAACTAGGAAGTATTGGTTAAGATTGTCGATTTACCAATAGCCAGTGAGTAGAACTTAAAATCCACAATGGAATCTTTCAGAAGTGTTTCAACATCCTGGGCTGTCTTGTGTATTCGCTATTACTGTGCCCAGTTTAGAAAAGCTCAGAGTCTTGTTTAAATTGCCTACTGTGCCTTTACAATCACTTTAAGCGCTTTAACTGTGCCTGCACAGAGACCTCTTTGCAACTGTTCATTCAAATGTCAAGTCAAATGCAAAATTTGGTGGCCAGCTTACACACCAACAGTACCCTACACTATGCCATCAACATTTTCCAATTTAACAAAAATGCACTGCGTGCAGGAATAGTCAAAAGTCTATACATTTAAAAACATAATCCCCTCAGGCCTGATTAAATTAATGGGCTGGGTTTGGCCTACAATCTCTAGATTCTCCCTCTACCCTACTAGTGTTAAATTAATTGCTTCTGTGCATTTGTCAGTCATCTCTTTTATAGATATTTTCAGAAAGCTACTTTAGCTGGAGTCATTTACCAGTTAAACAAATGTTATTTTGAATAAAAAACACACTTTTAATATCATAAGTAACACCTAAACCATTACATAACCGGAAGGGCAAATGAGGCAACACTCTTAAGCACGCCTGTAAAATGAGGACACCTTTGGCCCTGAGATACAGGGCTTGGCTATAAAGGTTCTGCCCATTCGAAAACCAACACATAGTCATGTTTCATCTTTCCGTCTGTAAAACTCAGCATTTGGCCTCCTTCCTAACCCTGTGTTTTTACTCGTTATGCATGAAAATGCAACTTTCTGCGTTTTAGGATTAACAACACAAATACCACCATCGGTGTCCCCAAGACTGTGCCTAGTCTTTCTCTCTCCCAGGCAGTTACGCGAAGCTCAAACAAGAAAAGTATCAATTCTGCACACTGAAAGACAAAAAAAGGCCATTCACAGTAAATCGTGAATAAACATTAAAGACTTAAAATGATTACGATATGTAATCAAAATACAGGAAGATAATAAGAAATTCAATATAGTCACATTACATAACGTCTTAATCCTCAAGGCCATACAATACTGAAATAATTCTGATTAATCCAGCTAACGCGCCCACAGATCGGGCATGCTGTATCCACACGTATTAAAACACCATTTGGCTGCTGATCACAGCAACTCCGAGGTTAGTGAGACAATACCCTACCACGCACTACATAAACAAGTGTTTAGCCGATTAGAAAAGCGAGCTATTAGCGATTGGGGGGAAAGGAAGCTGTACACACAAAATACTATTTTTCCTATGCATTTTCATCGTTTTAACTATTCATATTCCACCGGCCCACTATTTTCGGGAAGGGTCAGTTTATTTGTAGTTTGAGACGCTGCATAAACGCCGAGCGCTGTGGGATACCGGGGGTCACAATAAAAAAAAAGATGGGTCGGTATGAAAGCGTCAGTACCTGTGACTATCTCCTCTGTCCCTTCTCAGATACGATATAATTCAGAACCGGACCTCGGGTCGACCCCTGAGGAAGAGCTCTTGAGTCCAATTCTCAAGTACGGGTCTGGATTTTCTCTTGTGCAGCTGAACCCTTGTGTAGCGTTTTTAATGCGTTTTAGAGGCTGATGGGGATGGTGTATAAGACTCTGGACTCATGACTGAGAGGTAATGAGTTCAAGTACCACCTGCAGCTGCACACACTGCTACTGCTGCACCCGTCAGAGAGGTACTTTCAGCCCGTTATTCTGCTGCTTCATCCAGCTACATGAATGGGGGACCAGCATTGCTGGGGGTGATCCCTGCGCTGGATTCTTCACGTGTTCTCTGGTCTGCTTAACGCTAGGTACAGACTTCACGCATAGTTTAAAAGCATAATGTAGGAAGAGCCAAAGTTAGGGAACTGAATGGAACTTGTCTGAAGTACAAGAAAAAACAGATGTGTAAGAGGGAAATAAGAGGACTATTTTACACAGTAAATGGATGAACAATGCAAAAAAATATATACAGGATTTCTTAAGCAAAATTGTCCTTTAAGCTATGACAAAAAAAAAAAACGCGTAGACATTGGACAATGAAACGTGCCGAAGCAGATTTCTTGTCGAGATGAACGTTGGAGAGAGAATGAACTGCTTGAAAGCATGGGTGCTCCTCTCTCTCAACAAATTGTACCCTTTCGTCCTCCCTGTCTATCCAGTATGTCTCGACTACATGCAGTTTCAGGCAGACTTTCACGGAGCTCCAGGAATCACAGCAGGTTTGGACATGGACGCCAGTTTCTGTCCACACAGAAGACGCTCTCAGGGTGGCCCAGTGACGTGGAGGTCTGCGCTGCGGCCGTACAGCTCCGGTGTCCTGGGCTCAGTTCTGGGCTGGGCTTCCTGTTTGCGCACAGTTTGCATGTCCTTCACATGTGTTTTCTCTGGGCGGTTTCCTCCCGCCTAACAAAACAATGCATTTAGGACTGATAGGACTGATTGGTTATTCTAAACAGGCTCTTTCTAGGGGCTGGGCGGAATCATTGAATCATTGGGTTGCCAACATGTTTGGGTAAAGTCTGTCATTTTTGTTTCCTTTAGAGGGTACATCACTCTTTTGGCAGGGATATAGTAATATTTACTGTACAGTATTACATGACTCCGCTTGACCAATGACAATATATTTGTCCTTTCTCATGTTCATCAGTACCACACTTGTCAAGATTTATGACACAGCAGACAGACCATGCTTTAGCTGTGATTTCCTGATAAAAACACTCAGTTTATTCACTGGTCATTCTACTGAACATATAATGTGAATGAACAGAAAAATAAACACATGAAGGGTTTCACATTGGGTTAGCATTGCCGCATTGTGGCCTTGCAGCACGGAGGCCCTGGGTTCAATTTCCAGAGAGCTATCTGTGTGGAGTTTGTATGTTCTGCCTGTGTTCCTGTGGGCTTCCACTGGTAGATTGATTGACTTCTGCTGTGAGTGTGTGTGTGTGTCTGTGTCTCTGTCTGTGTATGCCTGCAATGGACAGGCGACCCATCCAGGTTGTATTCTGTCTTGTGCCCGTTGCTTGCTGGGATAGACTGTTGCTCCCCGCCGTAACCCTCGATTGGATAAAGCTGTTAGAAAACATAGAAATCGAAAATTTACCTGCCTTTGGATATAATTCCTAGAGAACAAGTGAATATGTTTCCTAAGATTTACTGTATACTTTAAAAATATATATATATACAGAAATATATTTCTTTCTGGATGTAGAAACTGCCTGTGTTGTCAGACATAATATGCTTAATCTTTTACTTATGCCACACTACGTCATCGCCAGGCCTCGCAGGCTCACTCTTCACCATGACAACAAATTTAAGTCACATGATTAGTTGACCTTTATTATTTAGCTGCTCGTTTTATATGACAAGCATAATGCTTCAGTGAAAAAAGGGCGCCTGAGTATCTTGAAAAATAGCCAATGTATAATATGCTCACAAGAAGTGAAAAACAATGGCCAGCAGAAATAAAAAATGTAGGCTATCAAGGCTGATAAAAATCAAACCTGATAAAAACCAAGGCTGTTGGAAACAATGTTTGAAGAAATTCACCGAACTGATTTTGCTTTAAAATGAATCCCTTTTTAATCTGAATTTGATCCCATTATGTAGGAGTAACCTTGTTTGTTGAGTACTTGAACAACTATTTTTAAATTATTTTAGCTCTTGCTTGTATGTTGATGTCAACACCCATTAGGCTAACAATTTAAAGGCTATCAGCAAGTATTTCCTTCCATATTACTTCAACAATCTCTTAAGTCTTCCTGTAGATTAGATGACTTCCTTTTTATTTCAGTATCAGTATAGGTGCTGCCTTGGTGACTTTACAGTACAACTTTAGCAGCTTAATATTGCAAATACTGCAAATTATGAAGAAGGGAAGTCCTTGTAACAGATATATACTGGTGTGTACATATCTATCTCTTATAACTGACACACAACACAGTGATTGCTGTCAAACGTAATTGTACAGCTCACTGTTGTACTGCACTCAGCCCATTTCCTGGCTGTTTCTAAAGGTTCAAGTTATGTAATACTTACAGACACATGTCTAAAATCTTTATCTAATCAAATTCTGATCAATTTCAGGTTTCTTGTTAAATATAAAAGAATACGCCTTCCTCATTTTAAACAATAATAAAATAATCTGATGAGCGACAAAGATTTGTGGTCTGACAGATTGTGTTAAGTGTGAAAATATGAAACCACATTCTCTCAGGATTTCATCATTTCCAAAGTGACGCCACTGTGAAAGATATCTGTTACTGTCAATAGAAGGATCACAAAGGAAGGAAAGAGGAAGTTAGGAGATTTGCAGGAGCAGGCGTGGCAGATGTGCAGGAAGAGCTGAAGTCCATCAGTGGATTGAAATAAGATGATGACGATGATGACATAAAGGCTCTTCAGCCTCTGATTAGTCTTCTGTAAATAAATTTTTTTAACCTTTTTAATTTTGAACTGTGAAGCCTACAAGGGGGACCTGATACAAGTATTCAGTGTCTTCAAAAGGAATGGCAAAGTGAACCCAATGGACTTCTTCAGAATCAACAGCAACACATGAACCAGAGGACACAAGAGGACACTGTGTGAAACTGCATTTAAAACTGAGCAAAGGAAGCACTCCATTGCCCTGAGGGCTGTGGGTATTTGGAGCAAGTTACCCAGCCATGTTGTTGGAGCTGATAACCTGTTTTTTTTCAAGAAACAGCTAAGATCCTTCAGATCAATTAACCACTAACTACTAATAACCAACTAATGAGATGACATCTTTGGATCAATTAACTACCAACAAGTGCCTGATGGGGCAGTAGGCCTCATTTTGTTTGTAACGTTTCTAATGTTAAGTACACTGTTGTTATTGAGTTCTACAGTATACCCTATTATTAATAGTGAAATGAACTGTCATACTAATTAGTCACTAATTACTGTAAGTGAAGGTACTTACAGTCATATTTCCAAAATGTGTAATCTTTTCAGATGTATAACTTTGTAAGTATTATTCCTAATATGAGCTTAATGCTGAAAGCTGAATTTCTTTTAGAACCAGTCCAGCATGCAGATGGTTTTAAAACTTTGTTATTTGCTTGTTGACATGTAATTCATTTTAGACATGATTCAAGAATGTAGAATTTCTAGGTTGGTTTACTCATACTTTAAGTCTTGACTAAATCTATTGAAATCTCATTTAAGCAGCAAAAGATTTAACCGGGTTCTAACAAAGAGGAGCACATCATGAACGGGCCAGTTTAAAGCACTAATTGCCAGTTACCCAAAATAAGAGCAATGCTAATTCCAATTATACTGTGGTAAATTCCTCTCTGGTTGGTGTTATTTGCATGGTCAGCTGCTCTCACAACTTTGAGATATCCATAATTACCATGTGTCAGTCAGTAATTGCTGTTTTCAGAATAAGGCACCATGTTCTCTCTGTAGTGTTTTTGGGGCGCTGCTTTAGTATCTTTGTAAGGTTGACCTTTGTGTCTTTACTGACTCCATATTTTTACTGTTCTATTTGAAAAATTAAATCAATACAGGCTTCCAATTACATCATATTCATGGTATTATAGTATTTTTGTTTCCACTAATACTCCAGGTATTTAGGTACAAACACTTGATTCCCTGGTGCTTTGATGTTTTGTTTCATGCATGTGTTATTTTTTTATTCTAAATTCA
Organism: Atractosteus spatula; assembly: GCF_055471065.1. Classification (NCBI taxonomy): domain Eukaryota; kingdom Metazoa; phylum Chordata; class Actinopteri; order Semionotiformes; family Lepisosteidae; genus Atractosteus; species Atractosteus spatula. The sequence goes on along the minus strand of NC_142717.1, from coordinate 39,226,390 downwards.
CTGTTCTTAATTATGGACATCACTCCACTCACTACAAAGATAAGTAATTTCTTTTGTCTGTGCTTCTCTATCATGTTCATCCCTGATTTGTTTTAAAAACTCTTTGGTCTTCATGGTCAATCTGTATCACTGTGTGAGTTGTGAATTGAAATTCAATAACCATCTGAGGGCATGTACAGAGGCATATGCACTTACTCTGGAGTCACCCTAAAACACAATCTCCCCAGAAAAATTTACAAAGCTTCTTCAAACCTTAAAAAAGGCTTTTTTTTGTTCAAAATAAATGTGATTTGATATAAAATGTAAAAAAAAATCATGTTACATGGAATGGAATTAATGGGTATTGAAACTTTTTTGACGAGTTGGGATGAGGTATTTGTGTATGATATTAAAGTCACGTTTCAGGATGATGGAATTGTTTATCAGAGCTTGCGCAGGTGTTGGAATGATGAATTTGAGTGTGAAAGCAGCTGAATGAGCACTTGTGTCTTTAGCCTCAGTCTACATTGCTTTTCATCATTGTTCCATCCGTCTTCTAACTGAGTTGTACAGCATTTAGAAAATGGATGGAAGTCTACACCCTGGGCAGGATGCCAGTCCATGACAGGGCACACACAGACAGACGCAAACACGGACACACTCACCAAAACTTCTCCCAAAGTTTTAGGCCAGTTTTCCCAGGAATGGTTTAAACTCTTCGGTGGGTTTTTGTATGAGGAAGGGCATGTGGGCACTGCACCACGTCAGAATTGTTCCCCCCCATAAAAAGAAAAACAGGAATCATTTTTAAGGAGTGCTGCTGGGTCGCGGGTCTCTCCAGAGGCGATGTTTTTTTCTGGTGTGTGAGTGTGTGTGGTGAGGAAAGTAATGTATTTTGGGGAAAAAAATGGAAGATGAAGCCATGAAAAACAATGGTGTGGAAACTGGAAGCAGGAAATACGGCACTTGGAAATAAAACTGCTCCACAGGAGAGCAACAGTGCTGCATTAGGTGACGTGGATTGGTACCCCCTTGGTAACAGGCTGGGGCCACAGAAACAGTCTCACGTGCAGACAGACATAGAACTGAGAGAACTGGGAGAAACTGAATTATTCTGTGGTGCAGTCAAGCTTTTGTCTGAAAGAGATTTCTTAAAGACCTAATAAGAGCAATGACCTTTAATGAAGATGATCTTCCATGGTATTGAACTCTGGCAAAAAAAGAAAAGAATTTGACTAATTATAGTCAAAACATTAAGTAAAATTGTTAAAGGATAGTGATCCATAAGCTGGGACGAGAGACTAGACATTCAGCAGGCACCTTTTTTCTTCTTCAAAGGAATGCTAAACATAGTACATGATGTCAGTTCGTTATGCACAAAGTAGTGCAGCATTGTATTATAAATGTCTATAAGTGTGGCATTCATTTCACAAAAGGGTACGTTCAAAGACAATGACCCTTAAATAAACCAGAAACCTCCCAGCTGCAACAACTTTACAGATCAGGCTATTATTTTTCTCAGGGGACACACCAGTTTTTTTTACCAGCGTTTGTATGGTCTTCAGAAGACATTTCCACTAAGCGGTGACAACGATTCAGTAGTGCTTAAGAAGTAGAAAGTCTCCTACTCTGAGTGCACCAGTGCCTTTTGAACTTGGTTCAGCTGATAATGTAAGTAGTCAATTACTGCTATTTCTATCAGTCTTAAACCAAGCATGAACTTTCATGCTGTTTACAGCGAGATATGGTATGATGATTAACAAGGTGAAAACTAACGAGGTGAAAAAGCATGTATTTTGATTGTTATTTACATAATCTTTTTTTTCTCTTTGCCTGTCACCTATTCTGAATATATGTAAACATATACTGTATCTTCAGTAGAAACACAAATTCTGAATGGTTTGTGTAATGTGGTTTTCTCCATTCTTCTAGAGGTTGGATAGGCTGAACTATACTATACTGTACTATTAGCACAGGCTGACTGACTTAATAGCAATGTTTATGTTAAGATGTGTAACAGATATACGTATACCATTTATTACATCTCAAATTTATTATCAAACCAATTCCTGCTTGTGTTTTAAAACTTTTAAGGGACTAAGAATACGCAAACATAAATGTAAAATGTAAAAAAAAAAACGTTAGATGGATTTGGATTTTTATACGTTAAATTTATTTAATTATATGCATTTAATTAGGATTGTTTTAAATTTGTATTGAATACATAGTGTCTATTATGTCAGAAGCTTGTTATTGATAGAAATGATGTTTAAGACCTCAATTCATCAGAGTTGGTACGTAATCACAATTAACTTCAAAGTGTTAAATTAATGCCCCTCAAAATTCAACCCACGTGGTTTTATCATTGGAAAGGCTCTGACATGGAACAGAGTGTTCAAGCTGCACACAGAAGAATACAACAGCTGACCGGAAAATGAACTCTGTTTTGTTACGTAATATTTCAAACTTTGGTCTGGGGTGTGTTTAATATGTTACGGTCAAAGACAAAGGTATTTGTCCTCCTTGCATGAACTGTTCAAGGTAAGTGGAATTCTGTGTCTAGTACAAGCAAAACAAACACAGCAATAAAACTTTTAAATTAAAGACGCATTCTATGGCTTTAGTAAAAATAGACAAAGGTTACATCGTGTGTAGGCAATCAGTGACATATCCCGCTAATTATTTGTTTTTCCATTGATAATGATTGTTTACTAAAAAATGAATTTCCAAGGTGTTTCAGTGAACTACCAGTCCATCGTTGTCAGAAATACAGGCCCAAGAACATGAAAAAGATTACAGACGACAAGAGGAGATGGCTATTTCTTTTGCTCCATAGATTTAGCCAGATCTAACTTCTCTGTGGGTGCCAAACCACTTTTAAAAGGAGTCATTCGTGTTGCTCTTCATTGATTGCTTTGTACAGTTAGAATATTTCTGGGGGGATAAGACAACCACAATGAAAACACTGAACTGAAAAGTCAAGTCTATAAAGCCGAACAAAAAAAGGTGAAAGTTAACAAAAGTAATTATGGAAAGTCAGTGAGTATGTGCTGAGAAGTAAATATGAATAATGTTAACCTCACCAATGTCTTAGGCACCAATTAAATCATCTGTATGAACAGGGAGTCTGTCAAGAACCAGGGCCCTGCAGGTTGATCAGTTCATAAGGAACAGAACCATGTGACCTGCAGGTCAGCTGGAAAAATGGCTTAGACGCGGCCAATTTTTTTAATTACATCCTATTGTTACCATACAGAAAAATGAAAAAAAAAACAGTCTGCATTTTTTTTATATTATATATTTACAAATAACCAAACAAAACTATAATTATAAGTACAATAATTTAGCATGAGTAAAGAAAAACGCAAAAGTTCACTCATCTAAGAGTCCCTTTCTGTCAATGCGCTTCTGTCACTGTTCTGTAAATCGTTGTTGCTTGGAATTTCTCTTTCAATTTGTGCCCACCGAAACAGATACACAAGAGGCAAAGTTCAATATCCCTCGATAAACAAGTCAATCTTAATATATATTGTATGAATCCTGTTCGTAAGTATAAAATGAGTATAAAGCAGGCCGAATCCCTCTCTGCTCAAACTCGGTCCGCTACTCTCTCTGGTGAATTCAGACTCCCCCCAAAGTTCTAGACCTTGTCGCGTGCTCCTTTTTAACGATTTAAATAATCATTCTAGTCAATCAAAAATATTTTCAAAGGTAATTATTCATAACGCTATACAAAGTAAGATATACATATATATTTCTGACGGGATCAATGTTAATATGGAGACTAAGAGGAAAGATGTATGAATTCATCATTCCCGGAGTTATGCATGGTGGTTATTCCATCACAGGACAGGACAAGCTTCATTCCTTAGGGAACAGATGAACAGATGAGGCCATCCTGACAAAAGTTTTTCTTTTTGTTGTTATGGTAAGTTTACTGTGCCAAGTCGAAAGGAAATAAAAGGGTAAAACGAACTTTTGTCTACTTTTCATCGGCTAATTAACCTCTGCTCGTTCCTAATTAAACCTCATACCACAGGATGCCTTTTTCAGCTCAAATGAGGGTTAGTTTGTGCTTTAGAAGAAGATAAATACCGTGGAGCAGATATCCACAGGAGCCTACTGTGCTGAAATTAGTACACGACACTCCTAGTTTAATATTGAATACTAATAATGTATTACAGAACGTAAACGAATCCCCTTTGATTGTCTTGGTGTCCATGAAACTAACTCCATCTGACTATTTGAATTTGTTGATGGCCTCAACTTTGAGAGAATTACTGAGAATTGTCATTATATAAACAAAACAACATTCCCCAAATTTAAATATCTGGAAAGCAGAGGAGGAAGAATCTAGGACACAACTGAGAATACTGTGGCTGTTGTACTTCTAGTATCCAGACTGTGACATTCATTTCTCATGGACAGAACACAGCGGTCTTTGCTTACGAAGTTGCTAGAAAATTCTTTCAAACTGTCATCATACTTTTGACGTGAATGCAAAATTAATGTTCCGCCAGATTTAAACCTCCGAAAACATTTTCACTGTTGCCTGAACCATTTTTACATGATTATGCTATTTAAAATGTCCATTTCTTGTTTTACTTGTCATATAAAAGCCATCACTCAAGATAGCCCTTTTGTGTAAATTGCGCACTATACATTATATCAATGATTGTTTTCCAAAGGTTAAAATATAAATAGAAAACTAATACAAAAGTGTTTTGTAAGGAAATATTTATATACTATTACTAACATTTTTATCATGTGAAATTTCCTAACAGTATGGGATTTTAAAGGGTTGCTATAAGCATATTAATATAATGTGAAGTACCCATGCTTAATTGGTAGGACCCCTACATTATTTAATATAATTCAAGGAAAATAATTGTATTATGTATTTGTTTATTTCATTTTCTAATCACAGAAATGCTATAGTTGCTGAAGGAAAATTGCTTAAATTAATTGAATCTTTAATTAAAAAGTTGCAAATAATTTCACAAGCAATGAGCAAGTTTAAATTAATTTAGGGATCTATAAGAGAGTATTCTTCACTCTATGCTTATTACCAGTAGGTCTGTATCATATTAATCATCTTTATTTCAGAGTTAACAGCCAGCACTCCATATCATGAATTTATAATGAGCCCTTGAGAGTCTGAAGCGATGGTGCTGAGGGTATTGAAAACTATTTGCATAAGGTTTCAGTGCAGATTTCAGCTCTAAATCAGCTCCTGACATTTCTTCCTCACTGCTGCTGTCCGTTCTAGTCACCATCTTCATGCCTATTCGCCTTTGAAATCTTACAGACAGCTTCTTGTTCTTCCTGGCTGATTGGAAGAGGTTTTAGCCTGTTGTTGATTACTAATATCACTTCCACTACAACTGAGATCTCCAACCCCAGTCCTGAAAGCTCTCAAATCAAGCCAGTTTTTGTGGTCTTGATGAAACATCGAATTCTAAAGACTTGGAACAATTGCACCGTGATCAGTTAAGCAGATAACGCGGTAAATTAAGTAACTGCAGGGTTGTTTGGAACAAAACTCTGAAGACCATTTAACCCTCAAGGAGCAAATCCCCATTACCTGAACGTATTCATTAATCAATAACTTGCAGATGTTCCCAGTCTTTAAAAATGGGTGTTTTAGAGTTACCTAAAAGTACTAATAATAACGATTGAATTGCATTTATATAGTGCTTTTCATCCCACAGGTTCCCAAAGCCTTTATACATAGAAGGAGAACCATATCACCCACTACTGAAGTTCAAACTCCATTATGCACCAACAGTTCCCAACTCACTGCAGATCTGGTGGAGGAGTGAGAAATGGCTTCAATTAAATTAAAAGAAAAATTAGGAAGGCCAGATTTCCCAAGGCCAGACTGTGACAGGACACTGGGATTACCATCCCTACTCTTTTGAAAAAAGCCATCAGATCTCACATGATCCGGCAGTCTGAATTGATTAATGATAACTACCAAATGGGCTGTATGGACCAAATGGCTTCCTCTCGGTTGTAACCTTTCACATGTTCCTACGTCACCTATGAAGGATGACACCTTCTACAGCATAGTGTTCCCAGTCAGCTGACTGGAGAAATTCCAGTCTTGGAAAGTCTAATCCAGGAGAGTCCCAACTTCCAATCCATCTGCTGACTAGGATCAACCTTCCTTAGCTTCTGAGATCTGAGCTGAGAAGATCAAGCAACAAGTGTGTAATACCAACTGGATTGGAGCTGTCCAGGAACAAGGTTGGACATCCTTACAGTAGATGTTCTCCGATGTCCATGACAACATGGCACTATTTAGCCAACAGCAATTAACACAAGCCAGCCTGCACAAGATGGGGGCAGCTGGGAGAAACATCTACACTGGTTCATCTGAGTCATAATAAGCAGACTGACATCATCAATTGCTGAATCGGAGCAAAACCCACCAGGAAAAGGACTGGAGACCTCTGGGGTAGGTTCTCCAGGATCAGAGTTGGAGACCTCTGCTGTGAAATGCTGAAGTGAAGATGCTTTCGGCAATGCACAAGAGGCACGTACACCCACAATCACGCCTCCAGTGAGGTTTCTGTTCTCCATAACACAGCACACAGAAGAAAATGCTTGGTGTCCTACTCTGTATTATAGTTTTTAGGAATCATGGACCATACCACTTGCTGGGCCATTAACACTCCTTTGGACAGGATGGTCACTCCTAGGGGACACACAAACATTGTGATAATTATACATACGAACATGCCTAATGTTCCCTTTTCCAGTTATGACCATTTGTCCACATTCAGCTCAGCACTTGAACTACAAGGCCCTAAGTCTCTACTTCCTAGATCAAAGTGCCCAGGGTTTCTGTCAACCAAGATAAAACAATGTAGGGAAGCAATTAATAAAGCCAACATAATGCATGGATATGCAGAAAAATGTGTGGAATTCAAAAGAAATGAGGTCATGTTTAAGCTGCATTATGCTGCAGTGAATTCCATGTAATACACTGCGTGCAGTCTGGGTCACCAAGCCACAGATGAGATTCTCCTGCCACGACAAGGGGCCAGGAAAAAAAGTGCAGAGGATAATCACTGGACTAAAATATGTTGCAGGATGGAATTATTCGACCGAAGAAGGAAAATAAAAGGAAGTGAAAAAAGGACCCAGGCCCAGCCCCTCAGATGTCTTGTCAGAGATGCACTGATAAAAACGAGGAGCTAAAAGAGATGGTCATGGGAGGGGAGTTGTTGGTTGAACGGTTGTACATAACCATGATAGGAATGCATTCTGACAAGGATTCTTGATTAAATGGCTCATTGCCGTTAATAAGTGCCTGAAATTTCTTAAAAAGCGTTCCTAAACATAAATGCAGGAAGAATGAGTGAAAAAATCCAACACACTTCGAATTCCACTCGAATGTTTTTTTGTCATGACACGCAACACATTTAACACCACCATGAGAACCTATTAGAATAAAACACGTCTGTCCTGGAAGATACTGTACATGAATATCTGCTCTTTTCCCCAGTCACACATATAAAAGACATAACAAGCTCCAGTTACTGGTTCCATACTGGTGAACAAGCTCTTTCCGTAAACTAAATAAGATGCCAGAACAAAACTCTTGTTCCCCTTTAAGCCAGGTGAAGGTGTTCAGGAGATAAGAAGTCATGGGGCGACACCGCGGCGCAGTGGTTAGCCTTGCAGTGCTGGGGCCCTGGGTTTAATTCCTAGGGTGCTATCTGTGTGGAGTCTGTATGTTCTCCCTGTCTTCACTTGGGTTTCCTCCCACAGTCCAAAAACATACTGGCAGGTCGATTGGGAAGACCGGCCCTGGTGTGTGTGTGTGCGCGTGCGCCTTGAAATGGACTGGAGTCCCATCCTTGCACCTGTTGCTTGCCAGAATAGGGTCCAGTTCCCCTGCGACCCTGAATTGGAAAAAGCAGTTAACAAATGGATGGATGGTTAAAATTTCATTCTTTAAAAAAAAAAATCTTTTTCAGTGTCTCAAAACTCAACTGTTGCAGGCTGGAGACGCAGTATGTAACCGGTACACACAAAACTACATATAAAGTACCTCATTTAGAGTTACTATAGTATACGGCACGTCATAAAAATCACGCCCTCTGTTTCCTACCTCGTCGTCAAAGCTAGGCAGTGTTGCTGCTGTATAAATACTGCCCCGGCTGGTCATTTTCCATTTCGTTGTATGATAGAGAGACATTAGCACCACTCCATTTACAGCGTGTTCGTCACTCCAAGCTTATGGCAAATAAAGCCAGTTTTCTTTCTACAACTGGTACCCCTTTTACTCTTTAAAAATTCCGCCGAAAAAGAGAAGACGATTTACCAAAACCTTTGGGCCGTTATCTCACGTAAGTAATGCCCGTTTCCGCGTCTGTTTGTGTAAAAAAAAAAAAGGCTACAGAGACAGCGGCAGGAGAAACATGTTACAACATGGCGATCGTACCTAACAGTGTAGGTGGACGGAGTAGATGCTTTAGCTGTTGCTGATTGGAATATCCCCGATTAGATAGACTAATACTGCGGTTAGTTTTTCTGGTGGTCCTTGAATAATGAAACAAGGGAACTGGGATATCGGGAAGGTTAAAGGAATGCGAAAGAGCAACAAAATAACGCCGCAAGTGCATCGGTCATGTTGTATTTCTAGGCTTAAGGTTACTGAGCGCAGGGAATCCGGGTCCTTCTGTCATTTAACAGCAGCTTGAGATACATGGTTATACGTTTTTAAGGGCCTTGGTTACTTTATTGCCACGATTTAAAATATCGTGCTAAACCAGCACGCCTCCTCAAAAATAGGGAGGGTTTTTTTTTTAATATATATATATGGTTTTCTGGTTCGTGGCAGTTCTTCCGCCGTCGCCTCCTTCGGTCATGATGTAAATGTCAATCCGGGATCTTGGCTGCCAAGACGCAGCCGGCTGCACTTTCGGCGCAGCCAAGTTTCATAAAATTAGACCCCTTAGAAAAACCCCAAGAGTCTCGATTGGGTATATATTTAAGGGGGAAAATGGAAGATTAATCAACAAAGTTACGGCCCGGAACTACGTTTGGTTGAAGGAATGCAGCTTCCTTTTTGTTGTGAGCGTGGAGCCTGAAGCTACGGTCTCGCACAAGCATGTGTTCCTGCCAGTAGTACTGTTAACCTGTGACCGTGAGGAGTTTTTATTTTTTCTTCGACACAACCGTTGTTTGTGCGATTTTTTTTTTTTTTTTTTGCCGCCGCCTCGTTCAACAGAGACGTGCGACTCCTCATTCTGCGTGGTTTCGGTCACCCGGTGTCCTTCCCTGCGGAGGTTTCCTGTGTCGTCGCCGCCGCTGCGGCTGGTCGGCAGGGAGACCCGCCTCCGCCGAGCGCGTCGGTTATAACCGGGCGCTGCTGGCTGGGATTTAACCCGACCCGGGTTCGAAAACCCTTTCGGTCACCTGCGATTTCCGGTTCCCGTTAAAACGTTTTCGTGTGTAACTAACCGTGGTCCCATAGTTTGGGGGGGGGGGCAGTTTAACGCCGGGTTATCGGTTAAAGGCAGATGTTCACGGAAGGGATGTGTGTGTTGGAGATGCCTTGGCGGCGGCGGTTGCTGCTGCTGCCGCTGCAATTTGCAGCTGGCGTGGCTTAACCGTGTGACCGTTTTGAGTAACAACGGGAAAAGTGCAGACTGCTTCAAATCTCTGTGCTAGAAAGTTGTTTTGTCCCTAACCCCCTCACTTTGTGTCGGGGAAGTTTCCATCAAAGGAAACGGATTATAATTAGAACCGGGGGTGGGGAGTGGGGGGGAGCAAGAGAGGATCTTTTAGAAGCGGTTGAATACATTTCTGAAACACTTTATCCCCAGATCTGCAGGTCTTGCGTTGTCGCCCTGCTTCTTGTCACTTTGAGGCGAAGTGGGATGAATGTATACAACTGTAACAAGCGTGGCGAGGCAAAAGACTTTTTCTCAAGCTGCGTTTTAACGCTGGCTGCAAATTGAGCGGGACTTTTAAATGAATTCTGGTTTGGACTAGCTCGATCGTGTTCCGGCAGAAGGGGGGGAAAAAAACAGCACTGCGCGTACTGTGCAATACTGCGGATTGCATTCATTTCCCTTAGCAAGAGAGAGGACGTGAGCAGCAGTATGGTCTGCAGGCGGCTTAATTAATATTTTGCATCCACGTTTTGTTTTTTTTGGGGGGGGGGGTTAGGGAGCGAAATGGTTAAAGTGGTGTTAAGCGTGGTTTAATTGCACTAAGTATTAAGGGTTTTACCTAGCAGGATCAAATGAAGGCTTTATTAAAATCGCGTTCCACCACTACAAAGGAGCTCTGTTTGCCACGGGGATCTATGAACAGTAATCCTAAATGAGGTTAATAAAATTCATGCTTCGTTTATTTGGCTGTTATAATAAAGGGACGTTAAATTTGCCCGAGCCTGTCAGTACAATAGCCTGTATTTCTTAATGTTGTTTGCCAGCGTTACTTATCACTTATTATATTTGATTTCCCCAAAAGTGAATAGCAATTTCGTCTTTCTGTCCAATTAATTTGTGAGCGTCAGTTTATGCAATTGGTGGTTAAAACGCATAACGTTCGCCATCGGGATTAACTACATTTTAATCAACTCCAAAAAATGCTCGTGTCTGTATTTAATCTTTGACTTGCCATTACGTCGTGAAAAATCTTGGGATTTTCATACGGAGGGATTTGAAGTTTTAAAGTGGTTTAACTTGCAGTGATCTAACGCAAGCGTGCTTCTGTGTTAGCACGAATAAAGGTTAAAAGCTACTTCAAGCAGGTAAGGTGTCCCTCAGGGGGAAAATAATTCATATCGCCCTTTAAAAATACAGCTGCGGACAAAATAACACGCACTCCTCCTGAGGCAGTGGTCGCAAATGGATGTGAGGTTTGCGCTTTGTCTGAATTGTGGTGTTGGGTCTGGGCTCATCGTAGAAGAGGGAGGGTAATAAATGTAGGGCCTCTAGGGGGCAGCACTGTGACGTGTAGCCGTCTTGTGTCCTGGGCTAAGTTACAGACTGAGGCACCTCCTTTGGGTAAGTTTGCGTGTTCCTTCAGTCTGCTGGGGGATCTGTTTGTTGGGTTGTCCGTTTTCTTCCATTTTTCCCCAAAGACATGCCGGCTAGTTTAGTTCTCACAAAATTGTCCCCTTGTGGGCAACGGACCGGTGTCCTGCTCAGTGTGTAGTACTGCTCTCCGCCCTGTGCTTCAGGGATAAGACTGTGAATTGTCCTGAACCTTACCGGGGAGAAGCGGAGATCTGATGGGCTCATGCCAAAGGCAAAGAGCAAAACAACTGCTCTTGAGCTTTTCTACCTGGTGATTAAGATCAAGAATGTTGCACAGAACAGTCTTAAGAAATTCAGTAAGGTAACCTGCCAAGTCAAAGTGCCAGGTTTAGCTTCAAATATGGATATGCAATATGCATGGAAAGTAAAATGAGCATTAAGGCCCCTTTCCTTGGCCAACTGTATAAAACCCCTAATGTTTAGGTACGTGTATGTGAACAAATCTGTGTTAATCCTGTCACTTTTGACTGAGTAATGATCTAAATCAAATGCGTTATTATATCCTGAATAACATTATGGTATCAGATCTCTGTTTCTAACTAATTAATAAGGAATCATGGCAGTTGTGTATTTCTGTAAACCGATTTTCTCCTCTGTTGTCTAAAAAGGCTCAACACAAATGATGCTAGTAAGTATCTATGTAATTCACTCAGCCAAACTGTGCACAATCTTACCCCAAAGCATGGGATACATCTTGAAATGAGGCCTTCATTCAGCAGTGGTTTTGCGATTGACAAAGAATTGAAATATTGGTCGCTTAGAAATTCAGTCTCATTCATCCTTCTGGAAAAGTGGAGGTTTGTGTTGAGTACCTTTCTGTGTCATATTTTTCTAGACGTATATTTTCACTTTGTTTGTACCATCTTGTGCCCGACATTTGTCGTCTGAGGCAGCTGCTAACTGTGAAGGCAGTGTGGAAAGCTGTGCTGTAATGGTCATGCTGTTATTTTTATTTCAGATGCAGATTTCAGTTACAGCGGCTGTCACTCTCTGAAGGACTTGTATTAAAGTCACATACGTGACTTTTTAGGTTTAGTAGTATTTACTTATTGAAGTAAGTTTGCTAATGCACTTAAATCGTATGCTTTCATGAAGCGCCAGAAGTTAAATTGTTTGGTATTTCAGTTGCATTGGAAAGACCGATTTATGAATCTGTACAAATAGCTATTCAAACGCCTATCATTTAAATTTTCGCAAGGAGAGGAATTGTTCTGACATGCCCCACTTGAGCAATGAAGTCAACCTGGGGACTATGGCCGGTTTGTGAGGGGCGTTGCTCAGAGAATAAGATGTTCTGCTCACAGTTGGCAGATGAACCCTGTGCTGTGAGGCACAGGCGTTGTTCTGGAAGGGACTGAGTCACCACGCTGTCCCAGCAGGTACACCTGCGAACTTGTTCTCAGACGAGAGTAGCTCTTGGTCTGCATGAAAATGATCTGCGTGCTTAGGAGAGGTGATGTTGGCAGCGGAGAGACGGCTGTGGTCTTTTCTGGGCCAGGCAACATCAGAGCTGGAGGCTGAGGGTGATGTGTTTTATTCATTGGTGACTGCTATTTCCCCCTCGACAGATATAATGGAAGATGAGATGAGACGTCCTGACAAGCTTTCAGCTTGCAGTAGAAGTGTGATGAGGGGTGGACTCTCCCTGTAACACAAGAGCACCTTTGGAGCAGATTAGAGGCCAGTCTTATTGCCCGGTGATGCATTGGCGAAGCGCTCGAGCCGACGGCTTTTCCTGGTTTCCTGGCAGAGCCAGTCTGGAAGCATCCGTTTTCCAGCGGCGTGACACGAGACCACGCGGTGCTGCGCTTACAATGGTACAACTTCACGGAAACGGCGGTCCTGCCGTGGGCTGCCCTGTTCTTCTGACCCGCGTCCATGTCCGCAGAGCTACCTGCCAGTGCAGTCCACAGGAGGGCGCCTTCGGCAGCTGGCCGCAGCCGCACGGGGGGGCGGGGCGGGTGATCCCACAGCGATCTGTCCAGAGGCTGATCGGGTCTATGTGTCGGCGCTGCCAGACTCGTTCCTGCTCAGGGCCGCCATAGCCAGTGCAGTCTTTATGACTGCATTTCGATGGTCGTGTTTCAAACTAGAAATGAGCATGATTCTTTTTCTTTTTTTAGGTCTGTTTAAAATATTTGATTGAATCCATCAGCCTTCAGTGTTCCAATCCTGTGCGTCAGTATTGCTGTTTTGAGTGTTTACATGCTGTATTACACATTTTGTACATAAAGGCTCTTTCCTAGTCTTTGAACAGCTTTTACCTCTGGCACCAGGCTAAGTGCTTCGCAAAGGTTTGCCCATTGCACTCCTCTTGTCCAGAAAATAGGCATGAAAGGAATTTCAGTCTAGAAATGAGAGAATTTGAGTTCTGACATACTGTGTATATAGCTGTTCATTAGACAATGGCTGAACAGTTCGTCTGTTGCTACGGTAGGGATGCTTTTATTTCAGTATTTCTTAAACACGGGTAGAGGTGTGTGAATGGCAGACCTCAAAGATTATTTAGAACTGAAAGAGAACAAGTAGCATTTGAACGTGTCTTAACTAGCCATTTGAGCCTTGGAAAAGTGTACCTTCAGACAGTCCATTGTTTTAGTTTTCCACCGTGGACTTTTAAAATGTGTACGATCGGTAAATAAAATCCACTTATTTAAAGAAATCTGCCACGACGGGCAATAGTTGTTTGTGCACTTTCCCAAGAAGCATCTGGACCTGCGCACGAGAAGTGGTGGAACGTTTGAAGTTATGGAGCTTATCTGGTGATCGAAAACCACATAGTGTGTAATTTTGAATGCGTTGGTTGTATGGAGCCTCGATGTTATATAAACATCTGTTTAACCTCTATACAACAATAATAATTCATTATTGGCGACGAGCAAGAAAAGCTTTCAGGGTACATCTCGTGGCTTTGGATGGAATCTAAGAAATGACCCAAGTGTCCACAAGTAGTTTAGACTTAAACTGCTATTGCAGTTCCTGTGGTTGTTTGAAAGGCTTTCAACGAGATCGTATTGGAGCTGCCCTTCAGAGATGTTTTACAAGGTCCTCTCTTTAATAATGGACAGTGCTCCTTTCTCTTATCCCAATATATTATTTGAAAAGCAATATGTGGGCTCCAAGGCCAGCAGGATCTTTATTTTTGACATGGGTGTTTGTGCAAGCTTGATGCAAAAGCTTTGCTCTGTCCCCTCCCCGTGTGGGACTCGTGTCCAGTTGTGGGCTGACTGTTACCGTTTGTCTTTCTCAGGGCGCACTCTCTGTGCAGGTGTACAACAGTTACCCAGAAGGCCTAGGAGCAGCCCTCTACAGAGAGCAGTTTGATTTCAACGCTGAGCCACCTTGGGATCCCAGCTGATAGTGGGAGAGGTCCATCTCCTGACTTGTCCATGTGAGTAGCGACGTCTTTATATTGGGGGGGAACTGGCAGGAATTGCCTGTGGAGCATACAGTAGAAGTGACATTGAAGGACACGATTCTGTGTGCTTTAGTATTTTACACCATTCACTTTGACTCTTTTGACAAGTATGTGTATACAAGCATTCTATAGGATATTTGTGGCTTAGATATTCCGTGCACTTTTATTGCACACGGTATTTTCTGCTCGTTTACCTAAATAGTCATTTGGTAGAGTGAAAATTTGTTACATGGGCCTGATGAGAGGACTGTTAGATGGTCCACGTCTGTGAGGAATGCCTCCGCAGTTGTTTTTTTGTTCTTGCTGGGGTATTGTACGTTCCTGTGGCAGACTCCGAGCTGTTAACCGAGCTGCTGTGTGGAAGGGTTGAGAAGTGTGGTCTGGAAGCATAAATCTCCAGTCAGGTGACGATGACTGAAAGCAGCTGCAAAGAGCTGGGGAACTGGCCCAACAGACCTGGGTGCGCAAACAGCTCTCCGAGCGGTCAAAAGCCACTCGAAAGACCCCACTCGAGCGCAGGTCAGCACAAGAGCCGTGACCAGTGACCTGAACAAGGCCTGTTGTTACTTTGATAGAGCACTGCTATGCTTTTTGGCACAGCCAGCTGTGGCGTTCCCTGACATGGCGTTCTGTAACTTTATCACATGTGCAGATCTTAACCCACAGCCCCCCAGTTTTATATTTAGCTAATTCTCCAATTAGCTAAGGTCTCTAAAAAACGGACCCTTTATGGGCCATCACCACTGGGGATTAATAGTAGTGGTTACAAGTAATTGGTATTGAAGAAGATGGGGCCACAATGGGTTTTACATCCATTGTTTTCACAGCGCCTGCTAAGTCGAGGTGGCAGCCTGGGGATTTTCATTTGTTCCATTTCAAAGGGGCTCTGCCCTCTAGGAAAGAGGTGAACAACCGCATACAGGCAGCCTTGTGTGTCCATGAGTCGGAAAACATTCTGTTTTCTTCCCTTTGGGTAACTAGGGTGTACGCCTTCCAAAGGCGAACGCTGTTATATGTACACAAAGAGTTCTAAAACCATCGTAACTTGTTTTTGTTGCGAATGGAAAGAAAAGATAATAAAAATGAAGTCGCAAAAACAAATGTAGCCGTTGGCCGTTATGAAGAGCTTTAGCAGAACGGCAAAGCTGAAAGATGTAGGAAAGAGTGTAAGACTTAAGGTTACCTACCATTGTACAATTCTCGGTGGCTCGGTTTTAATAAGTGCCTTTTGAATTTTTTGTCTAATAACCTAAATTGTCGTGCGTCCCAGAATTGCCCTGCAGAATATTGGGGAGTAGATCATGTTCTTCAATCTAATACTGATTTTTAGAGCTCAGGATTTAGTCTGTAACATCTCCGACATCGACAGCTTGCAGGTTTGTTCAGTGTTGAATTAATTTCTGTAGAACATCCTTAAATCTCTCAATCAGTTTTTGTTAGAAGTGACTGCTGAACATTGTCATTCTCCTTTTCAGTCTGTTTATTTTTATGAAATATTTGCCTTCAGATTGCCCCAAAGGCAGGCAGTCGGCACATCCTGCCCATGTGACATCATACGCTTATTGCAGAATGCTGGTTAGAGCAAGAGTTTAATCACACCCTTGTGTTTGTCAGTACAGCCTGTTTCATTTGTGATGTTTAATCTATTCAGCAGCACCAGTCATTTCGTTTCTTGTTTTTGCAGTTTGTTGCATATTTTCTAAGGATCCCAACTCAAGGCTCAGTGACCTGATTTGCTAGTAAACTTGGTTTATGATTGTCGGCTTTGCGGAATACGGCTGAGATGAAAGGTTTTGTCGATGAACCGAACTACACTATTGACCTTTTGGAGGACGGCGCGACGCTTGGAGATGTCATCGATAACCATATTTGTGAGCAGGCTCTGGTAAGGATCGCATGGAAAATGTTTTTCAAAAGGGGAATCCAAGTTCTAAAAATGTGTAAGCTGTTTTTTTTTTTTTTTTTTTAGTGGCGATAAAGTTCTTTAGTCTTGTGTGTTCTTGTTGCCTGATCTTTCTCCTCAGACTAGAAAACTATTTAAAAAGTATTTCACAGCAGATTTAATAGTTATGGATGTGTGATTTGGTGAGGAAATTTGAAAGGACCCATCACACGCATTTTAATTAGAAATGCAAAATCACTTCACTTAGTGCAGTAAAGAGCAGTTAGCTCAAATTGAATTTTCAGTGACTGCTCTGCTCAGACATGATCACTTGATCTCCCTGCAACCCCTTGATGCCTTGAACTCTTAAAAGAAATGCTTCTTAGTAGTACAGTTTCTACAGAGGTTTTCACCCTCTAGTAATGTTGAATTTTGCTGAGTTTCAGATCATGTATACAATTTTTTAATGCAAAACAAATGTTCAGTCTGATATGTGCTAATTGCTTGTATTACTCGTGGGCTATGAATATGTGCTCTTGGCAGCAGGTACTGTGGTCAGTGTTTGTAGATGGGTCTTTACCAGCTTTGCATAGTTGGGCTGTGTAGTTTGTGCCTGTTCATGGCAGAATTGCTCCAGTATTAACAAGTTTGTTGGGAATCGTTGGTGTGATGCAATCCTCACATCTGGAATTGGACTGAGATGCTCCAGGACATTTATGTTCTTATCTTGAGGCTCCAGAGTGTCTTGGGCATTGCAGTCACGGTCATTTTCTGGTTGAAAAATGGACCATGAAATTGTGAATTTATGGCCCAATTTTAGGATCTCACATGACTCCATCAGGTTTTCTTTAAGGATTTCCCTACATTGTGCTGAGTTGTCACTTCATTGCAGATGCTCCTTATCCTTCATTCCCTGCTGGTGAAGCATCCCGATGCCACTTACATGCTTGGCACTGGGGATAGACTGGTTGACTTGTGTCAAATGCAATGCTTCCCATTCAGTTTGAAAATGTTCAAACATACTGCCCATTGTCACCGGTATAATTGAGACTGCGGCGAGCATTTTCAGTAAGGTCTTCTTACGTGCTACTTTGCTCATGCAATCCAGCTTTCTGTAGGAATCCGGACATTGTACGTTGACTTATCTCAGATCTAATCCTTTGGAGTCCTTGATGGCTTCACGGTGGCATCTTGAACTATTTTCTGTCTTTCCATCTACTCTCTGTGGAAGAGTGACCTGATCCTGGAGATCTGATGCTTCTTCTGATCTGCTTTTCTCTGCCAATGTCCCTTGTTTCAAAATTTGCTTGGTGTTCATGATTGTTTGATTGCGTTTTTGCCAGCTGTGACTTGAAATTCAATATCTGTCTGAATTTGTAAAGGGTGGATATTCGGAGGTTAAACCACTTTGATTACACACAAAGGGCATTTCACTCATTTTGTGACGTTTCAAACTTTTTTTTTTTGCAAGTGCTATGACTTAAAGTTGCCACACAAAATTGATTTGCATGGTGCCAAAATTTTCATAGCTTAATCCCTTTAGAATAAATTGTGAAATTCAAAATCGAAACTCCCATTTGGTAGTGTGGTCGCCACAAGCTCAGATGGTAACCATGCTGAAACGCTTGGAGGTGATTTAATTTTGAAAGGTGCTGTAACCTCGGCACGAAGCCCCATTCCTTCTACTTGAACGGAACAGGTTTTTCACCCTGATCTGTACCTGAGGAGGAGGCATAAGAGATCTAATCCTAGTCTAGTTTTCATCTTCCAATTATAGGCACAAAACCTGCTTGCAGATCATGGCTCGACATCTTGGATTTAACTGAAAACGCGGGTAGTCTGTATAAACGCTTGGTTGTAGTTTAAGACAAATGTTCGTCTTGGCTTTTATTTAACTTGTATCTTCAGTCAGTCCTGGGTGTCGGAAATACCCGAGTTCAAGGTTACCATTCCCAACAGCTCCAGTGCATAGACCCTTTTGAGCAGCTTCTCCCCCAGGTGCTCGCTGTTGTTTCTGGCTTTCCGAACTGCCCTCGTTCCAGGGTGGGCCAGAAGCACAACTGCATCGATGGCAATTCAGAATCCCGTTTGACCTTTTGCTTTCAGCTCTTAAACTTGAAAGATATCCTTCAAATAGAAAACTGAAATCGCTGCACCTGTGATAAAGAGCTCAACTGGAGCAAAAGCCAGCAGAAAGTGTTCAAGCAGAACCAGGGCTGGGACAACTGCTCTAATTTACAAGTTTTTTTTGTACTTGTATAAAAAACAATGCACGTTTTATATATATATACACTGTACATTTGGCAGGCCAGCTCATTGTACAAAAGGATTTATCGTTAACATTCAAAGGTGTTGTCTGTTTTAAATCCCTTGCAGGTAGACTGATGTGCTTGTCCTTTGTCCTCAGGCTGAAAAGAATGCCTTTTTTGTGGCCGACCTTGGGGACATAGTGAAGAAATATACCCTGTGGCAGAACGTCATGACGCAGATCAAGCCCTTCTATGCTGTGAAATTTAACAACAGCCAGGCTGTCATTGAGATCCTGGCAGCGCTTGGGGCCGGCTTCGCCTGTGCCAACAAGGTAATCGATTTCGCGGGCTAGCCGCCACTGCGCAGCTGGTTTCAGCTCTTCTCAAGCAGCGCGTTCATGAGGAAGGTTAATGCATTTCTTAAACGGTTCGCTCGTCGGCCTTAAGGTACAGGATCTAATATAGGTTGAAGGCGTCTTGTGGTACCTTGACTGGTGTTAAATTACATGAGAAGACCACGTCAAGTTCATTTTAGCACCTCTTCTGAACGCGGTATTTTAGTGGCAAGGAGTCTGTAGTTTGCCGTTCTTGACTTGAGCTCCGAATCCAGCGATGTGTAGGCATCAAATTAACATGCTGCATTTTAAACTTAAATCCAATAACGATTAAGTGTCAGCAGTCCAGTTGGGTTTCTGGGCTCCTCTAATTTTGATTTAGTGCATGCTTGGTTTAAAACCTTCAAAGACGCGTCATAAGATCTGAAGCCCATCATGTACAGTCTATGTAAAAGTCCTATGAAAACCACAGAGCATTTAGTTATTTTACTAATTTACGGCTTGCAGTGACTTTCTGTGACCATGACAACCAATTATCACTGCAGCTTTTTCATAAAATTCTTTAACTTAGTGGATTGCAGTTATCACTTTTGGGGTTGAGTTAAAATGCATTCTATTCAAGATGTTTATTTCCGGTTAAAGTGAAATAGCTGTGGGATATATTCTCGCCTTTTTAACACTCATTTTCCTGGATCTTTGGAATGGTGATGAAAAATCGACTGATGTTCTGCTGCAGAATGAAGTGGAACAGTTCCTTCTTTCAACACAAATAGATGGTAGCCCTCTATAGCACGATCTGATGAAAGACCCTTAGCTCTTAAAAGTCCTAGATTTATCCAAAATTTGGTTTATAATTTTTATTTATGATGCAATGACTATTTAATGGGAGCTCTTTCCCCTAGAAAGACCCTGCCACCTAGTGGCCAAATGTATACCTGCTCTACTGTTTCTCTGAGGGACCCATCTTGTCCATGACAGGCTTGTGAAGCTCACATAGGTAGCTGGGTCAGCACGCATAGACTGCAGAGAAACGAGTACAGGTTTATTCCATTGCTGAAAGGAAAGAAAAGAGACAGCGTTTTGTCTCGGCTCCACAGCAGAAACGTCGTCTCTTCTCTTTCCTTTCAGCAATGGAATAAACCTGTATCTGTTCCATGACAGGCCTGTGCTGGAGTGTACCTGTTCTTCTGAAGGAAATGACACTTTCTGATTCTGTATTATTGATTTATGGACCTGCATCCAAGTGCATCAATAGGCTGGCATTTTTGCTAGAAGCCTACTATGGAATCTGGGATTGAAAACAAAGGTACTGGCTGCAGGTCTAAGGTGTATTGCGTGCTCAGTGTATTTTTTCCCTTTTCAGAGTGAAGTCGCACTTGTGCTGAGCTGTGGCGTTGCTCCAGAGAACATTCTCTTCACTAGTTTGTGTAAACAGCTGTCCCATGTCACAAATGCTGCTAAGAATGGTATAGATATCCTAGTGTGTGACAACGAGACGGAACTTCGGAAGATCGCACGTTGTCATCCAAATGCCAGGTAAGCATCTTTGGGCTTTCCGACATCATGCGCTGCATGAAAGCATTTTCACCCTGAACTGTGTAGACATGCATGCCTGTCATCATGCACCGGGATAAAGTCCTATATTAATTCAAAGAGTGGATTTCTGGTGAAAGCAGTGCTTGAGTTGGTGTTTAGCTCTGCTTTGTCATTGTCTACATGAAATAAATTCAAGTAGGGAGCTGCGTCGGCATGTGTAGGCTGCAAAGGAACAAGTACAGGTTTATTCCATCCTGAAAAGAGAAGGCTCCACAGCCAAAACATTTTCTTTTTAGCATGGAATAAACCTGTACTTGTTCCTTGACATGAATTTTGTAGCTGGGGTGTGGACCCTTGTTATTCCAAAAAGAATGCTATTGATGCACGGCTGATTTTTAAATAATCAAATGGATTCAGCTTTTGAAAAGAAGTGGTGTGGTAGTGTTCTTGTTTTCCCACAGCCCCCATGCCCACAGGTGTGGCTGCTAGGCTCTAATGGCTAGTTTTGTCTCCCGTACAGGCTGAGTGTTGTGTAGGTCCTGTGGCTGGAGCACAATGAAGCAGGAGCATCGCCAACCTAAACCCCCCCCTTCTGCTTGTGACAGTCTGCAGGCTATGCTGTAATCCCAGTGTGCCCCAATCACCTTGTCCTTCTCTTAGGCTTCTGCTGCAAATTGCCACGGAGACCCACAGCGAAGGGGAGGAGATGAGCATGGCCTTCGGCTCCACGCTCAAGAACTGTAGGCACCTCCTGGAATGCGCTAAGGAAAGAGGCGTTCAGGTGGTGGGGGTGAAGTGAGTAGATGTTTCTAACCTCGTCGTTCACATCTTGAAGCACTGGGTCCTTTGCTCTTGTTGGGTTTCAGGCTGGAGGATGCCATTCAGTCCTCCTTATAGTCCACAGCCTTCCTGTCTGGCCCATTTGGTTGCTAGTCGATGAGTGATCGGAGGTTCTCATTCAAACATTTCTCTGCAGTAACTCAGGGCGGAGGGCAGCTTGCAACACGAGTTGATTTGAGATTCTTCGTGACTGGAAGAAACTAAGCCCCTGCCACTTTCCTCGATCAGTGTCTAGTTTTTATTTTTGTGAAGATTGCCTTCGTAGGACGGTGTTCACTCTCTGTAAGCCAGAGCACCTATAATGAAATGGCAGCTGTGAGGGTGTTCTTTCCCGATAATCATTCTGACTCCCATCTTTTCTCTGTTCAGATTTCACATTTCAAGCTCTTGCAAGGATCTGCAGGCCTACACCCATGCTCTGTCTGATGCTCGCTGCGTCTTTGATATGGGGGTAAGTGAGGAGGAAAAGAGAACTGCAGATTCAGGATGGATGTTTCATTTACCTAGGGTAACATGCTGTGAGAATTAATTCTCACTCGTTTTTTCCTATAACATATTTTATTTTGAAAAGTGCATACCATTTTAAAGAAACGTGCATACAGTCAGTTATACAATCAATAGTTTTTCACCAGTAGGGGGGCAAATAGTGTAATAATACCCCAAAGTGTTACACGCTGTAAACAGTGGTAATCCTTTTCTAATTTGACCGGTTTCTTATTTCAGGAGGAGTTTGGCTTCAACATGAACATTTTGGATATTGGTGGTGGATTTTGTGGGTCAGAGGCACAGCTGGAAGAGGTAAGTCTGTTTGCAAATGGCAGACAAATGTACACAGCTCGACAATTCAAAGGGCAGTGTTGCACATTGCTGCTAATGTTAATGTACATTCGGCTATATTTCACCTCTCCTAAAAATAGTCTTTACAAAAAATGGACAGCTGTGTGGAGCTGCTGAGAGCTCTTTACCTGGGATTACAGGGCTGTGTGCTCAAATCCTGCTGTACCCTGGTAGGTTACTTCACTCCTGTTTCTCCAGTAGAGCACCCTGCTGTAGCAACAGGTCTCCAGTGTAAACGGAGTGCTTACAAAGTGACATGTTTGTTCGTTTGTTTTATTCTGTGCAGATATATCGCAGTATGAGGCCATTGCTGGACGTGTATTTCCCTCCAGAGTCCGGGGTGTCTCTTATTGCTGAACCTGGGAGTTACTATGTCGCTTCTTCATTCACTCTGGCTGTCAATATTATTGCCAAAAAAGTGGTTGCAAGGGATCAGTATGATCATCTTCTAGGTAATTTCTTTTTCCCCAAATTGCAAACATGGTAGCATGACATCAGAGATCAATATGCTTTTTGATTTCATTATTAATTTCAGGACATTAGAGCCTGTAATCTACATTTTTTGTCTGCCTGATGAATTACAGGTTTGTATTTCTTGGAAAATTTGAGTGTTTCACATATTCCCTCTCTTTGCCTTTTCCAGACGTCGAACCTTCCCTGAATGACGAGCCAGCATTTGTGTATTATATGAATGACGGAGTGTATGGATCTTTTGCAAGCAAACTCTTGGAAAAGGCGATAGCTGCTCCTTCAGTTCATAAGGTAGATGGAGCACTTAAGATTTTCTGTGGCAGAAGTAATGTGTAAAAAAAAAAAAAAGCTACTGTACCTTTTTTTAAAGAAATGTATATTGTGAACAGCTGTCAACTCCAAGGACCTTTCCCCCAATGGCTTTCCCAGTGTTTGCTCTTACCCCAAGGAAAATTGAGTTTTTAATTGCTTTAAAATATATATATATATTTTTTTTAATTTCCTGTGTGTAACTTTTTGTTTGCATTTTCTGGTTACTTGATTGGTGCACATTGTCCACTGTGAATGTCCTTCTCTTTAACCTACATGTTGCATCCTTAGTGTATTGACTGGGGATGCTTTTTTGTAATGCCAAGTCCCAATTTACAGTTCACACTATAGTTGACACCTGCACATGAGGTCTGAGCTAGCAGGCAGGTAAATATTGCGCGGTGGCGTGAAGGCTGAAATTTGACTTTATTTTTTAAATATTCACAGAAATCCAGCAAGGAAGAGCCAGTGTTTGCCAGCAGCCTATGGGGCCCCTCCTGCGATGGTCTGGATCAGGTTGTTGAGCACTGCCTGTTGCCCGAGCTCGAAGTTGGAGACTGGGTGATTTTCAACAACATGGGGGCTAACGCAATGGGGGGGCAGTCCATCGGCGACTTCCAAAAGCCCCCCATTTACTATCTGATCTCCGCATGCGATTGGTAAGGTTTCAGTCTGCGAAGTCCTTTAGTTCCTTAAAGCTGGAGTACATTTAGACATATGTTTCAGTTTATCTCTGGCTTCTGACTTTTGCCAAAAAAGTGGTTCTTTCTAGTCCCTTTACTTTCAGCACCTAAACAGTTGCATGAGTGCTTTTCAGAAAGCCAGTCTGTGTTGGGTGGGGGGGGGGGGGCTGGCTCACAACGGGCCACCAAGCTCGAGCCTGGAGTGAACAAAGCTGTTGGCACTTGTGGGAGTATGCTCGTCTGTTTTGGCTAAGCGCACTGGACATGCTCCAGACCCCCCCCCCCCCCCGAGATCAATTTGAATGTTTAATGTTTTCACCACAGGTACGAGATGCAGGATGCTGGAGTTACCCTGGAAAGCGCAATGAAGAATTTCTTGGTGATTCCTTCTTGCTTCCAGTTGGGCCAAGAAGACCATATTTCTGCCCCAGCTTAGTGCAGAGGCAGAGGAGCCGAGTTGCCCGAGCTTCTGCTGGTCTGCTTTGGTCAACATTCCAAGGTGGAAAGAAACCATGGACATGAGAAATGAAGAGTGTTACCTGAGACCAGGCATATAGGGTCTTAGTTTTTGATTGCTCTGCCATTGCAGAAAAAGTAACAAACTCTTCCCCCCCCCCACCCCCCAACCCCACCCCAGCCACTTTGCCCACATCGATAAAATATGCAACAAAATGGATGACTTGGTAGAGATGGAATCCCACTGCTGGGTTTCCTGCTCAATTAAAGTTTACATATGTGTTCATTTTTTTTAATTTAATTTTTATATAATATTATATATACAGATTATCTGTTGCCAGTCTTGTAAGTCTGCAGTTGTCTGTAGAAAAACAGATTGATTTCAAGAAAAATGTCAAGTAATGCATTGACTATGTAAATTTGTGCTTTTTGCTCTGTAGCATAGTGGGGGGGAAAAAAAAAGTGAAACATTACTTTGTGGTATGATGACCTGACCCTACCCACTTAGAATTGCAATAAACCATTGTGTAGGTCTGGTTACTTCGTCACGTCGAGCTAAACGGGTTGTACAGCATATACAGGCAGACTTTAGCTCCATTTATTAGAAGATGTAGGGTCCCTTTACAGTATAGCTGTAGTGACACTTGGCAGTGTTACAGAAAAGTATTTTCTTTACAGGTGAATTTTTATTCCTTGCAGCTCTAGGTGTGATTTGCCATCCTAATCTCGAGGTGCACCATTTTGTTTTGTTTTAATCTTGCACCCAGGGCTTTTCCAGGCTTTTTTTTTTTAAAAGCCATCTAACTGCACAATGATCACTCTCTGATGGTTTTAGAATTGTTTAGTCTCTGGAAAGCATGGTAGTTCTTTCCGATTCATGCTGTCCTCAAGCCCAGGATGCAAGCAGAGATTTGGGGTTTTAGAGTTGTGCTGAAAGCAATAGACCAGACTTCTGCAATTAAGGGCTTTCATTTGCAGGAAGGATCCTATTTTTCAATGGGTGCATCCCCAGCAGAAATTTAGGATGGTATCCTGGCTTGAACACTGTGCGCGTTCGATTATGGTAGAAAGGACCTTTCACAATGCTTTAGCTACCAGGAGCAGCCACAGACTGTCCTCATGGTAGATTGTCATTAAAGTTCCTTTCAGCTGGGAATTTGTCTGAATATCACGAGTTGTAATGACCCACTTTTTGCAATTCTGTATCTGTATGAACAGATGCACTGTAATGCAAAATACAACTTTCTCCAAAGCACTAATGGACCATTGCCCATTTTTGATTGTAAAATTGTGCTTGTAAGGTAAATAATTTAATACACCTTCTTTGACTGAATAATTGTGTACTGTTTTTTTTTTCCCAACCATCACCTCTTTAGCATGTACCATACACTGTACCATCTATTAAAATCATACACTTAAATTCACCCATCCAGGTGGATTAAATTAATATATTTGTTTAACTCTGGGAGGAAACTGGAGCACCTGGAGGAGACCCATGAGAAGATGGAGAGAACATGCAAACTCCACCAAAATAGGTCCAGAATTGCATTACGCCACTGAGCTGACCGTGCACTTAAATGTTTTTCTGTGCTCTTAGATCATATGCATTATCATATTACGGCAAATGTTTGCCAAATCATTACATGGAGAAATTACATAGGCATTAAGACTTGAAAGCCAAAATCCTCCCTATACTACACAATGCAACAATGACCTAAAAGCTCTGTAAAAGAGCATGCTTTTTTAAATGAAACTGTCTTTGTACTTGTAGGATAGATGTCCTTCCTCTCTAGTTACTCCCCTATGCTTTGGTGATTGATGTGCTAGAGTGACAAGCCTGTGCCCCCGTCTGAAGGCCATGGCTACCTCAGCCTTGTGTGTACTTGGGTGTAAGTACTGATACTTGGGTTAATCCCTCAATGCTCATAACTGATGGTGAGAGCAGGAAAGCCTGAAGAAATATTACTATTACTTGGGAAGCTACAAGAAGCCTCTGGGCCAGCAGCAAGCTGGGGTCAGCAGTTCTACATGTTCATGTAACTAAAAGTGCGATTGTGTTAATGGGCCTTAGGGCATTAGATTTTTTTAAATTTAGTGTTTAAGAACTACTCCTGAAAAAGTATGTTGCGGTCTCATTTCTCTGTATAAAGGTTTACTGGAAATGTGAAGCACTAATAATAATTATACAGTATATCATTATACTTGTATAGCTCTTTTCTGGGCACTCCACTCAAAGTTCTTTACAGGTACTGGGGACTCCCCTCCACCACCACCACTGTGCAGCCCCCGCCTGGATGATGTGACGGCAGCCATAGAGCACCAGTACGAGTGATGAAGCCAATTCATAGATGGGTATTATTAGAAGGCCAATGGGAAATTTGGCCAACACAGCAGGGTGACACCCCTACTCTTTCAAGAAGAACCCTGGGATTTTTAATGACCACAGAAAGTCAGGGCCTTGGTTTTACATCTCATCCGAAGGATGGTGCCTTTTTACAGTATAGTGTCCCCATCACTATACTGGGGCATTAGGACCCACACAAAGCACCACCTACTGGCCTCTAACACCTCTTCCAGCAGCAACGTCAGCTTTCCCAGGAGTCTCCCATCCAGGTACTGGCCGGGCTCACACCTGCTGAGCTTCAGTAGGGCTGCCAGCTGTGAGTTGCAGGGTGATATAGCCTAAAACTAACTACAGGCAGTCAAAAACCTGGATTTTTCTCTAGGTGAAATAAGCATAATCGTTGTCCTACAGTAACTTGCAAATGAGATGTGACAGCAGGCTTTAAGTTGCAGTTCTTTTGTTTCTTGATGGCAGAGGCGGGTGCGTGGGTCATCTGCCAAGCAAACCGAACAGCGGACCGGTGAGAGGCTGCCAGTGTAGTGTAAGAATCTGCCTTCAGGGGCCAAAATAATTACCTCCTCCCCAGAGGTGCTGCTGGTTCAGCAATACAGAAGCCCTCTTGGCACATCCTGATTTAACTACAAACCAAGATGCAAAAATGTATATTGACCTTACCTTCCCTTTGTCTGGGATAGGGAGGAGAACTCACGTTTGTCTTCTCTATTTTCTAAACAACTTTATTGTCCATCCAAATGGGTGAAACTTTGTCTTTGGCATCAGCTTACAAAACTACAAAAACAAAACAAATAACTCTCGACGTAAAATGAGTCCAACTTAAAAACCAACAATAGTCCTAGCTGTGCAACAATACATATTCACCCATCTATATCTGACCATATCGCACTATCTTCACACCAATCCGATAGCTTCATCTGGAAAACAGTCACCTCACTGTGTTTATTTTTGCACCAATTGTGCAGGAAAGAAAATATTTCTTGAATATATTTTTCTTCACCATAGGCATTTTAACATAAGCAACTTCCCTTCGGGATCAATAAAGTCTTATTTTAAAACGCTACTCTGAAGGTAGCACTTGAAAATGGGAGGGGTCATCATGGAGAAGCTGAGCTTTCCTTTGAACTGCAATATATTACAGCTCTTTAGGCTGTTCCTGTGGTCGGCCAATTATTTTATTAGCCACATTAACAATTCTGCCCAATTTCCCCCTCCCCCTAATCCTCAGTCCACCACACCACACCACACACCAAAGGTAAGGATTCTCTCAATGCATCTGGATTTAAGTATTATCTGCTCTGCCATCATTTCCTGAGATGTAGGCAGATTTATAAAAAACTGGAGATTCCAGTCTAGTGTTTTTTCATAGACTGTCCTGAACTGTAAGGGGCTCAGTATGGGGACAACTTCATACTGTAACTCTGTTAAGCCATGTGACCACTAGTCACACTATCCATTCCCACGTTCTCAAGATGGGCCGTGTGACTTGAAATTCCACACACATGGCTTGGGGCTTTCGAGTTGCTCAGTCGTTAAAAAAAGCTATCTAGAGATCAGGTTGGGGCTCCTTTGTCCAGAGATTGCTGGCATGAATCTGGGGTGTGTTGTAAGCTGACTTTCAGTTACTGTAACATGATGCAGCCTTTTTTTGGCCAGAAATAATGCTCAAACCCCACCACAACACCAGGTTCTTCCAGCAGAAGGGATCACAAGGCAGCTCGTCTGAGATCAGCAGCTGACATAGGTCCCCACCTGACCCCTACCGGTCTTCACATCAGCACCACTGTGGTGTGTCTCTGCATGTCATCTTCTGGCGTTGTGTAGCAACGAGACACTCCCACCCAGACCAACACACCAGGACCTCCCTTTGAATCCCTGAGAGGTGTGGTGCCTTGTGGTCTCCAAGAAACAGATACTGGACTCTACTTGTCAGGTTGGAAATTGTTAGCTATGAACATTGAAGGCGGCAGGCAACGGCATGCTGCCTTAGTCCAGCCTCAAGCGTGCCAATGACATGAAACCGCTGTTCTTTATGATACATAATGAGGCATAGGGATTCCTTTGTGTGTTTTTCTTGATTTTTATCAGGCTTGACAGTCAATTCAGTTCAAAATATTCAATTCAAATGTGTTCATCCCCCAGGGAGCACTTTAAAGCTGCTCACCTCAACACCCGTGCCAGATCAACTCTCTCACTAATGAGGGGATTTAGTGCTTCAGCTCAAGTGTAGGAGGGTCGGTCATGAATAGAGAATTAATCAAGGTGGTCCAGTGGAGTGAGAGAAGGCGTCTGTGGGCCAGGATGTGGCCTTGAGACAAGATGAGATGGCTGTGAAGGAGTCAGGAGTAGAAGCACACACACTGGGGCTGAGCGAGAGTGGGGGCGTTCCACGAGGAAACTGAGCCTGCGATTAGGAAAGGCTCCAGTGGACTCAGGCATTCCAGCAATGACAGATAAGAGAGCAGTCCAGGGAGAGACATCTAGTCTGGGCCAGGACTCGAGCAAGGTGGAAACAAAGTGTCACACCGGCCGCTGCTCTGTCTGGAGCACCAGTTAGCCAGCAGAGGAGAGGGGAAACCGGAGAGAGTGAGGGCTCCGTAGACATGAGGTCTTCTTGAGCTGGCTAACATGCCTGTGGGACTGAGAGCCAGCAGCAGAGGGAGTTTGGCCCAGGTATTGCACAGGCTGTGCTGTGGCTCGTTTGCCAATTATCCAATAACCCAATCCAATAATCGACCAGGTCAGCCCAGTCCGTCACGGGAGTGTAGCTCCACTCTATCATAGAAAATTTTTAAAACTCACTGTCTCAGGAAGGCTGGAAGTATTGGTAAGGATACCAGTTGTATGGTGGTCAGGTCCACGTCATGCACCTCACCAGCCAGCGCAGCTACTTTGGTGACGGAGTGGTGGCTCTGTGGCTAAGGATCTGCGCCTGTGGCTGGAAGGTTGGCGGCTCAAATCCTGCGGCTGGAAGAGGAATCCTCTTCCATTGGGCCCCTGAGCAAGGCCCTTAACCCCAACTGCTCCAGGGGCGCCGTACAATGGCCGACCCTGCGCTCTGACCCAAAGCTTCTCTCCCTGTCTGTGTCTCATGGAGAGCAAGCTGGGATATGCATAAAGACAGATTCCTAATGCAAGAAATTATATATGGCCAATAAAGTGATCTTAAATCTTTGTTTTAAGTTGTATGTTATTTAATTTGTTGTTGTTGCTTCTGCTGTGTTTATGTTTCTAATGATTCCTTAATGCCTTTGTATCGGCAACACATGCAAACAAGCATTTCATTGCGCATGTGCGTGTGACAAATATAAGCTGAACTGCACTGAACCGCTCCGATGGTGCAATAATACGGAGCTGGGTCAGCATGCGCAGGCTGCACAGAGACAGGTAGAGGTTTCTTCCGTGCTGAAAGGAAAAGAAAAGACACACAATGTTTTGGCTTCTCACACCTGAAGAAGGCTCCACTGCCGAAATGTTGTGTCTCTTTCCTTTTCCTTTCAGCACGGAAAAAACCTTTCACCTGTTTAGGGGGTGCAGTGGCGTCACCCAGGAGCGGGAGTGGCCAACAGCAGGCACCAGCGCTGGAGGAGAGAGGCAGTGCACCTTCGCAACAGCTCGTGATGAAGAGAGGCTGCAGGCAGACAGACAGAGGGAGGGAGGTACTTTGAGAGAGACAGCTGGGCGTCAGTGTCTGGCTCAGTGTGAGGTATTCCAGGGAAAAGCCTAAGGTGTAAAACCGATTGAGAGTGTGAGGAGTTTTGCTTGGCGCAAGAGGAAGAAACGGCTGAGAGGTTTAAAAGGATGGCTCTACGCCTGAAAGTGGAACCAACTGTTCCGATCTTGGAAGGGAACACTGGGCTTAGAGAAAGCAGCAGCTCTGGGAAAACAGTCAGTGAAAAAAAAAGCTGCAGTCCAGCACCAGGACACTAAAAAAAGTCAAAAAGTCATGTGACAAGGGTAGCGTGTGTCATGGAATGTGAGGTTACAATAGGCCGAGGGATAGCACTGTCACATATGCCAAACACATTTAATCACGACCCAATATCTGTATGGTTTCTAAAAACATACACCCTAACAGGGCGAAGATTCTTTTGACGCTCAATATATAAGATTTGTTTTCTGTTTTTTTTCTTGCTATCAGAACACCTCAAGACAAGGGCTGCAAGGGCTTATTTTATTCATCTTTCCCTGGATTTCTGTTTCAGAACACAGACTGCTGGTGATGTTTTGACAAACAGAGCATTCGCATCTCACGATATCAGTGTACTGGTGCATCATGAGAAGGGCACTGAGAGATTAAAAGCAGGCCCAATGACACTTAAGCGATGATCCCTCTGATTACAGAGAACTCCTGGAACCGCTACTTTTGTTTGTTAAGATGAACGTGCATCATATCCCTGACGGTTTTGTGGGGAGGTGCTCGCATGCCTGTCTTGTGAGGAAAGCAGTCTTGCAAATTTGAAACATTACTGAATGAGTTTAAAGAGATTAATTCAGACGAGCCAAAAAACAACACAAATAGCTATGGTTATTGCCTTCAGTTCTGGAAAGGCGAACTCCAGACACGATTTCCTGTTGGAACAGACGGCATAGCCAAGCCCCCAGAAGCCAAGCTGTGACCTGCTGCAGTTTCATGAGTGCTGTCTGCCACGCAAACTGCAGCTTCGCACATACAAAAGAGGGCTGACTGGATTCACTGCCTGCCTCCAGCTCCAGTCTGTCACAGGGATAATACGTGGCTGTTTTTACCGGAGCCTCTGGGCTCAGCAGGCCTTCCCTGTCAGCTGACATGCGTAGTGGAACTGGACTACACACGGACACGCGGTATGGGACTGCATTTTTGGCCTTTGCTTTCTGTGTCAAGGGGCGTCTCTGGCTGATTGTTCTGCCCAGTGAAAAGGATGCAGTCATTCACAATGATGTCACCAGGCAGGTGTTGCAAACTTGTTCAGGAAAGCTGTGAAGAACACTTATCTGCACAATTCACTGACCCCCTGTGACCCCAGGGCACAGAGAAGACCACGGGACAGAAAAGAACTTTCACCCAGTTTTGATTCAAGCAGGGGACAAATGTTGAATGCATACAGATGGTATGGCTGTCTTTGCAATGAAAATGGCTAATAAAAATATGATTTGTTTAATGCTGTGGATTGCAGTTGGCGGATATTTCCTGTTGAGAAAGATTGCTGAAATGCAGAGATTAAAGAACAATAACAGAAAATCATATACTCTAAAATGTCCAAGTTCCATAGACTTTACAATAACAGGTTTTCTGGAAAGTCACAGAGACTGATGTACAGTGGGGAAACAGCTGAACAGGATATGAAAGTGAGACATAGAACAATTTTGATTTTTGAACTCAGAAACTGGCCTGAAACATTTTGAGTAGAAGTAAATGCATTTAATGCTTGATCAAAAGATTCTTTTCACCAAAAGGAACACCGACGCAATCATACTTGTGATGTCCTGTTTTAAAATGACTCAGAACAAGATAAGAATTCAATACTACAGCAGTAACCAGTACTACATTCGGCCATAACTAAATTCATGAACATGCTTTGGTTGTTGAGAATCGCCTCAGTCTAACTTCAGTCTCATCCCTGAGTGGGATTCTTTTCCTCGAAAGGGGGATGGATTATCAATTATAATTTTAACACAGTTGGAGAAAGTGTTGTAGAATACCACTCACAACAGAAGCAAAAAGGAATTCAATGAACAAAATTGACTTTGTAAGACAATTACACATTTAAAGCTTTAGATGTCTAACCAGACAGTTAAACAAGACTTTACTATTCCAGACTATCTACTAGGTTCTTACTTACAGAAAGTTTCGCATGGAACAGCGCCAACACACTAGACCAAGGTGACAAAGTGAAACAGCAGTGGCGTAGAGCCATTAAGTGTTGGTCACTGGAGGTGCCGAACCCTGCTATGACCCATTTAGGAGGAGTCTCGTACCCTCAGGCCACTTCATACTGGGAACGCTGGGATGAGCTCTCGCCCAACGAGCCATCAGACTGCAGTGTGGGCTTGCACACCTCCCCTGCACACAGAACAAGGAGGGCTGTCTCCCCCCTGACTGGCCACAGGAAGAGCTCTGACGCCCGGCCATCCAGGCCATTGAAATGTGTGGAGTTTGTGCGTTCTTCCTGTGTTCATGTGGGATCAATGAAGCAGAAAGCAGATGTATGGACTTTCAGAACATGAATAAATATAATGATTGCAGACCCATTCAATGAAAGCGTCAGGAGACTAGAGATGAAAAAGCAACTGATGTGAGCTTTAGTTGTCCACATGTAAGCCATACTGACTGTCCAGTCTTCTTGTTCTTAGACGTAACTTCTCAAAATAAAAAACAAGTCAGAGCAGGAACCTTCTCAAGAACGGCGCCTGTCGAGATTCATCCCCAATTTGGTCATTTTAATGGACTTAGCGGTGCTATTCCCGAGTGGTTTTAAATTTGGCAATGCAATTCACCCGATAGCCGTCTGTAGGCACATGGGGCTTAAATCTGAAATAAAAATATAATTTGAAAATAAGATAGATAAAAACACAGAAATAGATTTCAGCAATGATAGTGTTCACTGTGAATTTCAGCCTTTAGTGCAGCTGTATAGCTTGTGTATTCGTCCTTGAACAGTGTAATCCAAAAGCAACTGTTCGGAATGCCATGCCAATCAGCTTTAACACTACATGAGTGGGTGCTGACAAGGAAACATCCTGCAACTTTTTTCAAGGCAGTGACTTTGTGCAGAGCATGCATAGTAGACATCTCAATAATGCCTAGCCCGGTTATTTGAATTCACTTTTTTTTTTTAACAGGTTCTTTAGAGTGCACATTTCTGCTTACTTTTTAACCAAGTATACATCTTTAGAGGAGCCCAGTGCCACCATCTAGAGTTGCTGTAAGGATAACAGATTTGCAAAGCTACTTAAGAGACTGTCACGGTGTTCAACGCAAGATCCACTTGATCAGTATAAGTAACACAATACCAGCGTGGACTGAAACCACTTCCAAGAAAACATATCAAGAATTAACCAAACCTAATCATGTTGTATGTATATCAGTTGATATTAGCATTTGGGTAAAGTCAGTGGTTATCAAAAACATGTAGTGTTTGGCCCCTGTATTTTCTGGTTTCCAGACGAGCCCTTAATTACAGGGGCTTACTGATCTCTTTCACTGAGCTTGTTGTTTATTCTTGATGAGACAGAAGCTCATTGTAAACTAATTCTGAACTCAGTCTTTGGTTTCAGAAGATCTCTGTGCAGGTGCACAGTTGCAAAGAAATTGTGCAAAAACACAACTCTGTCCATTCTGCCTTGCACGCACTTAGGAGGCGGTTGTGGACTTATTTTGGTCTGAGCATCATGCTGGCCAGTTACTGATGTTCAGACACAGGTGGGCATGAGTCCCCCATCAGCCAGTCCCACCACTCTCCCTCTGTGGGACCCTCTTGGTCTTGTGTTGGCGCTGTTCCATGCGAAACTCCGCCTGCTCGCTGCCTCGTGGATTCGACTACTGAAGTCTTCTGACACATGATCGTGCTGTACTGGCTGGTCTGGCTCCTGTTTGACTTTGTGATTTGTTGATCTTGGCTCTCACTCCACTTACCTTTTCCCAGGGTGTTCCACAGGGTTATGTGCTTGAAAGCTTTTACTTTTTCCGCCTTTACATAAGTAAGAACCTAGTAGTCAATAGGGTTCTGGATGAGTTAAGTCTTGTTTAACTTGATAGACATTTAAAGCTTATATTATGCAATTGTCTCACTCTTTATTTTACAAATCAATTTTTCTGTAATTTTTTCAACAATGCTAACCACTGCACCACCATGCTGCCCAAATTTGAACCCATCAGAAACAAATACAGACCGCAAACAATATAATCATTTATTTGTCGAGTGACTACTGAAGCTAATTTTTTCATTCATGTCATCATTTCAAATTAAATCTTGTGACATTCACTATCAATTCAAAAGGAACCAAATTTCTGTTAATTATAAAATGCCTTTATTAATTTTGTAAACAATATGTGAAAAGACAAACATTGTGCAAAATTCCTAGGAGTAAAAAAAAAATCATTGCCAAATACAGTATATCTCGTCTTCAAGGTGAAACACTGTTGGTTTTCTTAGGCACTCCTTTGGTCACACCACAACGATTAACATAACAAAAATGTTGTGCTCAATCCTCTCATGTGTTTGAATCCAAAAGAAATTTCAAAAGCTATTCCACTGAGAATATGAAACCACAGAATATGTCTTACATTTCCAACACATTTCTTTAGGATAAGCAACAACACAAAAAAAAGAATAGTGCAGACCCAATAGGGAACCTTATCTGGACTATCTACTGTTTACTTTGAATGGTTACAGCAACGCCAGACAAGGCTGAAAGGATTGACAATAAATACAGCTTAAATTAAAATGGTCGCAAAATAGCAAATAATCTCTTTTCCTTTGAACAGACTTCCACTACAACTAATCTTACAAAGATACCGGACAAAAATAAATAACAAGACAGAAAGGAAGGTGCAAAAAATCATTCTGAATTGAGGAAAACGGGTATGTAACGCTATACAGTATATTCCCGTCTCTAGAAGAAGAGTGTAAAATCCTCTTCAAATAGCCCCCGTCTTCACTGTGCATATAGGGCACGTTCTGGTCTCATCCGGACCTGTTTCCACTCCTCAGCAGGCTCATACTCGGACACCCACGCCAGTGAATGCTGGGTGGTTTGGCTTTCTGCCTCTGTGCAGCTCTCTCTGCAGGTGGCAGGCAGGGCAATCTGGAAGAACACAGGGCACGGGGCCCTCTCTTCCAGACCTTCACCGCAGGAGCTCTGGGCACTGGCCTGCCCGCGGAGGAAGTTTACAGGAGTCACAGACAAGGCAGGTCACCGTCACACCCCGGGCGTCTGGTGCAGTACAGCTGCTTGCATGGCCGCGGCGCAGCCTGCTGCACGCTGAGGTGCAAGAGCCCACCTCTTCCTGCTGACCTTTCAACAGGCAAGATCCAGTCGGTGCTCCGGTGACCAGGCGAGACACGCCATCGGGCGGCCCGGATTCGTGCTTCTACCCTGATGGCTAGCCTGCTTTTTTTCCAACAGGCCTGTTAAATGCACAGAGTTTTAAAAAAACAACTGAGCCCAGTGCGAAGAGGCCCAGCAGTGAAGAGCTATAATCTCCGTGTTCTCCAAGCACAGCAGACCTCGGCCCCTAGTATGTCTGGAAACAGCGCAGCAGGTGCTCCCGTTCTGAGGAAATCCCCCTCCGCAGTGTCTCAGGGGGTGGGCCGGGGGGCCGGAGCTGCGGCGAAGTCCTTCAGCTGGCCAACCTCAACCTGCCAGCCGGGCAGCTTCCGGCTGGCCAGGTGGCGGCGGGCGTGCTTGGTGAGGTGGTCGCTCCGCATGAAGCGGCTGTCGCACAGGGGGCAGGCGAAGCGCTTCTCGCCCGTGTGGGTGCGCCGGTGGCGCGAGAGCTCGTCCGAGCGCGCGAACCTCCTCTCGCAGCCCTCCCAGCTGCAGCAGAACGGCTTCTCACCTGCGCCATGGGGGGGGGGGGGGGGAGTGGTGAGCGGTGAGCGGAAATTCCCAAAATCCCGTGCACAAGCCAAGCGTCACATGTTAGAACCGGCGTGCCGACTGCATTATCACATTAGGACTGACGTGCTGATTATCTTATCTCACACGAGCTCTGAGGATGCTGTTCAGCGACATAAACCAACAGATGCAAAGTCCCCCCCTCCCTGTCACGCACCAGGGTTCAGCCGGTTCATGTGTGTGCTGTCAAGTGGACTTTGGCTGACAAGACGCACCTGTACCGCGTGGTAAAGATAATGGCAGATTGGAGGAAGCGCTGTTACCCTTCCCTGCGGCTGTGAACCACGAGTGACGGTGCCCGTTTAACCCCCCTGGAGCGCAGCCCTACCTGTGTGGGTCCTCATGTGGGCCTTCAGGTGCGAGCTCTTGAAGTAGGTCTTCCCACAGCCGGGGTGGCAGCAGCTG
This sequence comes from Atractosteus spatula, assembly GCF_055471065.1. NCBI lineage: Eukaryota > Metazoa > Chordata > Actinopteri > Semionotiformes > Lepisosteidae > Atractosteus > Atractosteus spatula. The sequence goes on along the minus strand of NC_142717.1, from coordinate 39,189,965 downwards.
TGGCTGCGCACCCGGGGCGCGTCTGCCTGCGGGGCGGCCCGGTGCACCGCGGGGGCGAAGCCCGGTGCCGGGGCGATGGGGGCCAGCCTGGTGCCGCCTGGAGACCCTCTCGCGGGCGGTCGGGTGGGGGCGGCGGGGCGCGGGACCAGGAGCATCACCGGGCCCTTGGGCGCCTGGGTTCCCATGAAGACCAGGGGCTGGCACACCGCTGTGGGCCGCGCCACCGGAGATGAGGCAGCGGCGGCGGTCGCGGGCACGAGAGTGGCGACCAGGGGGCTAGCCGGGGAGGGGACGGGGAGCACCTGGCACACGACAGGCACTGGGGAGACGCCAACAGCAGCCATGGCGGGGGCAGGCCCTAGCCCGGAGCCCTGCGGCGGGCCGGCAGGGGCCGGTTTCTCCGACAGCGGCGGCGTAGCCGGCTCAGGGGAGGCGCGAGGCAGGACGTCCGCGGTGTGGCGGATCACGCTGGTGGCCCGAGACCTCGGCTGCCCCGCGGGGACGACGCCGGCGCGCGGCTCCTCCACCGGGCTCTTGCCGCCAGGCTCCGGCACGGGCGACGCACGGGCAGGCGGCTGGGCTGCGTCGAAGGTGGGGGGGCTGTAAGGGGGCGTCATGCACTGGAGGGCAAGAGGAGAAAGAGGGTTACACCCTGGGCGAGGGCTTTTCAACCTCCGAGGCGGGAAACGTCAAGGACGGGGAAGGAGCTACTTACAAACGGCGAGGCCTGGCTGTCGTCCACCGGGCTGGCCAGCAGGGGGTCTTCGGCTTCCTCCCACACGTCCGAGGAGGGCGTGAGGGGCCTGACGTCCGCGCACCTCCTCCCGGCCGCCTTCCAGCGGCAGCTCATGGACATGAGGGCCTCCGCCGCGTCCATGTCGCCCCTCTCGGCCGCCGAGAGGCCCCGCCAGCATGCGCCGCCGCCCAGAGGGCATCTCCCCGCCGCGACCTGTGGGGTTTCCCAGAGGGCAGTGGGTCACAACTACCCCTGCGGGCTTCCGGCTTCCTGCCTCCCCCTCACGGCTCCCGAGCCAGGCTCCCACCACGGTTCTGAGACGCCCACCCACCCCCCTGGTCTGCTGGAGGCACAGTGACAGGGTGGCTCCAAAGTAACTTTCCACTTGTGAAGCTGCCCTATTTTTACCCCGGCCTGCCTCCATCCCCCTGCCAAGCGAAGCCTCGGTGTGGATTTCAACGAGGGCAGCGCCACCGCCTCAGGGTGGGCGCCTTGCCTGCTGGGCAGCGGAGGCTCAACACGGGATTTGGTGAGATGGCACAAAAACATCAGAAAAGCCTGACGGCGTGTGAGCGAGGGCTATCGCACTGAACGGCTATGCGCCTTAAATTAGACCCAGGGCCGCATGCATGTTCGTGCCGCGTCGAGAAGGACCCCACCCCACATCCAGAGACAGAAATAACCGGGGCGAGAGGGTGTCCCTGGTCTGTCTTGGCCGCAGAGGACTCTCTCCGGCACATTCCAAACTGCACGCACGCAGCGGCCCCGCCCCTCGCAGTCCCCGGGCCTCGGCGCCGTCTGATTGGCCCGCGGCTCCCCCCTGCGCGCCTGCCATTGGCCCGTCGGCCAGGAGGGTGGGCATGTGAACAGTGCGTGATCGGCCGCTGTTCTTCAGCACTGGGAGAACGTGAACCCGGGGAAACTGCAGCATCGTAACCTTTCCCCTACTTCTCGGCTTACTGCCGGTCCAGCGCTAGAGACTGGCAAGGGTTTCTCTCATGCCGAGAAAACAACAACCCAGACATGGAGCTGCTACTGTTTCCAATACGAGCAACACGGCTTTCTGCAACACAAAGCCAGACAGTATCCTCATCAGCCTAGCCTGCGGACCACTTCATCACCTCTCTTTTAGTTTTCGGCCTTTTACACTCCAAAAAAACCCCAGGAAAACAAAACAGATCCACATTTTTGCAACGAAGAATCATTTTATGCCCGTGGTTTCATTTTTTTTTAATCTACTGTAGCCCTTCATACTGGTAATATTTACGATGACCGCTCTATTACTTCAGCTATAGATACTAGCGCTGTCATTTTTATCACGCCTCGCTATATTTTTTTTCCTCTCAAATACCTCTATATAAGGTGACGGGTGAATTCACAACTGTGAAGCGAGCTTAAATGCACCATCAAAAAAAAAAGACTACATTAAGCAAACGTTACTTACATCATTCTGCGGCTGGGAACGCAGGGTCTGACAGTTCAGCATCCTCCCTGGCTTTCAGCTCGAAATGCGTCGCCTATCAGTCCGTAAGCGATCCTTTGTTGCCGACAGCGGAAAGAAACCGCCTCTGTTGCTTTCTCAGGCTGAAATACAGCTCGTCATGTTTCTCCCGCAGCTCCATTCAGCCGACGCTTCGACTGCGGAGCGCCCACGGGGGCGGGGACTGCCCGGCAGCCAATCAGAGGCAAAGGTGTGTGGGGCGCCGGCCAATCAGGGGGGGGGGAGACGCGTGATCAGGGGCTGATGCGCGGCATGAAAGGCCTCGCCAGTGGCGTGGCCCGCGAGCGGCAGCCGGCATGTGCGCGCGGTGACGAGTGCGGGAAGTCCTCCCCGCCTGAGTCAGTGTCACGTCGTCTCCTCTCCCCGGGATGAGTAATCGTGTCGAGAAAGAGGTGGAAGGCGGGCGTCTGTCTGGGGGCGAGGAAGTACGAAGACGTGTGTCGCTCTCGATACTTGCAGGGGAAGAGCGTGCGTCACGTCGTGTTTTTCACACTCCGGGGGGCTCCTGTCTGAAACGGCGCAGCGCACCGCCTGAAGATCTGCAAGATTCGGGGCCGAAGACGGCAGAAACGCAAAACGGGGGAGAACAAAAAAAAAACAGTTTATAAGCGTCAGTCGATTATACAAGGGAAATAAATCAGTGAAACGATTCCTGCAGTCGATGATGATGATAATAATTTGAATAAGGCGCCGATTTGAGTTGTTCTGTATGTTTAGTTAGTATCAGTGCTGAAGAAGTCGTGCACCACGTCACGACTTGATGAAGGGCTTCGCAGAAACTAAAGTAACAGTGATATGAAAAGCATTATATGAAATTGCTGATTATCTTCTCAACGTTGTTTTACATAAGTTCTCAGTCTGATCATACCTGAATGAGGATGAAGTGCACGTTCGGCAATAGGCTGATCCAACCACTGTGCGACAGGGAGCGTCATAGGAGGTCATTCTTGCTTTCTGCCATAAGACTGTACAACTCATCCACTGTGTGTCTGGGCGGGGGAAACATTACCATGGACTAAACATTAAACTCTCTGCTTACATCTCGTTTTCCCTGTTTATAACTGTTTTTTGTGCAATATATGCTAGGGACTTGTGCATCATATTTTATATTTATAATGTGAAATACAGCTTTTTGTGTACTGTTCTGTTTTTTGTATATTCTGTACTGTAAGCAACTTTTTTAGTGCACTTCTCACTGACTGTACTGACTGTATTGTATTGTTGTTTTATTGTATCATTTCGTTACACTGTGCTAAGCTGCTGTTGCACTGCAATTTCCCTCATGGGATCAATAAAGTATCTATCTTTTCTTAATGTTTTAACAAGAAAGTTTTAAAACAACGATAAGCCATTGGGCTACGGCTCATCTGGTAGTTAGTACCTGTTTGATTTGGATCTCTCATTCTTGGAAGAAACTGTTCATGTTTCAACAAGGCTTGATAGCTTGTCCCAGACTCTCAAAACCTACCGTGTAAACAGGTGACCCTTCCTTTCAGGTTAAACGAATTTCTTCGCAATTTCCCCTTGTCTCCTCTGCTTGGTGTTACACTGTCGACGCCGAAGAGGTCCACTGGGTTGACTGCGTTAATGCCTTTGAGGATTTGAGCGTACTTGTTTCAGGTCCTCTTGTATATGAGCAGATCACTGCTGAAACTCAGCTACGAAACAGGTAAAAATGCCTGTTTCAGCAAGAAGGCCAATAAAAGGGATCATTTAGGCTCAGAAATTAAAGAGTGCTTTTGGAACAAAAGCCAGTAGACACAGGGGGCCACCAGGGGCAGGGTGGAGATCAACTGCTGTGGAGCACTTTTGTGATTCCAGCTATTCGTCTTGACACTTGACAGCGCATTTAAAAAGCCTGTTTTGCCTAACTACTTTGGTGTCTCTTCCCTGTCTCCTGCATGTCTTGAGATTTTTTCAGATTTGATGGAAAACCACGATACACATCACTGTTACACAAAACACATCAATGAGGCCACGTCCTGTCATTTACAAAGGCTGGTGGCTTCGTCTCTTATTGTTCTGTCCAGACCACTTACAGAAATTTGGCTGGAGGCCCAAACGAAGGTGGTGTAATGAGCTTAATGCTTATAAACTGCCAGGAACACACGGCAACAGACATCTAGCCGTGAGCAATCTGATAGGGAGTTCATTAGTTTATTTTATTTTTTTGTGGAGGAGTCCCGCAGCTCTTATAGCCTGAAGCGGCTACATTTCCCCCTGGGCATCTATTTTGTGCTGGAGACAGAGATGGGCCAGTTACCACTCTTGAGCTGTTGCCCAGCCGAGAGCTTTTGGGATTTGTCTGCAGACTGGAGGGAAAAAAAATGCAGGAACATTGCGGCTTGTCATGTCCGCTGGGTATGCCAGTGTCAGCCTTCAATTATACGGATTAGATAAGTGGCAGCTGTCTGGGCGCTCATAGGCCTGCCCAGAATATCTGAACAAGGGGCCTCTGTAAACCGAGGCACTGACAGAATGTGCATGCCAGCAGCTTCTTATCCTTCTCATTAGAGCAGGCCTCCGCAATCGCTGTCACATACAGTAAATCAAGAGATTTATAGAGGCCGTAAATACATAGTCATCAACAGATATTATTTACTCAATTCAAAAAATATAACGATGATCCGTAAAGCCATTAACAGATGTGATGATTTAGGGGAAAAAAACAATGAAATATTGGTGATACACTTTCCCAATGCATTATAATACAGTTGGTGATCTTTTACCGTCTACTGCCATGAGCTGGTCCTAGGTAGTGCTGACATGGCTTCTGTGAAATCACAGTTCAGTAGCGTGTTCGCATGCTGTTGCTCTGATTCTGTGTGACACAAACTGTCTCCTCTTTTTATACACCACTTCTTAAATATCTTTGCCTTTTGATGCTGCGCCCTGATGCCTCAGTTTCGGTGATGCAGTGTCTTTGTTGAATAGTTTGTCTTCAAGTCCTGATTTTTTTTTTATGCCAGTCAATCTCCCTTACTGCATTGTGGGATATTTTGAATAGGTCTTACCTTTAGGGAAAATGGGTCCCCACTAGTTTTAAGGAAAATGTTTTTCATTTGTTTTGGGAGAGTGAGGTTCTAGAAAGAAGAGTCACCTGTGGGAGAGAAAAATACTGAAGCCCGAAGGAGCTTTTGAAGTGCTGAAGTCAAACTGAGTATCCAAGCATAGAATTTCGCGGAACATTTATTTGACACATGTTTATTTGACTCCTGTCGCCTTATGTGCGAGCCCGTTTAGACAGGTGGGCAGTTCGTGGAAGCAGTCTGAGCGAAGTGCCTTGCTCAAGGGTCTCACAGCAGCCACCTCCAGAGGTTAAACCCGCAGCCCTCCATGCACAAGTCTTCCCGCTGTTTTCAGTGCAGGAATGCAGATTTCAAAAGCAGGTTGGAATAGGTCTATCCAGACAAAAATCAATTTCGTCTCATATCTCAAAGAAAGTCCCACCAAATATCTTGGTCTTTTTTTCTATAAATGGTTACAAACATTTTCTTTATTATTACTTGGGACCAAGAGAATATTAATAATAATAATAATAATTGCTTACACTTATATAGCGCTTTTCTGGACACTCCACTTAAAGCGCTTTACAGGTAATGGGGACCCCCCTCCACCACCACCAGTGTGCAGCCCCACCTGGATGATGCGACGGCAGCCATAGTGCGCCAGAACGCTCACCACACACCAGCTATCAGTGGGGAGGAGAGCAGAGTAATGAAAATATTACCACCTTTACACTCTTTTTGTTTTGTCTCAGCTTCCTATGGCCAGGAGCTGTGGTAGCTCAGACAGCAAGGGCATCTAGCTCCTGACTGGAAGGTCCCAGGTTCAATCCCACGTAGGGGCAAGCGATGTAGCATGCTCTAATTCCTTCCAGTTGGCTTCCAGGTCCACTCAGCCTGCTTTCCAAAAGAGTACCGGGGTTAATCCTTCTGGGGGTAACAGGCCGGCCGGAGTGTGATGCTGACTACATCACCTCCACCTCTAGTGTCAGATGGTCAAGGAAAAATGGAGGCCCTTGCCCCCATCATTCCCCATGGGCCTTTATGGCCTGAAAAGGAGACCTAACCTACCTACCTACCTTAATATGGCCAGTTCATACTTAGTCTTACCACAGTGTCTGAGTCATGGTCCTTGCAGTCTGCAGGAGTCTCAGAGAAATTGTGGTTCTCGCTGGTGGGGTGTGGAGGAGGAGCTGAGGTGGCAGAGTGACGCCACTCATTCCTGGCTGAGTTCACTGTCTTAAATTCCAGTGGGTGAGACATCAGTGTCAGCACTCTGAATGTCCCTCTCTGGCAGAATATATTGTTCTAGGATGGTATGGTACCGATTCGAGAACTTCAGATCACTTTTGATGTGGATCAAATGCACATTAAAGTCACTTAAAATTGATTTAACATTCCAACATTGCTTGGCGGGTGATCTGTTTTTGACCAGCTTTTATTCAGCTGCTGTATCACCCTGCAGCTCACAGCTGGCAGCCCCACTGAAGCTCAGCAAGTGTGAGTCTGTCCAGCACCTGGATAGGAGACCTGCTGCAAAAGCTAAATCTGTTCCTAGAAGCAGTGCTAGCGGGGCCAGTAGGGGGTGCTCACCCTGCATAAGTGGTCTTTATGCTCCAGTACAGTGACGGAGACACTATATTGTAAAAAAGGAGACATAAAACTGAGCTCCTGTCTCTTCGCTGTCTTAAAAATCCCAGGGCGTTTCTCGAAAACAGTAGGGATGTTACCCTGGTCTCCTGGCCAAATTTCCCCCTGGCCTTTACCAATCATGACCTCCTAATAATCCCCATCTCTGAACTGGCTTCATCACTCTGCTCTCCTCCCCACTGAGAGCTGGTGTGTGGTGAGTGTACTGGTGTACTATGGCTGCTGCTGCATCATCCAGGTGGGGCTGCACACTGGTGATGAAGGGGAGTCCCCATTACCTGGAAAGCGCTTTGAGTGAATTGCCTACAGTACAGGTTCTTTGTTAAAATGGGGCCTCCTGTGTGTCATGCGTATTATTGTGTCAATGTGTAAAGGTTTAGTGGAGAAAGCATGTCTCTGAAGAAATAAACAAAAGCTAATGAATGACCAGTACTGGCACGTGTCTGTCTTTTGGTTTCACACAGAACTTAGCAAAAACCATTTCCGCAACGAATTAGGTGAAAGGTAACCAGAACATAATATTTGGCAAAGGAAGGAGCCCTTGTGACATTTTTGTTCTATATAATCTTGGTTAAGCTTTGGCTTTTCAAAGTAGAACTACTGGAAGACTTAAAGGCCTGAAACCTGTCAGTACAGATTATGGTGAGCTGGTCTCCAGATATCTACTGGACCAAGGTCTCAGGTACGTGTAATCAGCAGGGCTCTCATACATCTGTAAATGTTATTGGTAAATATTATTTAAAACATGTTAATGCGTATACTTAATAATACCCGTTTTTGATAATTATACAAAATTAATGTATTTCCATTTAGAAATATAGTTAAGAAATATGCTGAGGTATACTGTATTTTAATGCTGGTCTATAAAACGGAACTTTAATGGAACTAAATATATCTTAAATATACATATATCATGTACTGGCTATTTTTCCAGTATTCCGCAATATATTTAATTTCCTTACGGGATTTTTTCGCGTTATCTCCAACCTTTTTAACGTTATAGACGGTTATTTGTTTACATCAGCCTGTGATGAGTTTATGACATTAGTTTCTAAAGCCAGTCGAAGCTCTGGTTAAAAATTAACGATCAAGGCTTTGCCGTAGACTGCGATCAAAAGTAAAGTGTTAACGGTACTGGATCGGAGAAAATGTTCCTCTCGGAGAGGCCGTGTTTCTGATCAGGTTCAGTGCTAGCCAAAATGCAATCGACGTGCGTCTAATCTGTAGTGTCGCCTATTGGTGTGGCTGGCAGCAAAATAAAACCCGTAGAAAACACAGATGAGGACCATAAACCGTATAATTAAATTTTGAAAATGATTTACAGTAGTCCTTTTTTTCGGAAGAAATCAGTTTTACATCCTCCGGAAGTAAAAAAAACAACTGAATTTCCAGTGTTTCTAGTCTTCTGTTTGCATGTTGTACGTGGTTAGGAGAAAACCCCAACCAGGTCCCAAACTGCGCACTGTAAATGCACTGTGACAAGCGCGCCGCATTCCCAGCCCGCCTTAGCGCGCTTCGGTTTGGGGTTCGGGCTGTGGCTGGCGTCGTCTTCCTCGTAACCCCGCCTGCATTGTTTTCGTCAGTGTGGAGAGCAGGAAAGTCCCTCCTCGCCGTGGTGTGTCCGTCATCCGCGGACAGGACTGGGGCAGGAGCTCCGCAGTCCTGGGGTGAAGTCCAATCCCGTCTCTCTGAGGTGTGTGTGCATTATAAAGCAGCTACTAAAAATGGAGGGACGGAGTCTGTCTTGCTTTGCTTTTGTAACAAACCAGAAGCAGTCTCTGTCTTCTGCACTAAATGTGCCTGCAAAGCCCTTAGGGCGACTCTGAATGGCTCTCTTTAGGGTGAGGTGTGAATGCATCCCTGCTGATTGTGAACATCTGAGCAGGAATGGTGTGTGAATGGAAGTTAGGAGCTCAAGGTTTGGAGCAGTACTGCGTGACTGAAACAAAAAATGTATTTTGTACACGTATATACTGAGCATTTGAAGAACCTTATCTCTAATAAATAAAAAAATACTATCGAGCTAACGATTTGTAGCAGCTTGTGCAGACGTTTTATTGAACAGGCATGACATAGTTTAAAAATGTCTATTGTCTTATCTCCTGTTCTATTTATATACTGCACCTGAGTGACTAATGAGAAACACTTTTCATTATACTATACACCTGGGTAAGTATAATGACAATAAAGTTGAATTGAATTAAAAATAATTATGCTGTTTAGTGTTTGTCATCAACAGGGGTGGTCAACAGGGGTCTACTGTGAACTTCACAGGCCGGCTTCTGTTGGAAGCAGGGCAAGCTACTTATCAGGCCCACATGGTCTGTGTCTGGGTGCTGATGCTGTCTGGTGCGATCCTGTCCTATTCTTCCGAGCCTGATCGCCGGTCTCTGAGCCCAGGATGCCAGACATCACCACCAGCTCATTCCTCAGATATTTCAAGAGCTCGATGCTGGGGAGCAGGACATAACTGTCACATTCTCATGTCATATTTCAAGATACACTCCTCACAGCCACCTGTAGAAGGCTCCACAGTGAAAGCACTACTTTTTCTCTTTACTTCTCAGTGTGGAGTTAACCTCTACATGCTCTTTTGATACAAAATATCCTTTTTTTTTTTAAAGGACAACAGTGGACCAAAATTCTGATGTTTTAAAGCTTTTGAGAAATACAGTATTATTGTATGATGGAACAAGTAAAGATTTATTCCCTGCTAAAAAGAGAAGAAAAGAAACACAACGTTTCGGCTGTGGAGCCTTCCTCGGGTGTCACACCACCTTCACACTTGAAAAAGGCTCCACAGCCGAAACGTTGTGTTTCTTTTCTTCTCTTTTTAGCAGGGAATAAATCTTTACTTGTTCCTTTGCAGCCTACGCATGCTGACACAGCTACCCTATTCAAAGTATTTTTGCATGATGCCTAACATTAACTATACTATAGCTAATTCTTCTATATACTATGGTCAATGTTACTATAGCATTGACTATAGTAGCCCTTTAGTAGTGTAAGAGTGTTAAGGTAATTGATATAATGAATGTATTGTGCTCTAACTAGACAATAGAAATGCTTTTTTTACACTGGTAATTGGTAATTGAGAAATCAAGCCTTTATTATGTCAGCTTGCTCCTAAATGTACTGCACCTATGGTAACACCTAGTACGTACTGCCTGTGGGAGCCCTGCACCATCTGAGCCAGGAAGTGACACACAGGCTGTGTTTCCTGAGATTACAGGCCTCTCTCCTGCTTGACGTAATAGTCTTGAAAGTTAGAGGAGCCCCAGGACGCCTCACGGCCTTCCAGTGAATTCCATGGAATGCAGATATTTTATCCAGCCTCTTCTCTGACACTCTTTCCAGAGATCCTTTCTCCAGGAAGGAGGAGTGGGATCGGGGGGCTTGCTGTGTGGAAGCACGTGATCAGTGCACGTCTTGCCTATCTGCCAGTGACAGGGGAGGTGATTTTAGGAGACGGCTGATCTATTACTAATCACGTTACTGGGTCAAACCTTATTGTGAAATGTTTTCCCACCTGATTAGAAGAGCCTTTAATCTCGTTATGGCTGGGCTAGTGTCTGTTCCAAGCAGTCATTGAGCTACACGTGAATTTCCCGAACATTTTAGCTTTCCTTTTGCATGGGGTTGTCAAACATTTGGGGGTGTTTTGCCCTCTCCCTGTCACGTGCCACCACTGTGAAAATATCTCTAGGCTGACTCTTCCATTTTTAGAAAATATTGATAAAAGTGATCATGATTAGTAGTGTTATGATTGGATTTGTAACTTGGAAATGCTGATCAGTTACCTGCAGATTGAATTCAATTGAAGTAGTTACCTGAAGAAGCAAGCTGGTTAGGCTGTAGATCCTATATACTGTATTAGAGGAACAACACTAGGAAGGGGAAGTAACTCACTTTGTGACAGCTTGAACCTGATACCCCTTATGGTATGGACTGTTAGCCCTTCATTTGCTCATCTATGGACAGCATGTTGCTCCATTATACTTTTGGACAATCAATCTGTATAAACCTATGCACCTTTTGCACATATTCTATTGTTTTTACAGTGACTATGATCATCATATTTTGCACACACCTATGTATTTATTTTGTATAATTTTACGTCTATCCTGATGTCTGTTTTTGCTTGTCTTGAGCTGGACTGCTGTAACACATCAATTTCCCTCTGGGATCAATAAAGTCTTATCTATCTATCTTTATCTCTTGCTTGTTCTACCAACAGAAAGTAATGTACTGTATGTGAATTTAGTCACTCTGTAACATAACACAGGAGCTGAGTGGTGCAGTGTTTAGAGTTATAGACTCAAAGCTGTACACTTGTGGGTTTGAATCCCAGGTGAGATATTGCTATATTGTACCCTTATGCATGGTACTTCTGCTGACTTGTTCCAGTAAAATACCCAGTTGTATAAATAGGTGCAAATGTTCTGTAAATGGCTTTGGATAAAGGTGTCAGACAAATAGCTGGGTGCTTCTCCAGAGTCTGTCTGGTCTGCCTGAGCTTTTGTGAGCATGGCACGGGAATCGAAACAACAACAGAAAAACCGGCAGCACGATCCTTTCAGCAAAATTTGGATTTGTTTTAAGTTTTTAGATTAATGGGTAGAATTACAAACCTGTGTAGGAATGGACTACATATACAGTAACAGAATTTGTTTTGCCCTGATCTCTGTCATTGAAATGTTTTGCATGTGAATGTGGTGTGCATACAGTATGTGAACGACAGTGGCGATTACTACTGATGGCTTGCATTTCCTTTGAAGAGCGTTAAACTTGAAGTATGCAAACACGTAGCTCTAGAGCAACATGAAAGCCCGTTTCTACCCTGCTGTTCTGGGTTTCCATATCAAAGCCAGGACCTCTGTGTCCAGCTGTCCCTGAATGTGATTTGTCCTTGCTTATGCTAACCTCTGTTGAAAAAAAAAAAACTCCCTTTGAAAAATCAGCAAATGAAGATTCACAATTTACATCTAAAACCATAGCGGGGGCCTCCGATGTTGATTGAAAACGAAATGAAAGGCTCATTGGATTTCTCTGTCCCAGTGTGCAGCTTCTCTGATAGTGCTGGTTATGTGTCCTGGGTCTGTGATCTCATCCGCCCCTTTCTCCACTGGCACTGGCTGACCAGTCTGTGGCCAGCCAACAGCCCGATGCTTGTGAAACGCCATATCCTGATTTCCCACTGGGGATAAGGCTATATCAGGTTTTCCTGCTGAGGATAGATGAGGAAGCAGTAGTTAAATATTCCTTTACTTTGCATCCAACAGAGCTGCTGGTGGACAAGACTCTTACAATAGTTGTTCCGAAACTGAAATAATCAAAAGACCCTGAAATAATCAAAGTGTACTATAGTCGTTCAAGTAGGGAGCTGCGGCAGCATGCGCAGGCTGCAAAGGAACAGGCAAAGGTTTATTCCGTGCTAAAAAGAGAGGAAAAGAAACACAACGTTTCGGCTGTGGTGCCTTCTTTGGGTCACCTCCTTCACCCAAAGAAGGCTCCACAGCCGAAACGTTGTGTTTCTTTTCTTCTCTTTTCAAAGTGTACCATACTTCAGTTGCAGTGAAAGGCTCGCCTTTATGTTTGTGCAATGAAAGAATTTGTTAATGCAGAAACAATAAATCTGCTTTGAACTACAAATGATCCCATCCTTCTTATATAAACATACAGAGGGTTTGATACTTATTTCTACAAAATGTGTAAGAAAATATTTCTGTACAGAGGGTGGCACAGTGTATACATAGCATTGCTGCCTTGTAGTAGTATGTGAAGTTTGTATGCTCTCACTGGGTTTGTGTGGGTTTCTTCAAGGCGCTCTGTTTTCATACCAAAGTCCAAAGACAGGTGTGAGTGTACTGTATGTCTGCGTGTGCCCTGTGACGGACTTGCAACCAGTCTGGGGTGTATCCTGACTTGTCATTTCACCCTGCAGCTCACAGCTGGCAGCCCCACTGAAGCTCCGCAGGTGTGAGCCTGGCCAGTACCTGGATGGGAGACTCCTGGGAAAAACTAAGGCTGCTTGTGGAAGAGGTATTAGTGGGGCCGGTAGGGGGCACTCACCCTGCAGTCTGTGTTGGTCCTAATGCCCCACTATAGTGACGGGGATACTGTAAAAGGGTGCTGTCCTTTGGATGAGACATAAAACCGAGGTCCTGACTCTCTGTGGTCAATAAAAATCCCAGGGCATTTCTCAAAAAGAGTAGGGGTGTTACTGGTGTCCTGGCCAATTTCCCCCTGGCCTTCACCAATCATGGCCTCCTAATAATCCCCATCTATGAATTGTCTTTATCACTCTGTTTTCTTCCCCACTGAGAGCTGGTGTGTGGGGAGCGTACTGGTGCATCGACCAGCTAGGGGCTGCACACTGGTGATGGTGGAGGGGAGTCCCCATTACCTGTAAAGCGCTTTGAGTGAAGTGTCCAGAAAAGCGCTATATATGTGTAAGGAATCATTATTATTATTGTGCCTTTTACTTGCTGGGTTAGGTTCCAGCTCCCCTACAACACTGTACTTGATACAGCAGTCTAGACAGTGGGTGAATGGATGCAGATTGCTGCATATTTCATTTTCTGCATGGCCATTATTAATTGTGTCGACCTGTATTCAATTAATACAACAAGCATACTGCATAACCGCACAGAAAGTCGTGTTAACATGCGTTGCATAGTATCCTAATTCTTATGTAGAGATGACTCAGGTTGTACAGGAACTAAAATCAATGTGCAGCTCTTATTTCTCAACTCTGCTGGGAAACGAGGTCCAACGGAAAATCCCGGTCAGGGTTGGGGTGCCAGCTTGTGGACATCAAAACAAGAACCCGGCCAAGGTCACCACTAGAAGCTGTGTATAAGTCTGCCACCTGCTGGTGACGTCTTGCAACAACACTTCTTTCCTTCAAGGATATGGATTGAATTTCAGACCATGAGTTTGTAAACGATGCACACACGTTTGTAAATGCTTGGGGTTGCATTAGTTATAAACACAGCTAAATTTTAACCTGTAGGGAAAATCTGTGATAATTAAAGTCAACACAATTCCTTAATGTTCTCAAAACTCACTGTGAATTTTCACTGTGAAAACTGAAAAAAAAACTTTAAAGGATTTTGAAGGAGGATGCTATATGGCCAATGTTGTGTAATCATTCATAGCTCACATTCTGCACTTGTTAACTAGCTATAATAGTGTTCTTTCTGCCAATTCTTTATCTGCCTTCCTATGCATTCATAATTCACAATGTACTTAAATGTTGTGTTATACAGGCATTTAAATACAAAAGGGATACGCAAGTAATGCTAAAAATGCTCTTTGTGAGGAACCGTTGATGCATTTATGAATGACGTCCTGAAATGACGTCACTGAGTGACACAATCATGGCACTTCAGCTACAAAGGTCATGTCAGGCTGTGTAGCAGAACAATATCTTCGCACGCGTGTGGCAGACAAGGGACAACAGAGTAAGGCTTCCTGGGCAATAGAAAATAATGTATGAATCCACTAAGCCCAGAATCCACATCACTGGCAGTGTCTCCAGGCATTGACTACAATACCAGTCTAGGCAAGCACTGGGAATTGGACCCGTGTGCACTAAGATGAGCTTGGCGCCACAGAAGAAACCTACTGTTCAACAGGGGCATGTAGGAAACTGGTAGCAGCAGCGGGCTGAAATATCTAATCAGCAGCCCGGCTCCCTTTTCAATTACCTCTTGGAAAAGCGTGTCAGGGGCATTGATTGGTAAATTAAAGAGCTGTACTGTTAAAGTGTTTTGGAGGAAAAAGATGTAGTCTGGTTCTTAACTGGAGTAATGCTCAGGTATGTCACAGGGCGCACAGAAGAGGCAGTAGCATAGCTCTTAGCTCCAAGCCTCCTCTGGAAGGAACTTCTATTACTGTAGAGTGGATTCTAAGTTTATTATTAAATTAGAACCCAGCTTGATATATTTAGTTTAACACCCACATACTGCAGTAATAATACTAAATGTAGCCAAGAAAAGATGACTTCTGTACACATTCCAGTCATATTTGGAGAATTCATTTTCACTAGATGAAACGGCTTGGCCTTGTTCTCTCCTGACCCAGACGAGGGACGAGCCGATAATCTCTTCCTGGGATTAAAGAGGGAACGCAGGAGGGAGATGCCTGGATGATCTTGCCCCTCCAGACTTCCATGTCGGCACTTTCCTGATGTTCGATAGCCGGAGACGGTAAGACACGAAGGTTATGACAGGGAGATTGCTAAATTGCAAGCCTTCAAAAACTTCAAAGCAATTTACACCCTTAAAGAAATCCTAACAGTTCACGTTTGAAGCAATAAAGCCATAATTATAATGAAACATAGTTAAAACGTTTTGAAAAATGTGACACCATTGTTTGCAACTGTCTGCCAAAGAGTAATTTAATTATGGGTAACTGATCATCAGGCCCTCTCCTATAATTTACTAAGACAAGATGAAATTACCCAGAGGGTTAGCGCCATGCCTGTTAGCACAATGGATCAAAATTGATTTTCAATTAGGTGGCAAAATGCTTCATGCATATTAAATGACTGAAACACGTTGCAAAATATCGACTAGAACAACCATTACGCCCGTTCATGTAAAACTGCAAAGTGTTTGTTTCTAATAATGTTGTGGCAAAGAGCGATTAAGGGATTAGGTGATGTTTTTAATGTACAAAAATGTAATGTCTCTCTGTGTGATCAAAGTAAAACTTCCCACTTAATGAATTATAATGGTATTTTATTTATATTTAAAATGTATATAAACACAGTCAGTGTTTTTTTAGTGTTAACCTTTCGGAATGCGGTTTGATAAAAGTGGATTATTTTATGATGACATCTACGAAACACGAGTATTGCTTTGGCTGTTTTGACCTAGATTTCCTGCTGTTAAGACTGCAACCACGCTCCTTGACTCTTAAATCCTCACTGAGCCCCGAGCGTGTAAAAGATTATCTCACACCTCCTAGGATTTGTTTAAAAAATCTCTCCTCATGTTTGTGGCTTGGGGCATGTTATATTGAAAAAAGCCACCAAAATGATGTCTGACCTCACTCCCCGCAGTCATAACTTGTTTGTCCCCCTACCATCTGGTAGAAGGTTCCGGACACTCCAGTCTCACACAACTAGACTCCAAAATAGCTTCTTCCCCAGAGCCGTCAAGCTGGTGAGGCCCCCACTCCCTCCCATCATACTATGATCTCTCCTCACTTCTTCCTGGACCCACAATGGCTGTACTCCTACACCACTACATACACGACAACTGAATGTAAGCCGAAATCGTACTTAAAACTGTACTAGTTGTTCTATTTATTGACCGCCATGTTATTTTTGCATTGTTCGCCAAATTACTTTTGCACTGTTTTTGTCCTGTTTGTATTCTCTTTTTGTGTATTTGCACAGTTTGTGACAATTTTGCACTGGCACCATACTTTTGTCTACACTGTTATTGTTATTGTATTTCTGTCTATTGTCTTGTCTGCTGTTCTATTTATACACTGCACCTGAGAGACTAATGAGAAACACTTTTCACCATACTATGCACCCGTGTAAGTATAATGACAAAGTTGAATTTGAATTTGAATCCTTCTGTTCTGAGAACCAACCTTTCAACGGCAGCAATGGCAACATCCAGCAGCACCATTCACAGTGCAACAGCTAACACTGCTGCCTCGTGACTCTTGATTCCTGGGCTCAGTTTCGGGCTGGGGTAACTTCTGTGTGGAGTTCGCATGTTCTCCTCTGCTCCAAGTGTTGTTGTTTTTTTTTTGTCCTGGTGCTCCTGTTTCCTCCCAGCTTACAAAAACATGCTGGTCAGGTTACTTGGTGCCTCGTAATGTGTGAAGGACTGGGGATCCCATGCAGGATGTAGTCCCACTCACTGTGCTCACTATGTTTCTGCCATAAACTCCAGGGCGCTGTGACCCTCACCAGCAGGAATACGTGGATTTCTGATGACAGATGGATGAATGCAGCCACCTGCATGGGTTCTGTGTCTTTAACACTACAGGTGGGATCCTGCATGCAGGACTGTTGTCTGTCATCTATTTTGTAATCTATACGTAAATTAGACATTTGAGTTGTTTGTCAATCCAGTAATAATGGAAGATAAAGCATCACAAAAAAGACGAAGCAAAAGTATTACTCTCAAATATGACCATACCTATAGGTGATAATGAAGAGTGAGAGGTACAATAGTTTTTGGAGGTGGGTAGAAGCTATATTTGGTGATCGTAGATGATCTGGGACCAGGAGGGAGCACTTACCCTGCGGTCTGAGTAGGTCCCAATGCCCCAGTATATTGATGGGGACAGACACTATACTGTCAGGAAGGCACCGTCATTCGGACAAGACATAAACCGAGGTCCTGACTCTCTGTGGTCATTAAAAATCCCAGGGTTTTTCTCAAAAAGGGTAGGGGTGTAACATTTCCCCCTGACTTTTACCAGTAATGGCCTCCTAATAATCCCCATCTCTGAGTTGGCTTCATCAGTCTGTTCTCCTCCCCACTAAGAGCTTAGTATAGTGGCGCACAATGGCTGCCGTCGCATTATCCAGGTGGGGGCTGCACATTGATAGCGGTGGAGAAGAATCCCCATTGCCTAAAAAGTGTCCAGAAAAAGCGTTATATAATTGAAAGGAATTATTGTTGCATATTTCTATTGTGACATGTTCAATAACATTTACAAAAGTGATATATATATATATCGGAGCCAGACATACATAGAGGAAGACGGCATAATGCAAAGAGCATCTCTTTATATGGGAACTATACGCAGTAATTCGCCATCTTTGTGTAAATCACGTGTGGGCGAGGTCCGCTGTCTGCTGAGCGGCGCTATATTACGCGTTGAAGGAGGGCGGCTGTGAAGAGGGCCGTTAAAAAGGAATTTTGCACGAATTGATTATTTCATATCCGGTGCAAGAGAAGGTCGTGGCTCAGGGAGTTTTGTGATGCTCAGGGAGTTTTGTGTTGCTAGGAAATGAGGCACAGTCGGCAATAAACAGCACCTTATTTGGATAGTAGAGGGCAGGCATGGAGAGTCTAGAGCCTCACTTGGAAAACTGCGGTTAACTGAGCCGAAGCTGCAATTTCTTCCCAGTTAACTAAACGTGACAGCAAGAGTGAGCAATGGCAATGATACTCGTGTCTGTGGGAGATGGTTATTCGTTATTTTCTATAGTATCAGTAACCGTCGACAATACACGCAAATTCCTGTTTTTCACCTCGAGTTACAGCCAGAGCGGAAGAGAAGAGCAGAGCGTTTCCATGTGCTGGCGGACTAATTGAGCTGTAAAGTTTTCGGTGGCGGCAATATCTGCTTGTTATTTGGGTGTTTTTTTTAAATCGTTTTGGTTATTCTCGTTTATTTTCATTCTGGTACTTTGTTGAGAATGATAATACGTCTAAAGATCGTGATGTTTTCTTATTCTCTTGGTCTCTATTATATATTTTTAAATTATTTTTTCTTTAAGGATTTACAAACTGCTTCTGAAATAAATCCTATAATTATCTGATTCAGGAGCAGCATACTTAGGTATAGTATGTACTAGTATGAAGAACTAATGTCTAAAGGAATCTGCAGTTTGACATATGATTTTTTTAAAATACGTTGAATTAAATCGATTCGTTTTATAGAACATGAGAAACCTAAAGATGGTTACGAACGATAGGGGGCCATTCTGTTCATCTTGCCTCTTTGATAGAAGCTAATTCCAGGTTTTACTGCAGTATTTTCTTAAAAGAACCCGGGGTATCATCTTCAAATACATGTCTGGAAACTTGTGCCAGACTCCCACAACTATGTGGGTAAAGAAAAGCCTCTTGCTGTCGGTTTCACCCCTGCCTGTGGTTGGTGTGTCGCCACAGCAGCCTGCTGGCCCTCAGCCCTGAGGCTGTGGGTTCAGTTGTGGAGCCAGGGTGCAGCCAGATTGGAGTTTGCATGCTCTCCCTGTGTTCACGTGGGTCTCCTCCGGGTGCTCCGGTTTCCCCCCACTGTCCAAACAGAGGGTAGGCAGGTTAATCGGTCTCTGGCCCTGGTGTGAGTGGGGGGTGTGTCCTGTGACGGGCTGACGCCCCCTCCGGGGTCCTGCCCAGCGCCCTTCACTTTCCGGCACCCCCCAAAACCCCCAAACCCTGAATTGGATGAAGGATTGACCTTGCCTGTTTAGGGCCTACTCATGAAAACATAATCACTTCAAACTGCTTTGAAAGACAAGAAAAGTCATCACCATGTAGTAAATGTATTAACGAACTTGGTTACAAACAGACTTTCAGTTCTTTTTCTGTATATCTTACAACAACAGTGTTACCAGGACACACAGCAGCAGTTTATTCAAAATTACATTCTACACCAAAAAAATTGTTATGAGCCAGGGGGTGGCAGTTTGCAGTTTACATCTTGACTGCACTACCCAAGGCCGTCCTCAGAAAGCCTAAATCAATGGGCATCGTGTGAGGTTTTTGCCTATTGACAGGTGAGCTAAGAGGCAGGTACACACAGGAGGTTTCTGGCAGTTTAATCTGGTTAATGATCTTTGTGGTTAATCAACAGAATCATACAGGATAAAACATTCAACAGCAGCGGAGCACAGCGTAAATACAGAGGCAAGGAAAAAAGGATGAGAGGGGGAGAGAGAGAAACAGTGGAGAAGACACAGACAGAACAACAAACATCTCCATCATGTGTTCTGTTCCGGTTTTTGGAGAACAAAACTGAACGGACTACAAAATGTTCAGATTACTCAGTCAGTGTAAACTGAACATTTTTACAGTTTGTTGTCTTATGTATTTTAGGGCATTCAGATTTCCTGTATTGTCTAATGCTCAGACTAAAAACAGCCTCTTCTAATTGGTGATGGCATTTTTAAAATAGGAGATTTAGCTCCAAGTATTATCCCTTTATCTCAAGGCAGGGTTTTTCTGTTTTCAGCCTGTTGAGGTGTTGCGTAGTGCTCTGATGACAGGGATAGAATTCTGTCTTTGTGGAACTGTAGGATGCAAGCATCTGGAAAATGCAGACCTGTGTGTTTGCTTTAAGGCATTTGATATCATATTATACATCGCAACATAATATGGAATAATGATTATTTTGTTAGTAATCGCATATTCGCAAAACCCCAAATATTAAAATACACTTGTTTCATTTATTTTCCTCTTGCTTTGTACTTCCCTCTGGCTTTTTAATTTTTTTTTTCACTGGCCTTTTTGTTTGGATCCCTTTTCTCTCGCAGGTGAATGTCATTTAACATTGTGTGTGGAGTGATTGTATTTCTGTATTGTCAATAAATATTTGCTTATCCAGGTTTGACTCTTCATTAATTGCTCTATCACCAGAGACTATAAAGAGGTCATGTGCCATTTCTCACATGCCTCCTATTTACAGTACCTTATTTTCGGGTTTTTGTCCTGACCCCGCTAGTTTGTGCAAATACTATTTAATCATATATATGTAAAATTCTGTTTTTATCCATAGAAGCAAACCGCCAACTGCGTAATCACAATTCACATATGTAAAATATGTATGAATTTCTGTATATGTGCATTTCCTTTTATTCATCATATTTTTTAGTCACCCACAGATATTTGCGTGTTTTATTCATGACTACAGAAATAGTATTAGAATTTAAACTGTTACCTTTATTGAATCAATCAGGTCTACAAACCCTCAAAAACTGGCTACCCTTTGGCTCCAGTTCATTTCTGCACTGGAGCCTCCGTTTAACTGTAAAAAAACACAGCTCAGGCGCTAAGATGTATCACTAAATATCAGCGGACTTCAACACGATCACATTGCATTTTCACATTGACTGAAATCTGATCCGGTCCCTACGGATTAGCCCTAAAAGGTTTAAAAAATATGAGACTCTTTGTTCGCGTGAGATGTGTGCTGTTTTTTACCCCTCCCCCCGGCTTCCAGCCTGACGTTGTACAACATGTCGTTTCCAATAACTTGCCTCGTCCCCCCATGCTGGAGTCCTGCCTGTAGGAACAATCAGCCTTCTATGGCTCAACACACAGGCATGCAGCATCTATATGAACCATCTAGACTACGAATCAGGCTATTCCAGATCGCATCATATATAATCAATCAAAATGGCAGGAAGTGAAGCATGATTATTAACTGGTAGAGTGTGGTTGATAAGGTTTTAGGAGTTGCATTTTCAAATAACAGGAGACCGCTGCCTCAGCTTGTTGGTCAGGCAGACTACTGGGAGTTTATGTTGCACGTGCACAGGAAGTCTTGTGCATCTGACCAATCAGCTCACTGATCACCTGATCCCACGGTCATGTTCATCAGACAAGTTCTTGGTACAAATCCAAATGTCTTGCTGCGGTTATTGTGATATTTGTCTTGAGGTTTTGCTAAGGTGTATCGACTCTTCTCTTCTGTTCCTTTTTGAGACTTGAGAACTTCTCCCTAGTGCATTCTTGAAAATGTTTTTTTTCAGTTTGATTCCTTCAGCGCTTTGACATTGATTTTCTGTGAACAGCGATTCTTCTGCCGGTGATGTTTAGTAGCCATTTTGATTGAAATAATCGAACCGATAAGACGTTGATCAGTACAGCAGTTGTGAGCTCCTGTCTTTGTTCCAGTCATATGAACATCATTATGAGTCTGGGTAGAGACAATTACATAGTCTGCCAGAATCAAGTTGCCAGGATGCTTTGTATCCATATCCTGGAAATATAAGATGTTGGTAAGGACGAGTCCACGCACTGCTCATTTGATAATGAGACAAATGCAAATGCCATTGGCTCCATTGCAAATGGTTTTTAATCACCAGTGGTTCCACTTCAGAGACTGAGAAGTCATTTAACTTTGGAGCTGCCATCTCCAAAGAGAATAAATCTATAGTGTTTTGGGATTCCACAAACAATGCGATCTGAATCTAGAGCTGAAGCACGTGCAGAAATTAAGTTAGGATTTAGGTTCCCTGCTAATTTGAGAGGAAGAGTTCTAAGGGGCTCATTGATTCCAGAAAGTAATCCATGTTTTCATTCTTGATGGCAAATCTTACTCCTTGCGTCCAACATTCTTCCTTGACTTTTCCTTCAGGAAGAAGGTGCTGTATTTCCTGTGATGGCCTTGTGCCTGCTGCTTGCCGGGGTAGGCTCTGGCTCCCCTATGACCCTGAATTGGATGGAGAAGTTCGAAAACGGATGGATGGAAGAAAGTATTTCCAGCTCCATGTTACCTGAGTTGCCCTCTCCAGCTTGTCAGCTGTGTAATTGTCGTACCTCAGGCCACAAATACAACATTGTGTTCTGGCAGTGGTGCAATGTGTTCCCCTGAAAAGTAAAAGAGTAGTGGAAGCTACTTTGTCCTTATATTGTCATGCACGTATACTGTGCATGTACCTGCCAGTTAGGAGGCAGCTTCTCCATCTATGATGCAAATTTTTGGGGTTGCTGTGAATAAGAGGCTAGTTGGTGGGTCACAACCGAGAGTTATGGACTCATAATTCTGGTTGTGTGCTGGGGCCTGAGCATCTTAGTAAAGGGTTTACACCAACTCTGCTCTGTCCATCGGTTTCATTAGAGAGAAACTGGGAAAAATAAAAGCTTTCCTAGCGGCTAGATGTTTCAGGGATCCGAGTGCACTTTACCCACGCCTTGTTAAGCAGAAACACGACAAAATTAACACTTCGCAAAAAATCTGTGTTTACCTCCCAAGTTGTTTCACAGAACCACTCATTTCTTTCATCTTTGACTCTCCTTTTTACCTCAGCGATCTCATTTTAAGGCAGCTTGTGCCCAAGATTGCTTGCCAAAACTGGCTTTTTTTTTTCATTTTTACTGCGGAGAGGAAGGTCACTACCAGTACCGGAGTTCAAATGACAAACAGTCTTGCCCGCCATGTTACAAAGTCATTTTTAAACTGTATCCCTAATGGTTTCTCCCACGTCCAGAACAGTTAACAGCTGTTTTCCTGGGAGAGCAACAATAATAGTGACTCAAAGTCAACATGCTCAAGATATTGGCACATGTAAGCTCACTTACAGTGCCTGGCAAAAGAACTCACCCCCTTCATTGAAGAGAATCTCGGTACAATAATAGTGGTTCATGTGATATCAGAATGAATGCCCCTGACTCTATTAGGGCCCCTGAATCCGGTAGTGAACTTCAAGCAAAGATCTCATCATGAAGCCCAAGGGCCTCCAAAATCAGTTTTAAAAATATTGCATAGATTGATTTTTTGAAGTAGACACTTTTTCGTCTTGTAAAATAATTGTTGCCCTCTCAAAAAGAAATGATCAAATGACTGAGTCAAAAATAAATATTTTGATGTTGCTGTGTTATCAAGTACACCTGACCAAAGTTCCATATAGCCTACAGAAAGGTAAGCATGAGCTCTTATCAATCTTACATTAAAGAAAATATACAGGTACCTAATAAACTTGGTTATGTTTTCAAATCATTTCATTTCATGAAGTTCTTGTGTTTTACTAACCTCTGTCATTATCTGTTTTAATCTGTGTTTAAAAATATTTGAATCATAACAAGGTACAACCAGTGTTGAGTGTGTAAGTGGTCCTAACTGCACCAACTCAAGGCTTAATATCTCCTGCTCAAGGTTTACTTATTTCCTAAGACTTTCGATATGTTACACAGCAGATTGGACAAAAGGCACAGACATGCTGATGCCGGAAGGCCTTCATCAGTGTTAATCACAACTTGTCTCAGTTTCTCAACCTAATGGACAAAACAGGCAGCACTAGCAAACTTGAGTTGACAGCACATGGCTGCGGCTTCTCACATGATAAACTCCACCCCTCCCAGTCCCCGTGACTGTCTTTATTCTCGACGGCCAATCCGGTCCGCGCTTACATTGTGTCAGGTGACCTGCCGTGGTCCAATCAGCGTCGCGCTTGTATTTCTGCTGATCATCACAGAGCGAAGGAGCTGGTAGAGTTAAGATGGCGGAGTGTGGATGAGGGGGTAGCAAATCAAGGCTCTGCTTTTCTTTCGTTATAATTCCGAGTTGTATGAACGCCCGACATTACAGCTAACGCGGAAACACTATTTCCCTACCATATATTTTGCATTTATTCGTCTTATGTTGGATTGAAGTCATGACGTCTATACACTTCGTGGTTCACCCGTTGCCTGGGACCGAAGACCAGCTCAATGACAGGTATTTCTTGCGCGCCGGGGTGGTGGTGCTGTATGTGAGGGGGGAGCAAGGGTTTCAAATCAATATTAATGTGCAGGGTGTGGTGCAAGACCCCGCGTTTCGTGTTATTGCGGTGTAGGTGATGCCGTTTCGTCGATCTCGGGCGAATAAGTGCAGCATTTGCGGGGAAGTACTTCCAGGCCCGGCAGATCGCCCAGTCTTTTCGGCGCAGGGTGATTGGCGGAGGTTTCCGTATTAGTCAAAGTTGAACTGAGACGGACAATGCGGGCTGGGGGGGGATGGGAAAAGCGAAAAAAAAAAGAGAGGGAACATCAAAGGGAATAATATTATTTGTTTTGTGCAATCGGAGAAGCCTTTGTGTGTTATGCGGCACTTGTTGGGGGTGCTCGATCCGAGGTAGTCCCGTGCATTTATTTCAAGGCCGGGCTTTACGGATCCAAAATAAATCGCTTGGAAGAGCCACGCTGCCAGAGCGTCGATTTCCGTGGCCGATTAGCAGCCCAAAACACCACTCGGAACATTTCCCCTCCCCCCCGTTGTCATTTCTGATGAAAATGATAAACGCGTGAACGCGGCTTTTCGAGATGTGGTGCGTTTTTAATCTGGGATCTGAGATTCAAGGCAAGCTCCGTGTGCTTTGGATATTTTTTTTATGGGGGTAGCGGGCGTTGTGTGAACAACACATCAGCGCTTTCTTTCCACACTCGTTTAAGAGCCCGCAGCGTAACGTTTTATCTTCGATGAGCCTGGTCGGTTTCATTGCTATGCGTGCGATTTTGTGTGTCCGATTAGGCCTGTGGAGTTAACTGACTGTACGCGTTACACACGGAAACCCTGAAAACTGTAGCTTTACGTCGACAAAAAGGAAAAGCTTTGCAAAAATGGATTTGGATTTTTCAAGTAACTTAGAGATCAACCCGTCGAGTGACCGCGACCTTTAATTCAGAAATGTAACGTGACCCCATTTTAATGGCATTCCGTCGCGCTTCGATCACTAGCAGAAAAAAAGTTTATCTAAATGTAAACGACTTTTTTCAGTAAAATTGTACGCGAGTGCAGTGTATAATATTGTTACAAGCATTGTGCGTGTCTAGCTATTTGTTTAGCATTCGCTTAAAAATGAGCTTCGTAATGGTCGTATTTCCAGTTGGATTCTGTTGTTTAATGGGCACCTTAATTAAATCGATAATGTAATGGACATTTTAAGTTTTCTATTTCCAAAACTTTGATTTTCAGCTTACTCACAAATGTTTACCGGTAAAATGTCGCTGAATTCCTTGATTAACTGTCAAAAATGTTTTTCCTTAGCTAATTAGTAAATTCTTAAAGCCGAGATTCAATTAAACATCTCGAGGACTGAGATGGGGAGTCGTGGGCTTTGAGTATTGAGTATTATTAATATTAATAAATACTTTGAGGCCTTCATGAGGAAAGGAAAGCAAAACCGTGTTCCGTCCCGCGGAGGGAGATTAATTGCAAGCAAAGTATCTAGAAATGATATGCCAGGAAAAAGAGAGAGACAGAGCTGTAAATATACAGACAGGAAACGTCTTCCTGCTCTTAAGAGACATAATTCAGAATGAATGTTAGCAAGCAGCCATCACATCTGTGTAAATAGAGATTTCTTAGCCCTGGCAGTTGTGCCCTGTATTTTAAAGTTGCAAGTGCTTTATGGCAACACTATTTATATCATTGCTTTTGCCGCAGTCCTTCTGTGCCTTGATTAATGGGTCATAATTCTACCCTTGAATTCCTGCCTATAAAGAGGTGAAGTTAAAAATGCTTGGAGCTGCTGTTTCTGGGGAAAAAAAACTATCTTCAGAACTCGGATTATTTTCGTTTGGAGTTTTTTTTTTTTTAGCAGAGAACCTTAATATGAGATTCTCGTTTTGTGGAATTTTTCTCAGGGTTGGTTTTCCAGTACTTTGGGGATTTCAGAAATGTGTGAAAGGCACATTTTATGAAAAC
This sequence comes from Atractosteus spatula, assembly GCF_055471065.1. NCBI lineage: Eukaryota > Metazoa > Chordata > Actinopteri > Semionotiformes > Lepisosteidae > Atractosteus > Atractosteus spatula. The sequence goes on along the minus strand of NC_142717.1, from coordinate 39,163,960 downwards.
AGCCAACAGCAAGGTCCAAGTAAACGTTCTTATGCCATTCGGGAAACATCTAATCTTGGTTTATCAGCACATGGTTTTAACAGATATGACTCTCTTCCAGGATGTATTATGTCTCTCATGGGTCATAAACTGGCAGTTAACAGATATGGGAGTCCTTGCCTCCTGACTTAACCAACAAATACTTGTGGCGTGAGCACCTTGAAACCTTTACCCATGCTTGACCGATAATTGTATTATTTAAATCTATCATTAATTTTGTGTTTGGCAGTTCCAAAATATTAAATACCAAGTCAGCCATGAACATAACTAAATGTTTCATTACTTCTTCAATCTTTTGGTTAGCACCCGCTTAATCATTTAAGCAACTGTTTTAACTTGGCCTCTAGAGGTGCTGGGGCAAAGAGATTTTGTATTCTGAATTGTTTTATTCAGTGTACCTAGCAGGCCAGACTGTTTTCTACATTTTAATTACGTTCAGCAGGTTTCACTTCAGGGTGTGCCTAGACATTTGGCATGGCCCCTTATTGAGCCCAGTTCATGGTTCTAAAGTTCTTTCTCATATATTGGAATTTTACAGTGCTCACATGAGAATCTCATATGTTGTGGAAGATTAAGGGGTGGCCTTCTTGATTTTGATAGGCTGCTTTGGCGGAACGTATTGAAATGAAAAATGCAGATGCACTCATGTAGGCAAAATAAAATCTAAAATCTTATTCCCAGCTGTCATGGTCAATGAATCAATGCATAGCTGAGCTGAAAATTCTCTATTGTTAAAAAAATGTATGGTGATCTGACCGTTACTCTCCATGCATTTGGAAATTAAGTTCATTGTTGTTGTAAGCACAGAAATGGGCACAAAGATGAAGCTAACACAGAAGCAGTGCAATTGTAGTTTTGAAATTTTTATGTAGTGTAAAGCATTATAGGTGTTGTTAAGCTAGTGATAAGGTGCCAGTTGAATAAAAATGCTTGGTTTGGTTGTTTTCCCAGGTCTGGAGATGAGAAGCACTGATGGCACTGCTCTAAATCCTAGGGGTTTGGTTGACCAATCTTAGGTTGCACTGGGTCCTGCAAGGAGCTGAAACATAACTGACCAATATTAGGCATGCTTACTGTTCTCTGGAGTCCACATTCACATAGAACAAGGTTCACCAACCATGGGCCTGGAGAGCCCCAACTCAATCCGCCAGATAGGTCTCTTGATTCAAAAGTGTAGTTAACACCTCTGTTATTAATTAAATAAATGGCTTAAGCCCTTAAGGGTTTGAGTTTTTAGATTTTGGTCATAGATGATCTCTAAATTGGGGTGGCACAGCTGCATATAGGTCAGCATTCCTGCCATGCAGCGTTGGTACCCTGGATTCAGTTTAGTGGGTGCTGTCTGTGTGGAGCTTGTATGTCATCTCTGTTCCCATGGCTTTTCTCTGGGTGCTCAGGCGTCCTCCCACAGTCCAAAGCCCTAATGGTGGGCTAACTGGCTATGGTTTGGTTTGAATGTTGTGTGAACTTTGCTTCTGTTGCTTGCTGGGATAGGCTCTGGCACCCCCATGACCCTGTTCTGAATAAAGAGGTTAGAAGATGATCTCTAAATCACCTAAGTTAACAACTTGCATCTGATTGATCACAAGAAAATTGTTCCATATCTTCAGAAGTTGATAATTTAATGGAGACTTACAATGTTCTACATTGAGGCTCTTTTAGCATCATTGTAGGAGATGCCCTGACACAAAGGAAAGAGCGAGTTGGAGTTTTTTCTTGTAGCAATGACTGCACCCACTGATGCTTATTGTGCTCTCTGCTGAGATAGATTCCACTCAGCGTATTCTGCCAAGGGGGTAAGAAGGAAATAAGATGTAATTGGTTGCTGGCATTTATAGGTTCTGTGTAATAAAAACAGAGTGCTGCCTGTATTGGAAGAAATGGTAACTTTGGCATTATATACTTTTAAAACAAATTATTCTCAAATGTACAGATCCTTAAAAGGCACTCGGATATTTGTGATTCTAGAGGATATCTTCTTGCATGTGCTTTGTTAGAGATGTATTTGGAAACTGTATGTCAACCTCGCAGTGGGGAAAAAAAAGCAGTTCCATTCTTGTGCACTGTATACTTTTACCTTATACAACATCCTTTATGTACTCTTCTTTTGTTGTTCCCTGTGACATGCATTCTGAGTGGCAAATACAAAATTGATTTTGTAAGTTATGAAATTGCTTAAATAGTTCTGTGAATTTTAATCATCCTAAGGGATGAAAGCTCTGGTTGGCAGCATGTAATTAGTGCAATGCCCTTTAGGATCACTAATTCACTAGATTCTGGTAAAGTCAAGTTTGCATTATGCAATAATAAGAGGATTAGCAAGCAGTGTATAAGTTGCAAATTAAATCTAAAAAGATTTAGAACCCAGGACTGGACAGTCACCTGGAAGATGTTTAATTTCCACAAGTGGCGATTGAATTCCAGGATTAAAATTCTCTAGGGCATTTACAGAGTTAACTTGGCTGATTCTGAAGAAGTCGGTAATGAAACTTGAGATAGAGGACACAAATGAAAGCTAAGTAGAAGTGCATTAGTAAGTGAAAATGGGAACCTTTAACACATAGGTTTGTGAGTATGAAACAACTACTCCCTGCCATCTTGTTGAATCCAACACCATCTTTCAAGAAATGGCTGGATGAGATCCTTGTAGCAGCTAGTTGCTGTCATTGCCAAAGATGAGCCTCTTGTCATCCCTGAATTGATTTTAATTTCTTAATTATTGCTAGCATGCCACTTCAGATCTCAGCTCAAAATACACATACACCAAGGCCTTTCATTAACATTTCATGCTTATGAATAATAATTAGCTTTAAAATACACAAATTGCCTTTTTAAGCAATTAATTACTTTTTAAGAAAGTAATTGCTTTCTCTTAATTGTAGTATCAAGCAGGGGCCGTATTCTTGAAACAGTCATGCTGATGAGAGGATTTAAACAACACAATAAACTAGCCTGTATTTGTGATGTAAGTTTCTCCTGAGGCCATTGATTCTAGAACATATGGTGGAGTTGAGACCCATTTTTGTTGATTCATTTTTCTTATTTTGTATATTGTTAGTTTTCTTCTTTCATAACTTAAAATCTTCACAGCTTGGACTGCATAGATACATATAGAAATGTGTGACATCCCTCTCCATCATACAGAAAATATACTGCTTGCTCTACAAGAAATTTCAGTTTTTCCATAATCTCTAGTGTCATCAATAGATCAGACTTTTTTTGCTGCAACTTTTTTTTGGGACAACATTACATTATTTTTAATGTTAGTAACAATCTGCTCAGTTAAAGATGACAATGTGACCTGCACAGAAATAAGAACTATGAACTTCTGCATTGTTTATTTAATAGGCCTCTGTGACCTGTAATGAAAAGATCACTTCTTGTATACTTTTCTCAGTTTAGGCTTAATGTTTTGTGGTCTTTTCACTCTATTTTTTACACTTCTCAGCAAAGTTTTTAATGCAGGTCTTTATGCGAATGTTTTGGTTAAAGGCATAAGCTGAAATATTTTAAATAATGCTAGTGGTAGCTCAGTGTGGAAAGTTCTCTAAGTTAAGTTTAACCTCTACTTTAAAAGGTTATCTAAGGAGAGAGAGTTATATAAAGCATCTTATTTGCACTTTAATAAAACAGTACCCCATGTTTCTGTTTAACTGATATTCTTTTTTAAATGTCTTTTAAAAACATGGAAACATTACTTTTCAGTAACAAAAACTTGATGGCACAGCAAAAAAATGAATTTAACTGTGTTATGTAATCTTCGTTTTTAATCTTTTCAGATGCAACAAGAGGAAGTCTTGGGGCACAGAGCTGACTTCTGTTTATTAACCTAATCCCATTGCAAATAGCATTTGGTTTTCTTACTGGTATCAACACAAAATTGACACCATGGTCATGGCGATACAGGACGGGGTTTCAGTAGTTGTTTGGTGAACTTCACCACACTTCGATTGGGAATGCAAATATTTAATAACATTTAGATAGATAGATAATACTTTATTAATCCCGTAGAGAAATTGATGATTAATCTGCATGGTCTTAATTTATGAAGTGAAACACTGTTATACTTAATTTAAATAAACTGACTATTAATTCTAACCCTGTGTTAAACACTGCCGAAGGAGAAGTTACAGGTGACAGAGGTTTATAACTATATATCTTGATGGCTGGAATCTTGTTTTGAAATATTGACATTTGGACACGTTCAGATCTTTCAACCTCCGGCCTTTGGTAAATTTTGCCACATCGTATGCTCCCTTATGACATTATGCCTTAATTTATTTTAACCCTGTGTTCGCCAGCCTCTACTCTGAAGTATGGTGTCCCATTAAGTCCAATCTGTGCGGGTGCATTTTATATCATGAGCCCACCTCGGTTGCATTGTGTATAACCATATGCCTTAAACTCATCTTTCACACGTGTGAAGCTATACATTTGGATCCTTCACCTATCCCATCCTTATCTTTGACAAACTAGACATGGTGAATGTCTAGAAGAAGCCCAGGGTGTGACTGTGTTCCACAGCTGCAAGTTTCCTTCAGTTCATTTACTACTGTTTTCACATCCCAACTGTCTGCAGCAACTGCAGCAACATATGGGCTTCAGATTTCAGCAGGCTGAACTGTCATGTCTGCCATGGCTGTGTATAAGACTTGTATTAAGAACCCAGCTGAAGTTTTATGCACCCGTTCAATGACGTATAGGGTTTAAGTTCTGCAGGTCTTTACATAACCTGGCTTGCACAAATCAGAAACAACGCTTTCTTAGTTGTTTGCATGGAAACACTTATAAAGATCCTGAGTGGTATTTCTCTATAACATTTTGCTTAATGAAGAAGCATTTGAAAACCCTATTTAGAATAAAGATCAAATGTTGAATACATTTAAAATGTACAGTAAATGTAACATTGGAGAGAGACCTGCCTTTTGCCAAATTTAAATGCTGTTGCATTTTATTGCCCTACACTGTACTGTTCAGGAATTAAGCAGATGATTAAAATACACAGAAAATGATATTCACTTGGATGCTTCTCTGATATGAGTGCACTGCGGGTGAGTCAGTTTCCAGCAAAAGAGTGAGATGTGTAGAGGAGGTCATGTGCTCAAAAACAGAGCAGGGATGAATGTGAAACAGCGCCCTGGTGGATGCTGGTGTCCGCATTAGATTAAATAAGATCACTTTATTGGCCATATACAATTTCTTGCATTAGGAATTTGTCTTTTCGCATACCCCAGCTTGCTCTCCCTGAGATAACACAGATGGGGAGAGAGAAGCTTGGGGTCAGAGCGCAGGGAAAGCCATTTATATGGCGCCCCTGGAGCAGCTGGGGTTGCTCGGGGGCCCAACGGAGTAGGATTCCTCTGCCGGCCGCGGGATACGAACCGGCAACCTTCCAGCCACAGGCGCAGATCCTTAGCCATCGCACGGCCCCTGAGCTTACGCTTAGTCCGTGCTGTTCATTCGCACTGCTTGCTCTAGTATCTAATGTGAACTTGTCCTAACCTTGAAAATTTTAACTTGGATTTTGGTACCTGGAAGTTTTTTACATGGTCAAATTTGCATATGTTGAGTCTTGAAGAACCTAGGGAGAGAGTACTGTATTTCAAGATTTTGTGTCCAAACTTATTTTATTAAAGGGTAAGCAATGACAGTACTGTGATGGTTTCCAGTACTATAAGCTATTTTTCTGTTGTGTTCCGTTAGTGCTTGTGAATCCTGTGCACGCTAATGATATAACCCATTTTCTGGCCCAATTCATTAGTTGAATCACTCGCGAGCCAGATAAATTGATAAAGAAATCTGATGGTTAGTGAATACCAATACATATCACAAGTATGAATGTGAATGTTTCCTGAGAGTCAGGGTGTTTTCCAGAGACCCAGTTAAAACCACATGTAACAGTTTTCTTTAGTATATCTAGGTACAACCTAGAAATCTGGGACTTTACGGGCACAGTGCTCAACACAAATATATGCTGCATTATAAAAATGTTTAGCTGTGAGGTAATCACTTCTAAGAAGTGAAACAAGTGCTACAATTACATTTAAACAATCTGAGATACAGTAAACCCTTGGTTTAACTGCCTAATAGGGGAAAGAGGTCTGCTATTGAGCCTAAAAACAGTATTATATAAGAAAAAATATACTATATATGCTTTCTGAATCTTTTCATGGATTTTTTTAACAATAGCACTCAACTCAATGACGGCTACGCCTAGACTTTATCATAAATATGAGATTTGTATTTCAGGTGTTGCAAATAAACTAAAGTTAGACGAACACCTATCATAAGCACTACGCCTACCCCTGTGTTTTAAGCAGTGTTAGTTCTGCAATAATGACTACCTGACTTGCAGGGGTTAACTTTATTTATCTGAACTGTCTGTGGTACAGACGATGGACAGCAAATAGAACTCAGACTGACGCACTCACGCCATGTTATGCCCTCTCAACCCTGATATGTCCCATGAGGAAACAGAACACTCGATGTAGTTTCTGCCTTAATTTCTACACCCTATGCAATTTGCCCTACCCTGTAGGGCACCAATGATATTTGTGCCTTATAGACCTGTTTTAATGTATGTTGTACAAAAGATGTTATTGTTTCCTTATTTTTTGCATTTTACTGTTATTGTAAGGAAAGTCTGCTATTTCTGATTTTACAGATGGGATTCCTATTTAGCAGATTTTGTCTGTTAAATCTGAAATCTCTTAATTCAGGGGTTTCCTGTATTAATGAAGGCTGAATCCACCAGGTTTAAAGAGGTGAAACGATTAATATCGCATTAGAAAACATTTTAAAATTAGGTTTCTAACTAAAAAAGGTTTTATTTTCTATGCACTTAAGTATTTGTAAATAAAAGGTTGTCAACTGCAGCAAGTATTCATGCTCATTATAAGTATGTAGCATTCACCATCACTATGTGACATATAAAATAAAGATCATTTAATGTTATTGAGATCATTTATCACTGGGTCACCTTGATAGACCGTGTACTTAAGTACATAATTTAAGATGGAAACCCTTACATATTTTAAGAAAATCATGGTTTCTGGCCTGTACAGAATCCTGTTCTGCCAGGAACCATATTTATTAGAGGGAAAGCTGAAATGAAAAACCTTGACTCATTTATGGTTTTCAGTAAGAGTTGACTCATTAATGGCAGATTGTAACTCTTAATAAACTGAAGTTTTGAATACTATTTTCCCCTCAAAGAAATAGTTTTTATAACCAAAAAAATAAATCACACGGTATGCTGTGACTTAACCATCTGTTGCTTCCATACATGCAACAAAAATCTTTAAGAAATTTTAAATCTAGAAAACTGTTGATTATCAGTGACCGCTCCCACCCAGCTTAGATGGCTAAGATGTATCAAATCTAGAACAGAGCAGCTCTGGAAGAGCACCTATCCTGACTCTATTCAGTCTCTTAACTCAGCATTGTTATAAAAGAAAAGGTGAAGGTTCCTTCCGTGCTGAAAGGAAAAGAAATGCAATGTTTCAGAAATCTTTCTTTTCTACATTTCAGAATGCTACCCAGTTCCCTACTTGACTGTTATGAAAGGATTTATTGCTAAATTTGTGAATTTTATAGAAGGCTCCACGGCCGAAACGTTGTGTTCTCTTTCTTCTTTTTTTCAGCATGGAATAAACCTATTACTTGTTCCTTTGCAGCCTACGCATGCTGACGCAGCTCCCCACCTGAGTGTAATGTAGCTTGATAGTTTTCTGTATATGTGCATGTTAGATAAGAAGATCACTTCATTAGCCATATACGATTTCTTGCATATGTAATTTCTTTTCGCATACCCCAGCTTGCTCTCCATGAGACACAGACATACAGATGGGGAGAGAGAAGCTGGGGGTCAAAGCGCAGGGTCAGCCATTTATACGGTGCCCCTGGAGCAGTTGGGGTTAAGGGCTCGGGCCCGACGGAGTAGGATTCTTCTGCCGGCCGTGGGATTTGAACCGGCAACCTGCCAGCCACAGGCGCAGATTCTGAGCCACAGAGCCACCGCTCCGCCCTATTATGTATATTCTCTTGTATCTCTTTTTTTTGCATCTTATTTGGAGCACAACAAAAAACAAAGGGTGGGTTTGTAAATGCATTTGACTTTGACAATGCTTTGCTCCTAACCTGTCGATGAAATTTGTTTGCTAATTTGTTCATTTTGAACCTGCTGAAAGTAATTTTATGTATAGCCACTACGCATACTGCACTACGTACGTAATACCATAATCTTGTACTGGATTAGGGAGAGTAAAAAAATGCGTTGTTCCTCCCCCCATTCTCACACCCCACTGTGTTTTGAGGAGGTGCTCCATCTTAATGTGTATGGTTATAGTTGCTTCTCTTTTTTTAAGCACCCGTTAAAAAAAGACAGACCAAGATTGCCACAGAGAGCTCCTCCCTCTTATGGGAGCATACTTACGGCATATTCTTCAGCAGATTAATTTTGTGCGCACATTTCTAAACCGTTCAGTCCTTTCACACTTGGTTTGTGGAGCCAAGTTGGATTAAGTACGGAAATAATATCCCTTTAACTTTTTGGACACCAGGCATCTAGCCAAGCAACAGTGCTTTTCCACTCGTTCACGGAGCTGTTCCTTGTTGCAGCAGGCATCTGGCAAATTGCTGGTTGTACTACTGTGATAAATTGTGTTTTGTGTTCAACCGCGTTTTTATTGTGACATCTGCGTGTAATGTGTTGAGGATTAATGAAATTATTGTAGTTAAAAAGTTAGATGTTTCTTGTAAACAAGATTCTGGTTTAAAGTTAATTCCACCTGAAGAGGGTGCTTGTGAATACCTGTTGTGCCTGGACTGAATAAGTGTCTGTAGACAAGAACAGTTGATTTGTCTGTAATTGCCTGCATATATATATTTTTTTAAATAAGACATTTTAGTTTGGGAATGAATTTATTACTCTGTGATATTGTTGGCACTCTTTAGTACCTTCTGCTGAGGCTGCTTTCTGACTGAACCGTCAGAAACCATCTTTTTTTTTTTAACGTTTAGTAGATTCCCAGAGTTACACACACCTTTTAAATCTGGCTCCTTACCCTAAAATAGTCAACGATTGGGAAAATCTGAAAATGATAGTGCTACATAATTTTTCATTATGGAGAAGAAAAGCTGAATGTTTATGATTTTTTTTAAAGCAGTAATTGTAGATCAAGGACATATACACTCTTCTTAACTCATCCAGTCATTTTGCCCAAATTTCTCTTCATTTTTACTATGCAGATTGCCTTACAAACTGACAAGTTTCACTGGAAGTCAGTTTTTTCACTTTATTTTTTTGCCCTTTTTTCTGAAGTAAATCCAGTCTTCACCCCTCAGGTATGGTCTTTGTGTTTCATGGTCACAGAATAAAATAAAGCACCATTTGAAATCATGCACACGTGAAAGTAAGGGGTTTTGCCTAATGTGATTGTAAACCATCCTTACTAGAATATTGATGTAATATGTACTAGTCCTTATAATAGACTATCCACAATTCAGGTTCCCTGTTTTTATTGTATTATTGGGTATTTTTACTGGCTGAGTGAAATGTCTGCGTTTTGTCTTTTACTGGCTGGTTTTGGGGTTGAATTCCATATCCTTTAAAACTATTGAATACTATTATTTATGCTATTAAACTACTGTTACTATGAAGTTTTAGATTTAAAGGATAAGTTTGTCATGATGTCAGCAGTTTTTCATACATCGTTTTCCTTACAGTTTGCAAATACTGGTACTAAAATACAGATTTTATGGTTCTACATCTGTACCTTGTATAATAATCTTCCCTACAATCATGTGGAAAAGGCTGCAGTGATACCTATTTAACATATCTATTTTTACTTTTCAGCTGTGTTCTTCAGTGTGGCAGGCATCTGACCCCAGTGCAGAACTACAACTGATGATGGGCAATGTTTTCTGTTAAGTTTCTTGTTCGGAGCTCTGTAGTTTTGTGCACCCTTCTGACATGCATAAGATGCAGATCAGACTTGAAAAGCAATCATGTGCAACTACAAAGCTCTTTTCCCCTCAGGTATTTCACAGTGTTGACAGCAAAATAAGTTTGTTCTGAAGGATATGTGGCTCTTTTTTTAATAGTGTCTTCAGTAAAGAACTGGTAGCCAATGACTTAGTTCTTTTCTAAAAATTATGACCCTGCATGGCAGAAATTAATTGGAAGCCATCTGCAAACCAGTAGGAAAAGCCTTCATACATCATACAATGGAAAGTTCTGTTCAAGCAGCTGTTCTAGCTACAACAGCAGTTTCTGTTCTAGCAGAAGAATGTCTTTTAACTATACTGTTTTCTCTAAAGTAGTGTTGAATCTCATTTATAGTATCTCAGTTGTAGTAGTGGTTGTGCAGCACTGCATGTCCAGCAAAATAGTGAATTTTGGTGAAGCCATTCAACAGAATCTGGTGAGAAAGGTGGCTTTTGCCCGTTTTGGCACTATCAGGAGTTTCTTCCATTTCTTACAGGTCTCAAGCAGTGCCCTTGCATAATTGTTCTTTCAGAATAAAGTACTGTGCTATAAAGCAATATTAAAACTAGGGGTGGAAGGATCGATCGGCTATAGATCGTAATGGGCTGATTTCCGTTGTAAATATGTGATTTGCGATCGTCTGACGTTCCTTTCATTTGACCGATTACTGAGAGCCGCTCTGACACAAAATATGAGCCAAAATTTCGCCGTGTGCCTTGGAATGAAAACATGTCATCTGTCTGGCAGTTTTTTAAAATATTTGATCTAGATCAAGCCAATGTTATTTGCAATGTTTGTTAAACTAACTTGTCTCTAGGGGTGGGAGCAACCCAGAGAATTTTAATACAACGAACCTGATGCAACACTTGAGAGCACATCGCCCGACCGAGTTCTGATACGCACGTTGACTAGCAGAGCTAGCAAAAATGGGTAAAGCTACACTGACAGTAAGACAACTGTCAGTGCAGGTGACATTTGAGAGATACCAAAAGTACAACAGATAAAAGAACTGTTAGAGTACAGCTTGTGAGTTCGCTGCAATAATCGTTGTCTTACTTGTTAATAAAACAATTTTAGCTTATACCATCTTTTGTGTCTTTGGCTGGATTGTAACGCACCAACCTCCTCTTTGTGGTTTTAGTATTAGCACCATCCAGTGGAATTAATTGTTCATTACTGGTTTTCTGTTTTGCCTTTTGCTACAGTTCTGCTGCCATCGGCCATATTAGTGTTAATGTCTGTGACTGCAGGTTGTAGGTAATACATTATGACTGCAGGTTTGTGGCTTAGGGGGCTTTTTAAAAAAAAAGTTTCAACAACCTATGACTACAATGATTCTTAGCTCTTGTTAGCTCTCGCACAGAAAAACACTTTTAGGGTCTCTATTTAGATGACTCTTATAATGAAGAATTTATTTCTTTGTGAGAGGTTAGCTGATGGAGAGTCCCAAGTTGGGGAAAAATACAGCCCGTGCTCCTGGAATGTGTAGTGGGTGTGATGCTGTGTGCTGCTGGGTAGTTTATTGCAGGAGATGAGAGTGGCAAAGACTTTAGCGGAAGTACAATACCCAGCAGATGTGATCCTTCTGGAAAGGAAGAGGAGACTGTCGAAAGGACTGTGAGGGACAAACTGCAGCGTGGGTGATCACAGGGCCTCTGGGATCCAGCATGACTGACTGGTTTTATTAATAATTGCATCAGAGAAGTTTACAAAGAAGTTTGTCCTTCTGCATCTCACCCATTGTTGTTAACTGCATTTGGATCATTGCTGTCATCAGACCTCTGACTCACGGGCCTGGCATGCTCTTGTAATTCGGACGCAACCACTGCCATTAATACTTGTCAGTCATTGGTGTAAACGGAATACGCAACAGAGGTGTCTTCACCTGTTTCTTCAAAACGGACAGGTTTATAATCTGGTTAGCTGTTTTGTAGACTGGGCATACAGGGAAATTCATTAGCGACAAGAAAACTGGAAATCATTCTAATGCTTTTTCTGTGTACACCTACATCCTTTCCATGGTGTATGCCTTTTTCCATTTTACAGGTTTAAAGTAAAGATTGCTAAGTGGAGGATAACAGTTGTGTGGCTGAATGTATGGTTGTATGGTGTTTGTGGGCTTTCCACCTTTCTTTGTGAATGTGTTCCTGTTTTTATAAGTTATTTCTTAGTTTCCTTTTGGCTTTTGTTGCAACTAGTCTCATGTGCTGCTCCAGAGGAACTTCCTGGTAAACAAAGTCTCCATCAGGTCGAAGTGTTTCTCACCATCAGCTCTGTGTGCACATGAAAAAAGATCCAGATTCCATGCTGTTCTGAAGGAAATTGAAACGTGTAAGACAGGTTTGCTCTTTAAAATGTAAAGGCCTAGCAGGTTTGTATAGCATTTAATGTTTGGTAATTCATTCTTCAGATTAATTTTAAGTTGTAGGGTAAAATTTACAAATCCATTGATAATTTTGTCTTTTCAGATTCTTTTCGAGCTTATCATACCTTCAGGTTTGAAGCTCCGAAAATGGTTTGTAAGGGTACTTTGTTAAAAGTATTTTTAATGTTTATTAGGGTGTAGCAAAGGGGAAGCATTTGTTTGTTACATTGATCTTGTAAAGTTTTCTGCGTCAATACTGAAAATCCACCCTTTACCTCAGACAGGAAATGCTAGGTTTGGTGATGGTTTTTGTACCACAAACACGTTTTAACAGAATGTAGCTATTTGTAGCTCTGAGATGAGTAAAGGTTAATTACGCGCTGAAAGTAGATGGAGAAGGCACGACGTTTTAGAGGTGTCGCCTGAAGAAGGCTTAACAGACGAAACTCTCCTCTTTCTAGTTTTCAGCATGGAATTAACCTTTGCTAGTTCCTCTGGAGCCGATGGACTCAGACACCGCTCCTCATTCAGTCCTCTGTTTGTAGCTTTGGCAGTTCGAAATTATTCAGGATAAAAGCCCTTTTCCTCTTTTGTGTTGAATCAATGGACAGGACCGTGAGGTTTTGACGTGATCAGAATAGCTTTTTTTTTTACTCGTTCCGTTTTTTAAGTGAATTTTAAATGCCTCTTCTCTGTTCTGTTTTCCTGCTCGAGTGTCTTGACTGCGCTTCAGGTTTTTAATTAAAGGAAGTTATGTGCACCGTATCACATTTGCAGTTTTAGTATTTGCGTTCAGTTAAAGAGTAGTCAGATTAGTTTATAGTTATACTCCTGGCTTTGCTGTTGAATTTGTCAGCGGTTTTCCTGGGTTTTATATTTTTGCAGTGGCTGTTGTCTTTTTTTTTTTCTCCTATTGATTTGAACAAGTAATTGGGTGTTAAGAACTATTTTTAGGTTTTTAATATTTTTTATTTTTTCCAAGTATGTGAAGAAAATGAACAATAATAGCTAAGAATTGTAGGTATCTACGAGCTTAAAGAATTAGAACGAGCACCAAATGTAGCGTGTTAAAAAAATAAACAGTACAGTAATTTAGGGAGTTACCCTTTACAGAACTTCTCTGTACTGTACTTACTGACTTGCTCTGTACTGTTCAGTAATTAAATACAAAGAGAAGAACATCGAACAAGATCAGTGTGGTGGTTTCCTGACATGATTGCCATATGCATTACTCATAGTTTTCAACCAGTTTGAAGAAATGAGCGAGAGGCTGCCACACCTGCCTGAAAGCACCGCTAGACTGAGGTGGAAAGTGGGTGGATGTGGTGGTGGCTGCACTGCGCTTGCTCCTCGCTGTTGACCCTGGGAATAAAGTGCCGCGCTACTTGCTCCTCATGCATGTAACATCAGCTTTGTCTGACTGGATTATTTTGTTATAATGAGACCCATGGGAGCTTTTTGCATAGTTGAATTTAGGTAAGCTGAGCCTTGCCTAACCAGGGGAGAGGATGCGCCACAAATTTCATATCATGAAATGCAAAAGAGAAATCTACTGCAGAAAGCTTTACTATTGGTATACTTTCTAAATATCCCTTTTCTCCTATCTTTATTGTTGTGGGTTTTGTCGATTCTTTGTGCTGTCCGTGGAGATGTGTTCTGTGAGTCCACGGTCCCCATGCTGCAGCTTTGCTTGAGCTCTCGTTACTGAGGGGCCGTGGTCTTTCCTCTGGACCCTGATGAGCTGGTCAGGCTGGGATGAGACTCTGCTGTGCTTGGGTGGATCAGATAAGGAATGCACTAAAGAGCTTGGCAGAGAAGTCCCGTTTCTCATAGTGAGCAATTGACTTAAGCTGGGCTGTCTTGAGGTTTATAATTTTCCATCCGTCGGATGAGAAGTAAAACGAGGTACTGACTCCCCGAGGTCGTTAAAAATCCCAGAGCGTTTATCATTAACCCCTGTATCCTGGCCCAGTTTCCCCCTGGCCCTTCCCAATCTTGGCCTCCTAATAATCTCCTTCTATTAATAGGCTTCCTTACTTCATCACTCTGTTCTCCTCCTCACTGATAGCTGGTGTGTGGGGAGCGTACTGGCACACTTTGGTTGCCATCACGTCATCCAGGTGGGGCTGCACACTGGTGGTAATAGTGGGGGTTGTCCAGAAATGTGCTATATAAGCGTATTCTTATAACATAAATAATTTCTTAAACACTTTTTAAATAAAATTGATTTGACTTCAGTCAGTCCTAATATTCAAATAAAAAATCTCATTTATACTCAAGTTTAGATTGAGATTCGAATACTTTTAAATTGCAAAAGTGAAAATCGTTTGATGATTGATGTGATAATTTTAAGAGCGGCATGAAAATATATCTTCTGATCAGTACATTTCACTTCCTATGGCTGATGTAGGCCGATGAAGTAACTGTATGTTGCAAAGGGCAAAATAGGAGGGGCTCCAGTTTCATATAGACCAGTTAGGTCCTCTTAAAAAAAACTCGGTGACAAGCCAACTGCTATGGCAACCTTGTTTGGCTCGGAATTATATGTGGAGACTCCCTCATGGCAAACAGAACGTGACAAATACACACTTGACGTGTGTACTTCACTTTATTAAGGGCCACTTGAATTGGAGGAGTGTGAATGAAAATAACTAGAGAAAATTAGCACCTTTCGCAAAGCCAAAGATATGTGCATCCTTACCCCATCTGTTGCATTAGGGTTTGTTTAGTGAGGTGTACACTTGTGAAAAAAGTGTACTGTTTTTTTTGTTATGCTCATTTTGATCATGGTAAACTATTTTTTTTATTCTGAATCGGTAATTGCACGTCTATGCTCTGTTATCTTTAAGGAGCGAATGTTTTGTGCAATATTAAAAATGGTTGTTGCGTAAAGTTGTGATGTTTTTGATTTCCCTTTATTTTCGTTCTATATCTTGCATGTTGTGTTTCCGCAAAGGTATTGCTGTATTGAAGACCTGGAATTCTCATTAATGGTCTAATATTTGAATGCCCGAAATGTTTAGAAAGAAATACTGGAATTGCCATTTGAATTATGGATGTTATCTTTCATTTGATTGTCATGTTTATATTTTGCCAAGAAAAAGGTGCAGAGGAGTTTTTACTGTAGGTCTTTTATTATGTGAACAGGCTGAAACCATTTATCCTAATCCACCTGTGAATATTGATTTTGGTGAAACTGAGAGCTGAAAATATCCTGTCTATCTGAAACAGGCCCAGTATGCCATTATTTTTTTGTATTAATTGTAGTTTGTACAAGCTTAGTTTGTAATATTACCATTTAGGTTTATTCTTCAGTAGATTTAAAAAGTCTTTTGGGGGTCTTGGTCCTATAGGGATCCCTGTAGTTGCCTATAGGGATCCCTGTAGTCTTACTAGTTTGTCATAGTTGCCTCAAAAGGGACCGACAGCTTTCTCCAACCCTTCTGCCTTTTCTTCCAACAGGCTGCGGGAGGTCTCAGAGAAACTTAACAAATACAACTTCAGCAGGTAAGCCTTTCATCCACAGAACATTGATCCATTACAACATTTTAGCCTGTGACGGAGAGCTGCTATTTGCCAATGAAAACATAATTGTACAGTTCTAAAACCTAAACCTTAAGTCCTTGCTTAGTGATTAGGTGCACACCTGCAGCCTCCAGGCTATAAGACTCTAGCATTTTAGGCAGAGGGCTTTACTAACTGAATGAGAATTTAGTACTGTGTTCTAGAAGTATATTGTGAGGGTTCTTTAAAAATGTCTGATTTACCTCCATTTTTTTGTAGGTAACTTCAGAAACCAGGGTGACTAGTGAATGGATGTGCATGCTTATTTTCTAATCGGGATGGGAATTCTGATCTGGCTGGAAATATTTATGCTTCCCAAATTCTAATTGTAAATGTGAAGCGGACTTGTAAATGCATACATGTATGACGTGCGTACGTATTTAGATTAAAGCATGGATGGGCTTTTCATGTCCGTGGCTGTTTAGATCAGTTTTCTCCCTTAATTTTCTCAGCCTAATTGTTTTGTTAGTTGGAGTTTGCCAGCATTAAACATACTTTCTCATGCTTTTCCAGTACGTGTTAGTTTTTCTATCCTCAGAAAGTGGTCTAGCTGGCTGTTTGGAATGCATTTACTGACAAGGTGACTAGCTGCTGCTGCTGATTTAGCATCTTCTGGACTGCTGGGCACTGGCTAGATTGCAGCGCCAGCGTTAGTGTCAACATCGCTTACATCTAGCAAACCTATGTCTTTTGAGGAATTTTGGAGACTGTACTGTATATTTTAATATTTGACTGTTATGTCCTGAAGCAGTTTTGTCTTATTTTTTTTCTTCCCATCAGCCACCCTCCTCTAAATGTGTTGGAACAGGCCACAATTAAACAGTGTGTAGTGGGACCAAATCATGCTGCTTTTCTTCTGGAGGTAATTCTTAATCATTCTAAGTTTATTTTAATCTCACATGGTTAAAGGACAAACACTTCTTATATAAAGACACTTGCTGACCAGTTGGTACTCAGTGCAGGACACAATCATTAGTGTTCCATCTGCAGTACTAGTAATTGTTTACTAAATCTGGTAGTCAACCCATTAAATATGTGCTGTGCAAATTTCAAGAAATTATCACTGACAAAGTAGTTGGGCAAAAACCTCTGTAGAACTGTCTTACCTCATGCTTCAATATGACGAATTGTATGTTTTTAAGATGCATGCGAATAACAACCCTACTTTTGAATGCATGCTAAGGTTTCCAAAACCCTTACAAGCAATGGATAATGCACATTGTATCTAAAGGGAGGATGCCTGTATACAATAGAAATATTACATTATCATTAGATATTGAGTGGCAGTGGCTCTCTTCTTAGATTGAGAATTATTACCATGAATTCAGATAATGTATGTAAGCTGATATAGTTCAGAAGAAAACTTAAAACTGATTAGATATAATCTCTTCAGAGACAAAGCAAAAGATCACCCATATAGTATTTCATGCAATAAAGTGAAAATGACCTATTAATAGCTTACTTTTTATTGAAATTTTATAAATATCAGTATTTATCTGTTCTTGTTCAGACCTCATGAGATGTCCATGATAACTTGGGACCCTTCAGTCAAAGCATATCTGGAAACAGTTGTTGAAAGAGCAATAGGTGCTCTACTAATCTTTTCTGAGTGTTCCTAAGACACACTCCTGGGTCATAATCATCTGGACTGAGAAGACCGAGGCAGTGTCTTTGTCAGCAAAAAGGGATGGTGATTTATTGTGAATTGTGACATAAATGTGTGTTTGTATTACATGTATTTCATTAGCTTATTTCTTTCCACTGTGTAATGTTTTTTTGCTTTTATTTTAGGATGGTCGTGTTTGTAGAATTGGTTTTGCTGTGCAGCCTGATAGGTTGGAGTTGGGTAAACCAGATGGCAGTGATGGGTGAGATTATTTTTATTCTCTTGCACTAAAGAAAAGAAAACAAAGGATAAGATGGCAAGCTCAGCGCTCCTGATTGCAGTCTGCAGTTTAGTCATTTGCCCCTTTTTGTGAACTATACTTTCAGTGTTTGATACTGCCTCTTTAGTAGGCTTCAAATGAAAATGAGTTGAAAAACTAAATCTTAAGATGATCATGTAAACCTACTTCTCTATGGAAGAATTCTTGACACTTTCTCTGCTTGAATTTAGCTATATTTTGCTTTGTATTTTACCTTTAATAAAGGGCAAATATATTAGGTCTGCCATCTAATATAATTTTAACATGTATTGATATTAAAGATGAAATTAGTGAGCAACTTATTGTTACCAGAGATGCATGTTTTTATCTTTTTGTGAAACCATAGATTTTTTTGCAGTTGTAGGATTTTTTTAGACTTGGTGATTGTACCTTAGTGTTTATCTGATAAGTTTCTCAGGATACCAGCTTATAGTATTGATGAATGCAGAGAACAAGTGGATATTAAGAGATGGATATTTAAGGTTAAATTACAGATCTTCATCATAGTCTGTCATAAGAACAGATATCCCTTTTGTCTTGAGAATGTAATTTCCTTAAAAGAAGTGCTTGGTGAGATTTTTTGTGTGCTGGCACAGTGGTACCCCAACCATCTTTGGGCTATTCATGAATGAATAATTGAATGAAACATTCAAGCATGAATGTTGTAGCAAGTGGCAAACATCGACTTGAAGAATAGATATTGGTTTTGCTTTCTCTCCAAATCGGAGCCTTCGGTGAAGTTCTTGGGAGGATGTTCCGTGAAATAGGAAGAAGTTGTAGTGAATTAGTTCTCATGAGTTTGTATGTCTCCGCTGTAAATCAGCTTTTGTACAAAAGCTTTGAGAAACTCCCTGGGATGTGAGTGTGTTGGCCGCATGAGCTTGTGGCTGTGACTTTCCTATGTTCTTCCCTGTGGAAATGCCAAGAATGAGGGTTTAGAGGTCTGTTTCAGGAATCCAGTTTGTTGCTACTCCTGCCATGACTTTATCTGCAAAAGAACATTGTGCAACATGGAAATAGCGGATTTTGCTTTAAAATCCTTTAAAGTTTACCAAAGTCTAGTTCTTTTCCTGCAGAGTTGGTATGTTTAACTTCAGTTTTAACATGGTGTATATTCATTATGCATTTTCTGAAAAACAGGCTGTTTAATGCCCAGATTATCTATTGAAGTGCATATTTTGACAATGCATTGGAACTGTAATGAACAAAACAGGGTTTGACCACTAATATCATGGCTTTTTAATGTGCCATTTTGTCTTTAAAATATTAATTTAAATTAAAACTGAAAAGTTCTGACTTTGCTGCCTTCCATCGGTGTTTGCCTGAAACCAGGACCCAGATTGCACGCAGGTTTGAGCTTCTACAACTTGCCATTTCTTGTCGCTTGTTTGCTGTGCACCAAGGACGTTCCCATAAAAACAGCACTTGGAAGATAGGGCCAGATGATAAGAAGAGTAGAATTTGGGATTAAAGTTTATATTTTCTCTGCCTCATTTTCGTGACGGACAACAGAATAATTCTTTAAAGATAAAGGAGAAAGTTATGTAGTTCATGAAAGGCACTCAGCTGCCATAAACTACGTTCTCTCAAATTCAGATAATTCCTAGGAAACATTGTGGTCAGAACTGTTTATCCCAATATTCAGTACATGCTTAAGAATGTAATATTTTTAAAAATGTGCATTAAGTAGAAATACTTTAATAGTATGTGTGTGCCTCTCATAAAATGTACCACAGCCTGGAAGACTTCTTAAGTTTGTTATATATTTTGATTGGTAGAGTAAGATTAGTGCAAGACTGAACAGTTCTAACTGCACATTATCCAGCTGTCCTGCTGGGATTTACCTTGCCCTGTGAAGTTCCGTAACTTGAATGGAGTCTGTTTTATGAAGCGTTTTACCACAATCATACTTTTAAAATTACTGGTAAAATGGGTAATCAAGCAGTCAGATCTGAGGAACGTAAAGAATTTTAAAATGAGGCCCCTGAAAGTTGCTTTGTTCTCATTTCGTTAGGTGCTCAATGTTAAGTTCTTCAAAGCTCCTTCCATCTGTGCTAGTTTGTAAATGAAAACATTCATTCTTATGTTATGTCAGTGATTAAATTTAAATTGTGTTGTAATGGTTTTATTCCCCAAATCTCTGGACACCTTTGGTTTGTACGTATGATCTGTTTTGAGTTTATAAAAATAAATTTAACTGTTTGGATTACATATATCTTATATGCAATGATCTTTTTTATTCTGTGTAAGTTTACTCACTTTAAAACCTCACTGTAAATTATTATTCTATAGTTTTTCACCAGCTGTTTAAATTTAAATATGCATTAAATCTAGAGGGCATTTGGCGGTGACAGAAAATTCTTCACGCTTCCTTCTGGAAGTGAAGCACTAAGGAGCTGCATCTGCAGCAGCCAAAGCCAGTCCCCAAGGGTGTTGCCAAGGCTAGTTGCTCTCAATCCCATGGGCTGTAAGACCTGGGACTTCCAGGTTGTTCTCAGTGACCCCATGTGGGACACTAGGTTTGTAACTGATCTCCCATCTTTTGTTTTCAGTTCAAAGTTGAGCAGTGGTTCAGGGACAGGAAGGACCTCCAGGCCAGGCAGGACTAGTGATCCGCCCTGGTTTCTGTCTGGTTCTGACACACTGGGCAGACTGGCAGGCAACACCCTTGGGTAAGTTTTGGCAGGGTCATCATTAATGTAGACACCAGGTGAAAACCTACCAGTACTACAAGGCCAAATCCTCTATTAAGACTTAAAGAACTATTATGCAGTTTTGGATTTGTAATAAGCCCTCATTCGAGGTATTAAACAGTAGAATGGACTCAAGAATGGAGACGTGTATGTTTTAAGTTTGTAAACATTTTAGCCTTACGTTTCAGGAGTTTCGAAGCTTTACTTACTCTGCCACTACTGGCACTTATTGGTTTCACTCTCCTTCCAGTGCTTTACATGGGGTAAATGTCAAAGCACAATGCAGTTAAGGGACTTCCACCCAAGTGTACAGCCTCTGCACCAAACTGCAGGTTTCTGTATCAGTGCCGTTACATCACCTTCTGTGTTTACTTGTGTGGACATTATCCCCTCTCCCCATCCCTGCGTTTTTATTTTTTGATGAAATGTGGAAGGAATGCCATATGTACATGATCATATGGCAGTAAATTCCTCTGCTCTGCTCTAAAACTGTGTTTTTGGAGGACTTTGAAAAATGTTTCTATACAGATTTTTCAAAAGATCTTTTTTCAATTAATTTTTAGTTGATGGGAAGCCAGCGAGAGACAATGTAGGAGTTTACAGTTTCCTGTTTTTTTTACTCACAACTTACATGTTGGCTAAACGCAAATGTACAGTTAAAGCGGCCTCCCCATTTCTTCTTTTGCAATATCTTTGATGCCTGTTGTACTGCTTGACTGCCGTGCTTAGCCTCCCTGACCTGTGAGCTCTGTTTGACAGGAACCGCTGGAGTTCTGGTGTGAATGGGGGTGGAGGAGGAGGGGGCAGTGGAGGTGGCGGGGGCGGCGGCGGCGGCGGCGGCGGCTCGTCGGGCAGGTCCTCCACCGCGGCCAGGGACTCCAGGAGGCAGACCAGGGTCATCCGCACCGGACGGGACAGGGGCTCGGGGCTTCTGGGTAGCCAGCCTCAGCCCGTCATTCCAGCCTCGGTCATCCCTGAGGAGCTCATCTCCCAGGTCAGTCCCCACAGCTGCCAGCCACCTGCGTGAACAAAGCGGTTTAAGATATAACACGGCTGAGCTGCTGCCACCCAGGTCACAATAGTTGCAAGAAAAGGCAATTTTGAAACGGGACACGAGGGTCCAGGCCAGATGTAGCTTTCTATCATACTCTGATTAAGATACAAGTTTCTAATGTTCAAAGAACCTACTGATGGTGTTAGTAAAAATTCTGCAAAGAGCAGAAACCTACATTATTGATATAAATAAGGAAAACTAGTCCAAGTACAGATCCTTGTTGTACTCCAATAGTACTATGACTCCAGTTTGAGAGTTAATTTCAGATAAGTTAAGACAGCCTTGTGGTCAGAAATGCTTCGTACAAATGCTTGTACGTTGGACATGCTTAAACCGACTCCAAAATTGATTGTCCAATTCATGGAGTTGTTGATTTATCATACCTTAATGGTAGAATCCCCATATATATTGAAATTGTCAAGAAGTAAAATACTTGCAAATGCAAGACGGATGTTATTTCAGTAACACTTTTAGTAATGTTTGAGAATTGCTTCTTTACCACAACGGTAGTGGGAGTATAGAATATGATACCCAGAAATGTTGCCGAAGCAAATATCCTGATTTCTTTCAAGAAACAAGTGGATGAGTTCCTTGGATCAATAAGCTACAAAAAATGGGTTAAATGGGCCAAATGGCCTCATGTCATTTGTAAGTGTTCTAATACTAGAATATTATGCACAAGTAAAGAGCAGTATTAAATGATGTGTCCACTTGGCCTTTTTATTTTTTATGACAGTACATTTAGTATTTAGGAACAAGTAATAGGTTTGTTCCATGCTGAAAAGAGAAGAAAGAAAACAACGTTTCGGCCGTGGGACCTTCTTCAGGTGTGGGCAACCTGAAGAAGGCTCCACGACCGAAACGTTGTTTTCTTTCTTCTCTTTTCAGCAGGGAATGGACCTATTGTTCCTTTGCAGCCTACGCATGCTGATGCAGCTACCCACCTGAACTATTTACCATTTATTGGAATTAATGTGACTGAGAAATTTGAATTGTTACAGCAATAGAGTGGATTGTTGTAAGGCTTTTCTCCCCCGTTTATTAGGCACAGGTAGTTCTTCAGGGGAAGTCCAGGAGTGTTATCATCCGAGAACTCCAGCGGACTAACCTGGATGTTAATTTGGCTGTCAACAATTTGCTGAGTCGTGATGATGAGGATGGTGATGATGGTGATGACACTGCAAGTGAATCTTACTTACCAGGAGGTAGGTGTTAGGCTACTGCTCTTTCTAGACTTTTCCTGCTGCTTTTCTTTTTGTCCTTAGGCGGCTGAAGATGACTTGTAGTTCTGTGTAATGTACAAGTATCTACATTTTTTTCATTTAAACTCTTAATAGCGCTTCAGTTGTCCCAGTTAACTGAAGGTAGCAATATTCTGCTTGTATCTCCAAACTTTTGAGAGTAATGCAGATGGAGGTTACACTGAGCAGTGCTTTTTTGCACCATATCATGATAGTTATTTCAGTAGGCCAAATAACCTTATAAGCACCTTGTGCTTTAAAGTGGGATAACAGATTTTTTTCTAACACTGGTTCTGCAGAAAATCTTTGCTGCACTCAAACTTCCCCTACACTGTACTTAGATTCCCATGGATATAAACCCTGTTAACTGCTGTTCTGTCCTTTCTACTGTTTTCAGAGGACTTAATGTCTCTGCTGGATGCCGACATCCACTCGGCCCACCCCAGTGTCATAATTGATGCGGACGCCATGTTCTCGGAAGACATCAGTTATTTTGGATATCCCTCCTTTCGCCGTTCTTCTCTCTCAAGACTTGGATCCTCACGAGGTAATTCAGTACCTTTTATCTTTTAAATAATGGATAAGAGGTGTAGACGAGTGAGCAAAGCATGATTCTCTATGTGGGCACAGATTCATTCTATACAGAGAAATTAAAGAAAGCAAATGAATGTAAGATGTGCATCAAGATTTTTTTTATTGCAAGTAAGTGCTTTCCAGTGTAGAAAAGCCTACTTGTGAAGGCGGTAGATAAACATATTAAAGATTTCCTTCCTCTGACCAAGAGGGGAGACAAAATCTAGATGTTTTAGAGGATGAATAGAGCCATTCACAGTTAATTTGAACTCTTTCCAGTTCATAATTATTAACTACAAATTAAATTACATTAGTACATATTTATCCAGGCTTACTGTGTTATGAGGTCTTTCCTGGAATGTATTCTTAACCCTTTAAGGCTGTTCTCTGGCCCTGTGTGTATTTGTTCACCTCTTAGAAAGTAGAAAGACGGTAGGTACGAGATAAATGAACACGTATATTTTAATTTATTGGCTCATTTTTACTTTTGTGTTGCTATTTGTGTGTTCATTCTTAAGAAGCTTGAGCACATTGGATAAAATAAAAGCAGTGAGCCCTCTGAGAAAGGCCCAGTAGTACCATCTGGTTTGTGTATTGGGTTAGGATGTCCAAGACCCTTGACTGCAGAGTACACTGGAAAGTGTTAATCACCTGTTTTTTTTATCTGTGTTTATTTTTAACCTCTGTTCATTTGTGGGTGGACATTTTTTTTATTATTTTGCGATTTTTTTTGTGGAGGGTCTTTCCCAGAGAGTGGCTTACTTTTATTCCACTGGTGTGACCCCATTGCATACCAGTTCTCCTTCTTCCCTTAGAGAGAGACTCGGAGCTGTTGCGTGAGCGCGAGTCTGTGTTACGTTTGCGTGAGCGGAGGTGGCTTGATGGAGCCTCCTTTGATACCGAGCGAGGCTCCACAAGCAGGGAAGGGGAGCCGAGCATGGACAAGAAGAATATCCCAGTGCAGAGCCCTGTGTCGCTGGGGGAGGAGCTTCAGTGGTGGCCTGATAAGGTTTGCCGTAATAGTTAATTCTGTATTTCGTCTGCACTGTTTATCGATTTGCATGTTCCCATTTATTCCGTGCTGAGTGCATCTTGCTTTTTTTTGTGGTTTTAATTTGAAGCCTGCCCTTAGACTACAGTAGTTTAGTTTGGGGGCAGCTGGAAACAAAATATTGAGTGTTGTTGAAAATTTAGAAAAACATTTTGAGATTATTAGAACGTATTTAACTTTTCAATGCCACAACTACAGTTATTGCTGTTACTATGTTTTTCAAAGAAATTTGGAGTAGGAGTTAAGATAAATTAACAAAGCAGTGCCAAATGCCTGCGCTCTTGTATGTCCAGTCTTTGAATACAATCAGGGAGATGTATGAATACAATCCTGGATAAAACCGGGAAAAAAATAAATGCTCCCATCATTTCTCCAACCCTGTGTCTCAGAGGGTTATATATATATCGGGTACATATACCAGAACAGCCATTAAATACCATCGGTGCAATGCTGTTCTGAATGATTCTTGCTAAGACAGCTAGAAGAAGTAGTGTTCCATAGCATGGACCATGACATGATAGTAGTGTTAATTGTTGAATTAGACCATAAAAAAGAAAGTAAAGATACCAAGCTCAGGCTTAGGTGTGATTCAGGTGTGGACCAGGCGCGTGACCAGGACTCGTGGCTCAGAGAAGGGTTGGGTTTAGTCAACTCTGTCAGCTTCTGTTAGCAGTGACCCCTGTAACCATCCAAGCACCTGCAGACCTGTGGGGCATATCTCCTCCAGTTAGCGCTAAGTTAAACCTGTCGCATGGAGCTGCTTAGCCTATCGTAGGTTAAAAATGTATCAGTCAGTAGCTTGAGCATGGGCTAGTTGGAGCAGTCTGCCTACTCTTGTTCATTCTTTCCTGTGTGCGGCTGCAAAGTTTCTGGCCATGCGCTAAGTCTTATCATAATTGACCGCTTGAAATTGGGTGGGCACACAGCAAAATAATTGTAAAATCTTATTGTGAAGATTTGAAAATGGAGGATTTATGTATACTTTTAAGTAATCATTTGTGCATACTTTCTTTAGTTTGTATATGCTTATAGTATAGTGATGTTTTTCTGTATGAATACAAAACCATAGATTCCCCTGGTCTGCACCAAAGAGTCTCAGATTCTGCATTTTCAGCAATGTCTGTAAAACCCTCGAAAGATACTGTGCTCCTCAAAGTAATACATGGGATGCAAGCCTAATGTCTAAAGTGAAGATATAACGGCAAGCAGGGATATTTGTTCTTGTCACACAAAAAGGTAGCTTTTCTGACCAGGATGTTTTGAGCATTGGCAGTGACGGATGGTTTTTTTTGCAGGGCTTGAAGGGTGTTTCCAGAAACAGTGATACACAAATGTGATTCAATTGGGTGTTTGAATCTTTGTTATGGCTGTGAAATTTCCTTCTAAAAGCAAAATGGGACAACTGAGCACATTAGTGGATGTTCTTTTCAAGATGTCCTTGGATTCCTGTCAATATTGTACACATTGCACGTTTAGTGTAGGCGTGTTTACAGTCTTGAAAGTGGAGGCTCGTACTTGATACAGTTGATTCCTTGAAATAATGGATATAAAACTATTTTTAATTTTTCCCTATAAAGGATGGTACGAAGTTTCTCAGCATTGGGGCCTTGTACTCTGAACTGGTGGCAGTGAGTTCAAAAGGAGAACTCTATCAGTGGAAGTGGAGTGACACTGAACCATATAGAAACGCACAGGTATTGTCATGCCGTAGACTGTGATTATAGATGTTTCACACTTTTTACAGCTGAGAATCTTAAAACAAAATTCCAATCTGCAGAACCCTGCTGTGCATCACCCAAGAGCCACTTTTCTGGGACTGACCAACGAAAAAATCACCCTCTTGTCTGCTAATAGTATAAGAGCTACTGTTGCTACCGAGAGCAATAAGGTCAGTGTGCCAGCCAGCTTTTTACCTTTCTTAAATTAACAAAATGTTAAATATAGGGACACTTAAGCATTTTTATTTTTGTTCATCTTGTATTTGGGTTCAGAACATCTTTGCCGCATTAGACATGTTAAAGTTTGACGATGCATTGTTTGCTTTATCGTATTCATTGCGAATTCTTTTCATTGCACAGGACATATTAAACTTGATTACTTTTTTTGAGTTGTAAGGTATGTCTAAATTTTTTTTTTCCTCACAAGGTTGCCACATGGGTGGATGATACACTTAGTACTGTAGCATCAAAGCTGGAGCACAGCACACAGACCTTCACTGAACTGCAAGGAGAGCGCATTGTGTCCCTGCATTGCTGTGCTCTTTACACCTGTGCACAGCTAGAGAATAGCCTGTATTGGTGGTAAGTACTGTTTTGTGCTTCCAAATGTCTGGAATAGTACCATTGTAAACTATAACTTAAATCATATCCCTCTAATGTGTCTGGTGTTGCCAGAAGAGACACATCAAGCAATTGAAATCTGTAGCAGTTTCTAACCTTTTAGTGTTATGAATAAATACCTTCTATTTGCAAACAACTAGTAAAAATGAATGGGTACATTGTAGTTTAAGAAATAAAACCACTTCTTTTTTTGTTCTTTAGGGGCGTCGTTCCTTTTAGTCAACGGAAAAAGATGCTAGAAAAGGCCAGAGCCAAGAATAAAAAGCCAAAGTCCAGCGCTGGCATCTCCTCGATGCCCAACATTATTGTGGGCACACAGGTGAGAAGATTGTGGATTTGTCATTTTTTAATGCCGCGTGGCTTTTCTTTAAAATGTGACAAACCCTGTTGGTATATGAAACTATTGTAAACATTCTCCTATTTTGCCATCATTAGGTCTGCCTGAGGAACAACCCTCTTTACCATGCAGGGGCGGTTGCCTTTTCTGTCAATGCCGGGATTCCTAAAGTGGGGGTCTTGATGGAATCCGTATGGAACATGAATGACAGTTGCAGGTTTCAGCTCAGGTCGCCAGAGAGCTTAAAAAACATGGAGAAGACTAGCAAGACGGCAGAAACAAAGTAAGTGCAGTGCATGCAGATTATTTTGTGGGGAATTGCTGCCTCGGTTGATTTTCTAAGCTTTGGCTCTGTGATGCTCTCCTCTTTATAGTGTCTTTCATCTCATTAAAAAACTTTGAACTTCACAGCAATATTTACCCATATCACTTGATGTCATATCAGCATCTAGAATTAGTCCAGCTCTATTTCTTCTGTAGTATTCTTAAAATTCCTTTGTTTAAATACTGTTAACCAGTTTAACAGATTAATTTCTAACTTCTGTCCTTAGAACGGAGAACAAACC
Source organism: Atractosteus spatula (assembly GCF_055471065.1). NCBI lineage: Eukaryota > Metazoa > Chordata > Actinopteri > Semionotiformes > Lepisosteidae > Atractosteus > Atractosteus spatula. Next base: position 39,136,225 of record NC_142717.1, on the reverse strand, counting down.
TGAGTCTGTGAAGACTGAGATGGGACCACCTCCTTCTCCAGCATCTACTTGTAGTGACACATCCTCTATCGCAAGCAGTGCATCGCTGCCCTACAGTATGTCTATTAATTACAATGTAAACTGTTATGTGTTCCTTTATTTAAAAGTCCTTTCCAGTTGTGTACTGTGTCTAGCATTTCAGCTAGAATCAGGATTAAATTTAAGTCGTAGTGATTATGTAAAGGTTATCACACGTACACAAATGCAAAGCAAGACTGAAGTGTATAACAGCCCTGCTGGATGCTGTTGGTGATTGCATTGTGCTTCCTCCCTGCTATTCATTCACAGACAGAACTGCTGCAACACTTGTCATTACCCATGTAATATAAACTTTCCCTCAATGAAGCATTTTCTGATGGGACCCATCAACCCATGTTACAGAAAATCAAATTGTGAGTCTTGTGTAACCTGAAGAGTCTGTGTATAGCAGAGAAGGTTTCCTCAGATTCATTCAAATTTGCTTTTAGTATATTGCAGTCATCTTCCTTGCCAAATACCCTGGACTGCATAAACTGGTATCTATGGTTCTTAATATTGCACTAATGTGAAATGACAAAGTCTTCAACGAAAATCTGCACTTTGTAATGGCGACTGTGCCTTTTTACAGAGCGGCGGCGCTCAACTCCAGCCCCCAAAGAGGAGGAGAAAGTGAATGAAGAGCAGTGGCCTCTGAGAGAAGTGGTATTTGTGGAAGATGTTAAAAATGTCCCTGTTGGAAAGGTGGGTTTGAACTGACTTTGGAGATGCCTTTCTGTATAAACCTTCTATGTACTGAAATTCGGTAACTAGTGGCAATCTGTGATTTGCTTTTGTGTGTTTTATTATTTTTTCCATCAAGTTTAATGTGGGATGAGTTGTTGGGATTTGGCAAAGGACAGTAAGCACCCCCTTAGGTTGCCAGATTAACTATTGACGATTGTAACATTTCTTAAATGTAGTGTTGCCACACTAAAGAACAGAAATTTAAGAAAGAATATTCCATTTCTTGTGTCTCTAAAAGTCCAGTGTCTTCATATGTACTCTGCTAAGTAAAGATTTTCTATTTTAGGATACTTGATTAAACTTAGTTGCCTATTATTTAGTAATCTATAATCTTCCTAAGAAGTCCATTCTGTCTTGTGCAACTTTTGTATTGCCAGTTTGTTTTTCCATAAATTGTGATTTTTGTCTGATGCAGTTTGATACAACATTTGCAACAGCTCTTTTTTTTAACTCAAGGTGCTAAAAGTCGATGGTGCATATGTTGCTGTGAAATTTCCAGGAACATCCAGCAGTATGAGCAACCAAAGCACAGCTCCTTCTGACTCTGATCCCTCATCACTGCTGCAGGACTGTAGACTACTAAGAATAGATGAGCTACAGGTATAGAGAGCAATCCCACTATATTCAAGATCCTTGTTGAACATTTTTCTTAAAAGGCTTTGCGCATTACTTTACAAGCATTTTACTGAAAGCATTTGGCTGTTTTTCTACCCACAGCATGTCACATGGATTTAAGTTCTTGTTGAGACCTATTACAATATTTGATAAAATATTGTTTATAATTAAGTCTCCAATGTTCTATTCTTTTACCTTACATTTGTGAGTACTTTAGATGGTTGTTGGGTATGCTCTGTTTAAAATGTACAGTGAAACATATGAGGATAAAATACCTCTCCTAAAGTTTTTGTCTTAAAGGGTAAAAGGTAGCTACTGTAATTAAGTGCAAAACTCTTGCTACACAATGGAATTTGTATTTTATTCCCAAACTGGGAAAGATAGCTTTAATTCCCTGGAAAATCATTTACTCTGCACAAGAATATTATCCTGAGTTGTATTTCCTTGAACATATCTAAATAAACAATTCACTTAAGAAATGCATGTGGAAAAAAAACAAACCTAAACACTTTTTATTGGGTATTTACTTCATGAATACTCCACCCTGAGATCATAATTAAGGTATTCTGTCCTTGCAAACCAAAAAAAGCAATGGTAGTATGCTTTGAAATTTTGTAAATGTTTTGGGAAATTTGTAAGCACCTATGCATTCCTTTTATAAACCATTCCTTCCATGATTTCTTGACTTCCCATCATGTTTTCCAATAGGTTGTAAAAACTGGTGGCACTCCAAAGGTTCCGGATTGCTTCCAGCGCACACCTAAGAAACTTTGCATCCCTGAAAAAGCTGAAATACTGGCTGTAAATGTGGATTCGAAAGGTTAGTTTAACTGATGCACCGCGGAGAAGTTCAACCTGAGTGTTCAATACTTTCTCCTATCGGACTCGGGTCTTGCTCAGTCTGGCATACCTAAATGTCACAAGTCATAGGTTTATTCCATGCTGGAAAAAAAAGGAAGAAAGAAAACACAACGTTTCGGCCGTGGAGCCTTCTTCAGCTTCTTCACACCTGAAGAAGGCTCCACAGCCGAAACGTTGTGTTTTCTTTCTTCCTTTTTTTTCAGCATGGAATAAACCTATTAGTTGTTCCTTTGCAGCCTACGCATGCTGACGCAGCTACCCACCTGAACTGCTACATACCTAAATGTCTCCTTACTTCTGTTAGACACCTTCTCACTTTAATGGTGCTGCTGGTGCATAATGGCTAAAAAGTACAATGCATTGGAGTTCAGGTTCTCTCTGGCTATGTAGTACCAAAATACTATATAAATATACGAAACGTATACGCCCGTACCACTTTTTACAACACATAATCCGTTCCCAGAAACCTTTTCGAAGAGTGAAAATATGTGAAAGGAAAGCCTATTCAGTTATTTCTTATGGGGCAAAATTATCATCGGTTTCCGACCTCAATGTCACCCCTGCTTTTTTCAACAAAAAAATCATTCATACTGTGGTTTGTTTTTAGTAATAAAAACACTGCTTAGCTAGTAAGGCATCATTAATCACAACTAAGTACAGTACAGCACTGTATTGTACAGTAACCACTTCATTTGCTTTTTGTGTGATTACACACACAATTTTCATTTTCTCAACACCTTTAGTCCATGATAAAGTCTAAACCACATACTCTTACAAAAGTAAAAGTGCACATACTAGCATATACATGAAGCAAGATTTAGCCAACTCTATCACACACGTCTCTCCTGCCACTCTGTAGGCTCTGTGCTAGCCCACACCCTTACTAGTTAGTGGACTGTGATGCGAGCACTCGATATGAGGCGAGTCATATGAGATCTTCCTCTTCACTCTGCGTTTGGTGGAGGTTTCAAAATTTCTTCCTACCGCTTCTTCATATTTTGGAAGTTGGTTTTCATTGTTCGAGATATGGGTAACAATTCTCACGCTTCGTAATATTGAATTTTCGTATAAACATTTGTAAAAAGAGGTCTGGGTTTGTATATAAATATATATAAAAAAATACATAAACCAAAATATTCCCTGATATTCCTTGAGTAGGGTCTGGCATGTGATGTCTGGCCTAGGGGTTAGCAGGTATAGCTTTAACATGCTTGCACCAGAATCAGAATAAAACTAAAATCATTGAAATGTTGGTTTACAGTTTTTAAAAATGTGGATGTTTCTTTTCATTGCGTTAGCTCCCACCACGCTTTTCATACAGAGATTTCTTACTCTTGGAGATTTGTAAATGTTGTTCATTGTTTTTGCTCTTTAGGAGTACATGCTGTATTGAAGACCGGCAGCTGGGTGCGATACTGCATCTTTGACCTGGCAACAGGCAAAGCAGAGCAGGAAAATAACTTTCCCACCAGCAGTCTTGCCTTTCTGGGACAGAATGAACGGAATGTGGCAATTTTCACAGCAGGGCAGGTGAGGAAAAAAGCGTTGCTCTCTTGGAACAAAGATATAATATATAGCCCACCCCACCTTCTTGTAAGTTAAACACTGGTGGTTGTTAATGTGAAACAGAACACTGGATGCAGAAGCAGTATAGTAACTTATTTCTGTTATGGCTCTGAATCTTTATAAACAGGAATCGCCTATCATTCTAAGAGATGGAAATGGAACTATCTACCCAATGGCTAAAGACTGCATGGGTGGCATACGAGACCCTGACTGGTTAGATTTGCCACCCATCTCGAGTCTTGGTATGGGAGTGCATTCCTTAACTAATCTTCCTGCCAACTCCACTATTAAGAAGAAAGCTGCTGTTATAATAATGGCTGTTGAGGTGAGTGTGCCAAGTGGTGTGAATTGAAAGCCTGGTCATTTTAGTCACTAATTTTAATACAGTCCGTGTCTGAGGACTTAAATTGATTAAATCTAAATGAAAGCCTTGTAGAAAAATGAAAATCAAGTTAAATTTGTCATATACTTTTTTTTTAAATAGAACTTTGGCTTATCTCTATAAAGTAGGTGGCACCAATTCAAAAACCTCTGCAGTTTTTCTACAGAATTCCGCTTCACTGATTTAGATTTTAAATGGTGAAATTTATGGAATGGAAGTTGTCATGACTAATTTCATTTTTGAGGCTTCACTGAAAGTTGATTACAGGCCATTTCTCATGAATTCTGTCTTGCAGAAGCAAACCCTGATGCAGCACATCTTAAGATGTGATTATGAAGCATGCAGGCAGTATTTGATAAATCTGGAGCAAGCTGTTTTGCTAGAGCAAACGCCTCAAGCACTGCATGCACTCCTTGGCCACAGGTGTGATGGGAACCGCAACATCTTGCACACATGCGTTTCTGTGTGCTTCCCTGTCAGCAACAAAGAAACTAAAGAGGAAGAAGGTAAGGTAGCATTTGAAAGAATTTTGCCTAATAACAGAGGCATCTATGGATGCACGATGGTAGAATGGTCAGCCGGCTAGGTAACAACTGTCTCGATACCTTGCATTGGTATGTCTCCAGGAGCTGTCTACAAACAAAGACATGGGGAATCTGAAAGAAGATTGCAATATAGAGGTAAAAGTTGATGTAATCATAAGGAAGTTTGCCAGTAAAGATCAATATGCTCTGAATGACATTTAAAAAAGTCTTTCAAGTGCCATGGCCTATATGTACGGTACCTGCAACGCTTGTATTGCCTTATGTCTTTTAGTGAGGCACAGAGATGGGAATTGCATTTTTTGTCATAAATGCTTAGTGAGCCCAGTTCTAAATTGTACCAAATATAGTATATTGTTTTGGTTTTTGCATTTGCTATCCTCCCAACAATTTAAAAAAAAATGCTTTTCTCACTTGTTCCTATATCCCAGTGGTTTTCCAAAATGCTGTTCAAGACACTGAAGGTGCTGTATTTAATTTGATAAAATTTTCTGTTTGATAATTTTTTGTTGTTGTTCATGAACCATTCAAAAACATACCTCTGAACAAAATATCCTGCAAAAGCAGCATGGTGTATGAAAACCAATAAGAAAACGTCTGTAAGTATTTTTTTTGGAGGGTTGCAATAAGACCTTTGACCTTCATCTCATCTTCAGACATTATAATTGTACCTCCTGAACATTGCGGACTTACTTTTTCCACTGGGGAATATGCTGTAGTTTTCTCATTTTCCTTTGGCCTTTTCCTCAGTATTATGTCATTGGTGTTTTCCAGAAGCTGAGCGGTCAGAGAGGAACACGTTTGCAGAGAGACTGTCTGCGGTCGAAGCCATAGCCAATGCGATCTCTGTGGTTTCTAGCAACAGCTCTGGAAATAGAACAGGGTCTTCAAGCAGCAGAGGGTGGGCTCCGCATCTTTTGGACTCGACTTACTCATTAACCGTCATTCAGAGTGAAATTTTCACAATCCATTGAAATAGAGTGAAAAATTAACGTACATTGACACAGGCTCTTGAAGTTTGAAGATTCTCAAGCCGGACTTGTGCGGCTTAGCTGAGCCATTAAAAAGAATACTGCCTGCTTATGGGAGGAGTACTGCCATGGATGGTGTTACTGTGTGCATTTTTGGCTGTGTAGTACAAATGTCCATTGAGGAAACTACTAGTATGCTATTGTGCAGTATCAAGTTTGTGCCTTTATGGTATTATGATATAATTCTATGTCTAGGAGTTGTAAAAGTTGTTTAGAATTTGCCATTTCAGAATATTTGTGCATTTCTTACACTGCTTAAGTATAGATAAATATTCTTTCTTTGTATTTTTTCCTCACAGAATAGTGAAATTCAGGAAAATCTCTTAGTCTTTTAGGTTGCACCTCTAACTGGAGTTGTGCTGTGTCTCTGCATTTCTGCCCATGTGTCTTACTGCTGGTGGTCCTTTAGTGAGTTCTAGCCCTGTATCCTAACGTGAGATTATTATTTCCCTAGTCTGCGACTGCGAGAGATGATGAGACGCTCTCTGAGAGCCGCTGGTCTGGGTCGACACGAGTCCGGCCCTTCGTCCAGTGACCACCAGGATCCGGTGTCCCCTCCCATCGCTCCACCCAGCTGGGTACCAGACCCGCCCCCCATGGACCCAGGTGACTCATTGTCTTTGAGCAGCTCTAGAGTGTTTGAAGGCTTCCCTTTTCTCTTTTTTGTACGTAAGGTTAAAATACATCCTTTACATAAGCTTCATTAATGGTTTTAGCTGCTACCATCATAGAATAGTTTGCCTGTGTTGTATTGTCAGTTGTCTTCTTGTAACTTGATAACGTGTTCATGAGGGTGCGATGTTTATATCTTTCATGGTATGTATCAACCCCAGTTTGATACAATTTTTTGGTCAGAGGATTGCTCAAAATATATAGAAATATATTTTTTTTCGCGCCATCTCATGCGCAGTAGAATAAACAAAAATTGAGTCTCCAGGTTTTTAGTAACCTGGATGCTATATTAACTGCTGATTGCTATGGAGAACTTTACTACAGCCTTTACTAATTGGGAACATTTCTGGTTGAATTCAGCTTGCTTTCTTTGTCGCTGCCCCAGGGAGCCAGATAGTAAACCTTTTACTGTACTGCAAAGGAAAAAGTAATAGGTTTATTCCATGCTGAAAAAAAAGAAGAAAGAGAACACAACATTTCAGCCGTGGAGCCTTCTTCTACTTTTACTGTACTGTTGCTAATAAAGTCCAGAATGAACATGTTAATTAAAGTTGACCTATTTGAGGTTTTTCCTGTGGTGATCAGAGTGTTTGCACATAATAAACTTGTTTTGCCTTGAAGTGTGGTTTCATGATCACTGGGGTGTCTTAATATGTCCGCTCTTTGTTTTTCTTCAAGATGGCGATATTGATTTTATACTGGCTCCAGCTGTGGGTTCTCTCACCACCACATCAGCGGGCACTGGCCAGGGACCCAGCACCTCCACCATACCAGGTGAGCTGAGAGCAGAACACAGGAGCACTGCTGTTTCTTCAGTGAAGACATTCTTCTCTATACAGATGTGGCCAGTGCAAACCATTTACTTTAGTACTTCAGAAAAACCTGTATTCCCGTGTTTCTTTCCCCCTACAAATGAAGAGATTTTGGCCTCCCAATATTAACACTTAGAGTTGGGAAAGTTTCTTTGGTGTATATAAAAGGGATCTTTGATCTCTTGTCATATAATTGCAGTATTTAGAAGCTATCAGAACATCTGGTATGTGTGAAGCAGCTTGAATATGGACTGTTGTGTATTGCGTAGTGATTACATTTTTTTCTGTTCCATGACATGCTTTTTCGCTCCTTTGAAAAACCTATTTTTCTTATCAGGCCCTTCATCTGAGCCATCAGTGGTGGAGTCCAAAGATCGGAAAGCCAATGCCCACTTGATACTGAAATTGATGTGTGACAGTGTTGTTCTTCGTCCCTATCTCCGGGATTTGCTTTCTGCAAAGTACGTGGCCTTGTCTGATGATGATGATGTTATCCGGTCAGTCAGATCCGACTCTCGGCGATTCTATAGGCCATCTCTCGCCATGCTTTCCGGTCTTGGACTTTCTCTTTCAGCTGTTCTCTGCCTAAGCCAGTGTCTGCCTTGTCTGAACACGAGTGTAAATTGTAATCACCAGGAAGTTTTAGGACAAACTTCAGTTTTGCAGCAGTACAGACATTTGCCCATGCTAATCAGTTTCATTTTTAAGCACTCATTATTTTTGATGTTTTTAAAGTTATGATGATGAATGATATGAGTTTAGTGCATCACTGGGTATTTTTAATTTTGGAAATGTACAGGGATGCGAGGGGAATGACTCCATTCATGCTTGCTGTTAGTGGGAGAGCATATCCAGCTGCTATTACCATTCTTGAAGCTGCTCAGAAAATAGCCAAAGGTTAGTAGTTCTTCTCTTTTGATTTCTACACCTTGAAGCTATAACAGAAGCTTAGTTTTTTTTATTGCTTTCACAGAACTAAGTGAAGAAACCTTACTTGTTTCATGGTGTCAGTCTGCTGCTGTGTTTATTTTGGTATTTCTATGTTAGTATTTTAAGTATTAATTGTGACTTGTCATTTGTCAGTGGTCCATTTTGTCTAACACATCTAGGAGATTTTGTGCACTGTCAGCTTTATTACTGAAGCAATATTACTCTGCACTGTAGGTGATCCTGCCTCAAGTGAAAAGGAGGATGCTGTGTTCATGGAAATGATCTGTCCATCTGGAACCAACCCGGATGACTCTCCTCTCTATGTCCTCTGTTGTAATGACACTTGCAGCTTCACGTGGACTGGAGCAGAGCACATTAATCAGGTGAGCTGTTCACATTCCAGTGGGCTTCTCGGATGTGGGTGGCACAGTTTTGTAGATCTGTAAGAGATTGCTGAAGAAGACGAAGCTCAGCAGGGTCTTTCTGACTTGAATATTCATCTTGGCATTTCAGGATATTTTTGAGTGCAGGACATGTGGCCTGCTGGAGTCTCTCTGCTGCTGCACAGAATGCGCCAGGGTGTGCCACAAAGGACATGACTGCAAGTGAGTGTGTTTCATAAAGATACATGGCTGTTTTGCTATATGTTTATGGAGTATTATGATGTCATATCTGTGTATCTTTCTATGCAGAGTCTGAGATTAACTTACATGAGGAAGCATTTTTTAAACGGAAATGTAAAGAAAAGGCCATGTCAGCTGCTATGAGTGCATTGTTACTGTTCTAGTTCATAAACCTTAAATGAGGATGAATACATCACCAAACTGTCTTTTGTTTTATAACCATTCTGATGTCTGTTTTTGCTTGTCTTGGGCTGGACTGCTGTAACACATCAATTTCCCTACGGGATTAATAAAGTCTTATCTATCTATCAGTGACTATATGCATTACCATTGTTTGCAAAGCCTCTTGATGACAATAACTTGTGTACCTTATTCAAGAGGTGGCTTGAATGTCATGTGAGTTATGTTTTTGTGGTTTACACGCAGGCTCAAGAGAACATCACCTACAGCATACTGTGACTGCTGGGAGAAATGCAAGTGTAAAACCTTGATTGCAGGACAGAAATCTGCCCGACTTGACCTGTTGTACCGACTGCTCACCACCACTAACCTTGTCACCATGCCAAACAGCAGGCAAGTAAATGCCAGTTGTCTTTCGGGGACAATCTGTTGATCGCTCTTTGCAGTGTGTGTAACAAAATGTTCTGTCTCGCCGCAGGGGAGAGCATCTCTTGCTGTTCTTGGTCCAGACTGTGGCCAGGCAGACAGTAGAGCACTGCCAGTATCGACCACCGCGCATCCGAGAGGACAGAAACCGAAAGGCAGCTAATGCTGAAGGTCTGTTGCGCCTGATTAATGAGTGTCTAGGTGCTTGCAAGCTTTTCACTGTTGGAAACATGGTAGCTCATTATAACCACAGATTTGCTGCCAACAGATGTTGTGGGAAGGGCTGGAGGATGCATCGTTCTGCTTTATATGTCAGTTTGTTCCTGTTACAACTACATTTGCAGCTGCACATTGGACTGAATTGTATTTACAACAGGGAAAACAGAGAACACTGCTTTATTGACATTTTCCCCTTTAAAATCTATTTCGACACCCATCTGCAAACCTTTCAGGCGATGTGAATTCAGTCACCTAGATATGCTTAAATAGTACGGGACATGAACATTGCACAATGGTCTGCTCTCCTAACATGTAAGGGCATCAGAGGGTGTTTGTAAACATTAAGAGCCAAGTAAGCAATGTTGCTGAAGCCCTGGAGATTGAAATATTTTGTCTGGATTGTAGTGACCTATGGGAAAATTGTCATAATGAAAGTTATGCCACCATAATGGATTTTTGGTGATGTGAGGAAATATATTTGCAAATCAAATTTCAAGTGTTTGAGAAGCCAGTCACATGACATTTTTGTGATTGGCTCTGTAATATAACTGGTCGATGGGTGTTTTTATCCCTGTTGTGTTTTTTGCCCTGGAAGATTCGGACATGCCAGATCACGACCTGGAGCCGCCCCGCTTTGCTCAGCTGGCTCTGGAGCGTGTGCTGCAGGATTGGAATGCCCTGAAGTCCATGATCATGTTTGGATCCCAGGAGAACAAAGATCCGTGAGTACCGCTGTTGACTGTGGACCTTCAGTTCTTTCTAAATAAGAGTTCTAGCTCAGCCGACACGATGTCCTCGATTTTCTTTTGCAGACTGAGTGCAAGCAGCAGAATAGGTCACCTTCTTCCAGAAGAGCAAGTATATCTCAACCAGCAGAGTGGAACCATTCGGCTTGACTGCTTTACCCATTGTCTCATTGTTAAATGCACTGCGGACATTACAGTAAGTCCTCTGCCTTAATTTGCCTTGGATGAGGAAAGACAAAAAAATCCAAGAGCAGTTGTCAAATTAAAAAAACCAAAAACCTGTGAAATACTTATCTTGTTCTGTCCTTCAAGCTTTTAGACACCCTGCTGGGAACTTTGGTGAAAGAACTTCAAAACAAGTACACTCCGGGTCGAAGGGAAGAAGCCATCAATGTCACCATGAGATTCCTGCGCTCTGTGGCCAGGGTCTTTGTCATTCTCAGTGTGGAGATGGCCTCGTCAAAGAAGAAAAAGTATGTGTACACATGTGTTCAGCAGTGAGAACATCTATAGAGTGTGAAATGTTTAATTACCTCCTGAAAACTGATTTTATTTGTCTAAGCCTTCAGTGTTCTGCAACACGTTGGCCCGGTGTCTGGAAGGACTTTGCAAGTCATGATTGCTTTGTTTTTTCCCCCCAGTAACTTCATTCCCCAGCCCATAGGGAAGTGCAAGCGCGTCTTCCAAGCTCTGCTGCCGTATGCCGTGGAGGAGCTGTGCAATGTGGCCGAGTCCTTGATCGTTCCCGTGCGCATGGGCATCGCCCGTCCCACTGCGCCCTTCACCCTGGCCAGCACCAGCATTGATGCCATGCAGGGAAGTGAGGAACTCTTCTCCGTGGAGCCCCTGCCACCTCGACCCTCACCAGACCAGTCCAGCAGGTACGCTGCTGCAGTGCTGGACATTGGGGCTGTCGCTATGAAGCGTATATGATCTCAGCAGAATTCGTACATGCGGAGGCATTTGGAGTTCTAGGTTACAACTCTTACACGTTTCCCAAATTTAATTTTAAAAAAATGGAAGGCTTCCCAGATTTAGTATATGCTTTCTTTGGTAGGACTTTCTGCCGTGTTTAATAGGCTTAGCCTTGAAGCTGTGGTTCACTTTCATATGCAGAATGTGTAGTGGGCAGCCAGTCACAGCCGAGGTGCATCTCTCTATCTGCAGCTCTAGCCAGTCTCAGTCTTCCTACATCATGAGGAATCCTCAGCAGAGGCGCATCAGCCAGTCCCAGCCAGTCCGAGGGAGAGATGAGGAGCAGGATGATATCGTGTCTGCTGATGTAGAGGAGGTAACAAAGCGTTTTTCCGAATGTATGCATCTGTAAAAAGACCCTTATGTTATGTTGCATTGCTAATTTGTGAAGGGTAATGTAAAATGTCGTCTGAATGGTGGCAGTCCCCCCCCCCAAGAGTGAATGGTTATTATAGTCCAACAGGGAATGAAACCTTTCACTTATTTAAATGTCTTATTTATTTAAATTAAATAAATTATTGGCAGAGGCAGTCTTAACATCTAACGGCTAATATAGAAGAGGTCAGTGGCCACTTCTGTACAGCTTTGTTCCACAGTTCATTTATGGAGTAAGTTTATTTGAGACTGAAGGTTTGTCATTGAGGATTTTGTTTAAAATGAGAATGAAAAAATGTCTTTTGTTCTGTGCTTTCTTCATCGCGCTTGTGCCCCGCATGCGGTGGGGGAGACGTGGCCCTGAGCAGTGTGTGTGTTCTGCAGGTGGAGGTTGTGGAGGGGGTGGCTGGGGAGGAGGACCACCACGATGAGCAGGAGGAGCAGGGCGAGGAAAACGCCGAGGCCGAGGGACAGCACGATGAGCACGATGAAGACGGTAAACACTGCCAAAGCAGGGAGGCCGCTGCCCCCACCACCTGCAATCCGCATAGCCCCAGTGTGAACGGTCCTCCCCTCCATTTTAAAACTGGGGACACCTGATATGTTTTTGTATATCGGTATTGGTGTGATTTATCAATATTTCTTTTTACCATGTATTTGGACATTTGCATTTCATTTGTTATCTACTACCTAAACGCAGGAGGTATGTACATACAAACTCGAGAAGAAAAGGACTACAAGTGAGACTAGATCAAGTCACCTCCCAAAAGCGGTTTCAAAAACGTTTTTTTGAGGTGTACAGATTGACCCATTTCTTTTCATCTGTTAATAAGAATCCTGTTACTTTTTCCTCCCCATTCAGGCAGTGACATGGAGCTTGATCTGTTAGCTGCTGCAGAAACCGAAAGTGACAGTGAAAGTAACCATAGCAACCAGGACAATGCCAGCGGTCGAAGGAGTGTTGTCACAGCAGCTACTGCTGGCTCTGAAGCAGGTACATTTTCTCGTGAAGTGCTGTTCCTTGCTCCTGCATCAAGATAAAATAGATCCTGGCATAATAGAGATTCTTCCCTTGAGGAACTTGACATTTTTTCAGTTATGCGATTTCCAAGGTAAAGAAAGTGCCCTTTGATGAAGGACATCCTTAGTTATTCCCTGATGTTGGTGTTGGTTTCCTCTGTGAAAACAGAACTTGATTGGCTATAAAAGGATATACAGGTAGTGAACAAAAAAGGAGACACCTGGGGAAATGAGGGACAACAAATATATTTAAAGCAAGGAATTCCCCAAAGCAAGGGCTAAGCATGTCAGGTCCCAGTGTGCTTAGGGTCATGAAGAAAAATGCTGGACCATGGTGGATTGTAATTGTCTACCATATCTGCAACGGGAGACCTTGGTGACTTTGAAAGAGGGGTGATTGTTTGGCAGGAGCTTACCTGACCAAGACAGCTCAACTTGCTGAGTTTATGAGCGGCTATGTCTACGATAGTCAGCATGGATCTGCGAGAAAAAGGCAGTGGGAGGCGACATTCCATGTTCATGATGCCCAGTTTTATCAAAAACAGTGCACTGAAATCCTCACAGAGCGGGATACACCACAGTTGAGGTGTTGTGCACATCACAGTGCACTGGCACTGTGCACATGTGCGAGTCTCCTGGTCAGACAGAGAGTGGACTTGTGGTACCACCCAAAAGATCTCCGATAAAGGGTTCTGGTGGTTCTGTAATATTGTGGGGTGTGTTTTCCTGGCATGGTTTGGGTGCAGTGTTTCCCATAGAAAGCAAGGTCAGTGCTAACCCCTACTTAAGGGTACTGAGTGATCATCTTCACCCAGTGTTGCAGCATTTCTTTCCCACCTGTGGGGTATCTTCCAGGATGACAAGGCCCCACACAGCCCGTGTGGTTGCCCAGTGGTTTGATGAGCACGGCGCTGGCCTTAACAGTAACCAGATCTGAAACCAATCAAAAAATTATGGGCTATTCTGGAATGACGCTGTTTGATTGATTAACTTCCTCATGGGAGAATGATGTCATACTGCCACATGTGGTGACCCATTGCATTGTTACATTACCTTACCTTGGTGTTTCCATTTTTTGTCCACTCCCAGTATAGTACTGTACAACTTAGATGAAGGTCTTGCAAATGTTTTGCTGTACATGTATAGATGCAATAGGATCGATATAGTATAAAATTGCTCATTCGTTACTCAATCAATCATGGTCTTATTTACCTTGTCAAATACACTAATTTAAAGCAGACTTACCACAGCCCATCATCTGTCCAAATATTCTGGTTTTAAAATGAATTTTGTATAGGTTAGTGCAGTTGCATCAGATATTTTGTAATTCCCTCAGGAAAGTTTTTTAAAAGCAATCAATTAGAATACCCACACGGCTTTAGGATCTTATTTCCATGGCTTGAGTGATATTTCCAAAGTAGTCAAAAGTAAATCCATCTGTAATACATTTCAATACTATTGAAATTAGTCTCTGGTTGAACACACAATTTTTCATTTGCAGGAAGTAGGGCCTCCCTGGCATTTCCTTTGTTTGGTATGGGCTCCTCTTTATTTATACATATATCAGGATAAGAGTGACCTTGATTTTTTACACCAGGTTTATCTGAAGACATTTTCCCCAAGTTAGCCTTGTTCTAGTGTCTTTATCGTTTGTTAACCTACTGTGCTAACAATATAAACTGCCTTTGTTTTTGTAGTAATTAACAAACTAAAAAATATGGCTTATCCTGCTAACTGGTGTGTGTATTGATCTTTAAAAAAAGTTAGATGTGCTTCTGGATTCTGTTTTACTTTTCGTTCCTTTGATGTGATTCTGGCTTACCCACTAGTGATGAAGGTTTAACAGTTAACTGATAAATTATAAGTTTGGGATTGCATGATGGCAAAAAAGGAAAACATGCCATTTTTTACAGTAAAAAAAATCCTAGTCAAGCTACTATTTATTTGAGACTGTGAAGTTTTAATATAGCTGCTTTTCCAATTCATATTTTTCACGGTGAACCCTAGTGATGTGTGTCTAGTAGTGGTGGCATGTGTCTTGCGGTGGCTTTGAGAACTAACGAGTGTTTCCTGCATCTCAGTAGGGGAGCGGCCAGGCCCCTGTTCTGCCCACACTGAACTGTCTTTGTTTTGAATCCCTCCTCCTGAAGGTGCCAGCAGTGTCCCTGCCTTCTTTTCAGAGGACGACTCCCAGTCGAATGACTCGAGCGACTCGGACAGCAGCAGCAGCCAGAGCGATGACGTGGACCAGGAGACTTTCATGGTGGACGAGCCCCTGGAGAGGACCACCAGCAGCTCGCATGCCAACAGCGCTGCCCAGGCCCCGCGGTCAATGCAGTGGGCAGTGCGCAACACCCAGAGCCAAAGAGCCACCAACAGCGCCCCATCCAGCACCTCCACGCCTGCAGGTAAAAACACTGGGCACCATCAGCTGAGCATCACTCGCTCTGCTGCTTAGTTTACATCTGCATTTTTGTATTAGCCTCATACTGAATAGTAACTGTAACTCACTGTTACTGTTTCCATAACTACTTGTCTCAGTATCTTAGGAGAATACTTTCACAGTCTAGAGGTCTGAATCCCACAAGCGTAATGCCTGTGCTGTACCCACATTTTTATATTTGGTCCTGTACATGGTAGACAATATAGTAACAACTTCAATTTAAGAATTATGCACATATCACTGCAAGGGAAGCAGCAGGGTGGGCAAGATCAAATGAAACGTTTCTCAGACATACAGGTCTTAATCTACAGTTCTTGGGGGCATGTTTTAAGTTCAGTTTATTTAAAAATTTGATTTTTAGTCTGTGCATATCAGTGTGGTGTAACCCTTTGAAAGGAAATGTTCATTTCACTTTGTTCATAGTGGTGTATGTTCTTTCTTAAGTTTATTTATGTAGTTGGATTGAGTAAAAGGACACCAAGCGCTCCAGCCTCTCAGAGAAACATGCATTCACTGGTTGCTTTACAACAAACCCTTGTCATCTGACTTTGTTCTTGCAGCCAGCTCAACGGGACTCATCTACATTGACCCATCTAACTTACGAAGAAGTGGTGCCATCAGTACCAGTGCAGCTGCTGCAGCTGCTGCTCTTGAGGCCAGCAACTCCAGCAGCTACCTGACATCAGCCAGCAGCTTAGCCAGAGCCTACAGCATCGTCATCCGACAGATCTCCGACCTCATGGGCCTCATCCCCAAGTACAACCACCTGGTGTACTCTCAGATACCTGCGGCTGTCAAACTCACCTACCAGGATGCTGTCAATTTACAGGTGTGATACTGGGCTGCAGGCCTCTCACTGTGGAAGGCTAACCTTCTGAACAGAGGCTTACTACCCCAACCTGTGAGGCGTGGAAATTAATAAGAGCAGAGTTAGGAATTGGATATGAAAGGTTACGTATGTGTGGAAGTGTGTTTTAGAGACAGAGGTATTAACTTGGGTAGATTTGTGGAGACCGTGAAAGTTATACAACTTTGTAAACAGATGTTTACAAACATTAAGAAACACAAATTTAATATTCCACGAATATAATATAAAAATGCAACTGTATTGAGTCTGTCCACTCTTGGTTGGAATTCAGAACTATGTGGAAGAGAAGCTGATCCCGACATGGAACTGGATGGTGAGCATCATGGACTCGACAGAGGCCCAGCTGCGCTACGGCTCTGCGCTGTCCTCTGCAGGCGATCCCGGACACCCCAGCCACCCCCTGCACGCCTCGCAGCACTCCGGCCGCAGGGAGCGCATGACTGCGCGGGAGGAGGCCAGCTTGCGCACGCTGGAGGGCCGCAGGTACTGCTCCGATAGCCATTTTCCTTCTGCACGCTGCTGCACAGCCAGTCCAGGAAGTGTGTGCTTTTTTTTTACTGTCAGTAATGTTTGGTTGATGGTGGCTGAATTTATATCAGACAAGAAGTTTGGCATAGGCACCTAAGTCTGAATTGAAAAAAACTAATCTTTTTTTTTTCTCCCAAAAGAATGGTTTACACTCAGATTAAACTTTAGAGTAAAACATACTGATTCTTAAAACATTTTCTTTCCCACCAGATAAGAGTTGTAAAGAGTTCACATTTGCTACTTATTTGAGCATTGAAACCCTGGTTGTTGGTATTGCTTGGGGTATGTCATTTATGAACTGAAAAAGAATTGCTGTAGTTCAGTGAGAAATTTCTGGAGAAGGTATGTTTCAGTCTGCACAGGTGTAGCTTTTGTGTTTAAGTTGCGACTGTGGCAGTGCTGTAGAGTTTGAGGGTTTTGTGTCAATAACCAATTCTTTTCCTTTCACGATTCATTCCATATTGCTGTTTCCAAAGTTGACTTAAATTTTTGAATGCGGACAGTGTCACTTAAAATTAAGAATCTTAGTAAAACATTAATTGCAAGAAAAAGTCTGGCTAACTATTACATTCATAAACTTTTTTTCCTTGCTAAGCGATGCTGTGATTATTGGTCTGAATAAATGACTGCGCCTTTTGTTTATCTGGTAATCAAATCTCTCGAATTGATGTTTTGTAGATCACATGTGATGTACTTGCCTCATTACTGTAAGCATGAGCAGCAGTTGAAAGGATGAAATTAGTTTATGTTGGTGCAGTTTTTCCTTTTTCAAAACAAGTATACGATTGATTTAAAAGTCTGCGAAGCTCATGGGTATTGCTTGATGGTAGACCTGTGTAGCGTGCAGTACCTTGTCAGGCAGGAGGGGAAGCGAGCAGGTCACACTCTTCTGAAATGCTGGTGTGCTTTTGCCTGAGCAGGCAGAACAGTAACAGTGTTCCAAACCAGCCGGGCAGCAGAAGAGTTAAGCTAGACAGAGGGCATTGCAATGGTCTAGTTTTATTACAGGCTTTCTGATCGCAGCTGCAGGAGAATCGAGGCTAAGCAGCTCATTGAACAAGAGCCCTGTGTTTGTTTTAGACGTGCTGCTACGTTGCTCAGCGCTCGGCAGGGAATGATGTCGGCGAGAGGAGACTTCCTGAACTACGCCCTGTCTTTAATGCGCTCTCACAATGACGAGCACTCTGATGTCCTGCCTGTCCTGGATGTTTGCTCGCTCAAACATGTGGCGTATGTGTTTCAAGCACTTATTTATTGGATCAAGGCGATGAACCAACAGACCACCTTGGACACACCTCAGCTGGAGAGGAAGAGGTAATGTACAAATTTTTTTTTAAAAGCTGCAGTATATGAAGATGGGAAGTTGCTTTTTAGAAATGGGGCAGTGTGTTTTTTAAGTAATCATCCGATAGAAGCATCTGTATTTTTTTTCTTTTATTGGGAGGGGAAAGTGGTGGAAGCCACACACTGGAGTCAGTTCTCGAGATCATGTGTCCAAAGCGATGTCACTCTTAATTAAGATGTTTTACTTTTATCAAGTTAGGTTTATGGCAAGCTTGCCAGGTACTGCTGTCCTCTTCATTTGGGATGCTGGTTCTTCTGTAATGTGCGATTCCATTTTGTTTTTAGAACCCGTGAGCTTTTAGAGTTGGGACTGGACAATGAAGACTCTGAACATGAAAATGACGAAGACACTAATCAGAGTAAGTTGCCTGAGGGTAGGAATGCTCTAGCCATTCAGTGTTGAAGCTCCCCAAGAAAAACAGCACATCATTAAACATTTCTTAAAGTACGTGTGTAATGTCAAGAATGCTAAGGTATGAAACCTTTAAAACCTGGTAGAGTTAAATCATGTGACGTTTCCACGTTTTAACAGTATACTTGGTGTTTCGAGTAGGTTCTCTTTCAGTGGAAGACAGGCACAGAAAGATCACTTTAAGGCAAAAAAGAGGCAGGAGGAGGATATCACATTGGAAAGGTAGAGTCAGATTAGGAATTGGGAAACCTAAAATGTTAGTAAACAGCCTATTGAAGCAATGTTGAATATTGAATATAACTCTTGTATCATTTCTTTTTAATATTTTAAAAACTCTGGGGCTTTAACTTTTGTTGAAGATTAAATGGTTTGGAGTAAAATTTGAGTTCTTGCAAGTTCGCATTTTCAAGGTTTTAAAAAACCTTATGGATAAGCATTTCTGAAAGTGATTTTATTCCATGGTTAAAATGTAAGTTCTAACTCAAATTGCTGCAGTTACCGATACAATTTTTCTCTACACTATTAAGGGAGAAATGTCATCTGATTTTCAGCTGTGAGCCATGCTGATTATTTTTTGTCGTTACTCTTCTTTTCTAAACAATTTTTTGGGTGCAGGCAGCAAACTATAGGGGTTAAACCATTTTCTAATATTTTTGCCTTTGGAAAATGAATGGTTCTGCCTTGTACATAGCAGTGGAGAGAAAGTGACATTGCAGCTGTTTTGAGTGCCCAGGTGAGGCCATTTGCCCAACTCCTGTAAGGCTGACGCTTAACCATCCTTTAGGCTCTGCCCTCCACGACAAGGATGAAGAACCCCTCCCAGCAGAAACGGGCCAGAACCACCCCTTCTTCCGCCGCTCTGACTCGATGACCTTTCTGGGCTGCATCCCTCCCAACCCGTTCGAGGTGCCCCTGGCGGAAGCCATTCCCCTGGCTGACCAGCCTCACCTGTTACAGGTAAAGGTCCCAACTCTGCAGGCAGGAAGGCCAGCTCCATTCAACCACTTCTTCCCATTGCTCTTGTGTGTAAGTGTCCCACCACCACATTCTGGCCTTCGGCTTCGTTTTGCTTTGCTTTTCACAATGCACTGTCAGTATTTCACTGTGCCCAGGTTGACGGAAATAGTATTAATACACGCTGCTCATTTTCTCAGTTGAGTCGGCATTGCACTTTTTGTGGTAACTTATAGCCCCGAGGAAATGAGCCAAACTTTATTTCAAGGTAGTGAAAGCCGTCTCACTCTGGTCCGGGAATATGATTGTGGTGGTCTCGCATACCTGAATAAGGTCTGTCCAGTCCAGGAGGATAACAAATTGGAAAATGTTTCTAGTTTGGATATGATGCTTGGATCCGTGTTCCAGAAAATTTATTGAGGGAGATATCACTCCATCATAAAGAAGTGTTTGCCTTGTGTTCGGTAGAAGGTAATTTACAGCTGGAAACTGTGGCGTTGTGGGACAGTGTCCCCTTTTTCTAAAGCAATCCATCTGGTCTTATTGAGTGTGGCTCATTTACTTATCACTGTGGTGATGCATTCCTGTCAAATGCAGCATGATTGAAAAAAGTAAGTTAAGATTCCCCATAGGAATGAAGGTAACTGGGGTGGGGGGTCCTTCCCAACCAGAGGTTTTTACCTCTAAATGGGGGGAAAAAAAACACATCTTTCATGCAAGGTGTTTATATAGTTATACCAGAAGTAATTTTGAATCTGTTAATGTTTGAGTTAGTTGTACTGCACAACTGTCCGTTTTGTGTTGTCAGTGTTCCCTTTAAATGCCATTGATTTAAAGTGCAGTGAGTAATGTTGGTGTTTTTCCCTTTTGGGGGCTTCAGCTGATTCTTAGTTGATTGTTCAGTATCATCCTTTTATTTATTGAATGTTAAACATATGCGTATCTTTTAGAATTATTCTAAAATAATTGTGGCTTAAAACATTCACATTAACATCCTATCTTTCCCTGCCTTGGCACCTTAAAAAATAAAAATAAACAACTTTTTACTGTTACTCTTTACTTATGGAGTACCGAAATGTATTTCCTTTTTTCTCAGCGGAGCTGATGTAGTTACTTGTTACTCTGTGGTGACACTGTTCGTTTTAGAAAATTATCACATGATGAGATTGGTCAAATGGCTTTTTTAAAAACAACATTAAAATGTTTTATTTACACGTTCTTTGCTTCGAGTTGCATTTTTGCCCAAAAAGTACATTTGAGCTTTAATTTATATTTATAAACATAATGCATTCTTAAGTTCATATACACGTTTAAAATCGTTCCAGTGCTTATAGCTGTTTTCTTTTCAGCCAAATGCAAGAAAAGAAGATCTTTTCGGACGTCCTAGCCAGGGTCTGTACTCCTCCTCGTACAACACAGGCAAAGGGCTGACTGAGGTGACTGTGGACAGAAATTGTCTGGAGGTAAAGATGTGTATTTTAATTTATTTTATCAGTGCCGTACCCTTCATATAGTATAGTAGTTCATGTGACTCCTCACTAATTGACTTTCTGAATTTAGAAGTGTTTAATGAGTAATAAAGTACCGTAGTCTCTTGTGGCATCATCCTATGCATTATCATTTGCTCAAGCATTAGACCCCTGTGAATGTCATGTTAAAAGCTTCTTGTGATGATTCCATAATTTGAATTTGGAATTAATCATTTCAATCAAAGGAGTCTTTTAAATTAAATGTAAAATAAGTGTATTTTCCAATGGGTTTATTCATTAGGTATCATCTTGAACTCTTTATCGCTCAGGCCAGTAGGTTGTGCCATGGGTAAACAAACTAACATTTCTTCATGTCTGGTAGAACGACTGTTTGCGCTACCGTTAAATATTTACAGAGCGGTGGTCCCCCATCTTTGTTCTTTAGCTTTATAGGGCTCTTGACAGCAACTCTGTAAGGGCTGGGAGAAGCTGTTAAAATAGTCCATTTAAGCCAGTTGTGAGCTGATCTATGGTATTAAAGGGCACAGATGGAAACCTGTAGAGACACTGCCCCTTCAGCACCAGGACTGCGGTCCCTGCAATAGAGGTTACTATTCACACAGAACTGGCATGCTTGTTCTCTTGGTCTTAGTTTGCCATTTATTACAACTCCATTTAATGCTGTATGCTCTCAGAATATTTTGTGATTGTAGGTTAGTTCTGATGGACATTTCCATGTTTCACCAAGACAGTTTATATTTGAAAACTCCTTTGAATTAGTCTTGTTCTGCTTGGGACGTTTTTTACAGTTTTTTTGGTTGGAATGAAACTGTAGTTCCATGTATGATAACTGGAATGCTGCAGTCAAGTCCAGTCAGAACCTTAAAAGGGAACTGTAAAAGCCCACATTAGTGAAACATTCAAAGTGAAATGCAATATTGTGGCAAATGTATCTGTTAAACCCTCAAAAATTGAAGATCATGGTCTTAATGTGAATTCCCCTTGGAATGACTCCATTATACAGTATATTATTTTGTGTATGATTTACAAAAATCTGAGTGAAATGTAAATACAACTGTAATTGTTTTGACCAGCTTGCAGGTGTTTTTTAAGCATATGCCAAATCAAGCTTTTTGCCTCATTCCTATAGGTGCTGCCAACTAAAATGTCTTACTCGGCGAATATGAAGAATGTAATGAGCATGCAGTCTCGTCAGAAGACGAGTGAGGAGCAGGCTCTGCCTGAAGAAGAGCCTGAGGGCACAAAACCTGGCCCCTCTGCCCATGACCTGGCCGCACAGCTCAAGAGCAGCCTGCTGGCGGAGATCGGGCTGACGGAGAGCGAGGGGCCGCCTCTCACCTCCTTCAGGTGTGCTTCTGCTTTTTTCACCTCATCCGTCGGGGCAGGCTCAGTACCAGTCCCCCGCTGGAAACAGCCAGGAGAGATGCACAAATAGATCTGTTTGGAGGGATTTCCATGAGCTCCCACGACCCTTTTCTCCAAACGTAAAGAACAAGAATGAAAGTTTTCCGTTGTAATATTGTGTCCATGACATCTGCCTTAAGAATGCTGGTGCAGATGTTCTTTGACTTCTCAGTGTTTGTACTTATGAAGGACTTCCCTGTAAAGTATTTACTACTTAATCTTGCCGACATTTGGTCATGGTTGCAAACCGTGAAGGACTGGATGTTTACAGCATTGGCAAACATAGTAGTTTGGCACCATTTTATGTCCACACAACTTTGTGTTCAGTGTGTGAATTGGTGACCTATTTGTGCTTTCTTTCACATTCATAATAGCAAATGTATGTAATAGCAAAAGTGCAAACGTGATGGACATGAAGCTGGCGCCATCCAGTAATTTATTTTTTTTAAAGATTTAAAGCAAAAAAAATACTTTAGATAGAAGTAATTAAACTGCAAAGATTGAAGCACTTCTTTCTCTGAGATACATATTCAGGTTATTTAAATTTACTGTAATTGTTTAAAGTCTTTACTCACATAACCTGATATCCCTTATCATTCAATATAATCCATGTCTTAAATTCTGTACACGGAATGTATCTCCTACTGTTTCAAGGGGTGAACATCATTTTTGAGTTCTGGACATTTAGACACAACAGCAGGATTCAGGAACATAATCACTGGACACCAGTCTGAATTAATGTCCTTACTCTTAATTTTTAGCCCCTATTTTTCCCTTTGATCTTGACATTTTGTGCCTCCTTTGCCAGGTGCTGTTTGCCTCCACATTTTAGTGTACATTTTAATGTTTACGCCATTAAACATGAAAGTATTACAAGTCACTGTAATGACTGTTTTTCCACAAAAATAAAACCTGGAATCCTGAACTGTCTTTCTCCCTTCCCTAACAGACCTCATTGCAGTTTCATGGGAATGGTAATATCTCATGACATGCTTCTGGGACGATGGCGTCTGTCTTTAGAGCTTTTTGGACGGGTGTTCATGGAAGATGTTGGAGCTGAACCTGGATCAGTGAGTGTTTTTTTGTTTTTGAGAGGAGGGGGTGAAGTGTTTTAAGAAATGCACAGTATGTAGTGGTGCGCACTACAAGACTACAGTCAAGTTCATCAAAAACCATAAAAGAGTTGGTAAAAGCCCACAATGAGGTAAAAATTTAAAGTGAAGTGAAATATTGTGGCAAATGCACACAAAATTTTTACTTGACAGGCTTCAACAGCAAGACGTAGCTTCAGTTGTCTGAACACCAGGTTGTCATCAAACCGTGCGTCACTTTAGTTTTTGTGCTTTTGACTGCAAGATCGGATATGATAACAATTCACGGGCAAACTTCCACTTTTTTTATAACCTGCCATTTGTAATAGAACTATGAGTCTGGTTAAGCTGCGTCCCTTAGCAGTTCCTGCTTCGGCCTGGTAGAGATAGGGGGCAGTATGACCGCTATATCAAAGCATGGCTTTGTCGTGGGCGCAGATTCTGACGGAGCTGGGCGGCTTCGAGGTGAAGGAGTCAAAGTTCCGGCGCGAGATGGAGAAGCTGCGGAACCAGCAGTCCAGAGACCTGGCCCTGGAGGTGGACCGGGACCGGGACCAGCTTATCCAGCAGACCATGAGGCAGCTGAACACGCACTTCGGTCGGCGCTGCACAACCACCCCCATGGCCGTACACCGGGTCAAAGTCACCTTCAAGGACGAGCCGGGGGAGGGCAGCGGGGTGGCGCGCAGCTTTTACACCGCGGTTGCCCAGGCCTTCCTGTCCAACGAGAAGCTGCCCAACCTAGACTTCGTGCAGAACACCAACAAAGGCATGCAGGCCAGCAGTAAGTATGAGTGATGAAGGAGCAAATCGAAGAGTCGAATGTTATATCTAAGGAACCTAGACAACCTCCAAATGTTTTGGTATTCACTTGACCATTTGTGACCGGTAAAAACTCCGATATATTAAACTTTTTTTCTCTCCTTGTGCATCCGATTTTGTATTTTTCTGATTTATACATGTACATAGACTCCGTGTTTGCCCTTATTCAGGCTTTGTGGTTATTCATAGTTTCATTATTAGTTCGACACTTTTGTCCACGTTAATTTAAAGAAGAAAATCAAAATTTAATTACAACTTAAATATTAATAAGTAACACGTAGTGGGTTTATTCCATGCTGCAAAGAGAAGAAAGAAAACGCAACGTTTTGGGTGTGGTTTCTTGATACCCAAAGAAGGCTCCACAGCCGAAACGTTGTTTTCTTTCTTCTCTTTTCAGCAGGGAATAAACCTATTGTTTGTTCCTTTGCAGCCTACGCATGCTGAAGCAGCTACCCACCTGAACTACTTAAATATTAATATGCATATTGTAGAACTGTAATGCGTTATCATACATTTTCTCTATATATGCATTAAAAATGCACTACTGGAAGTCTTTCAGTGCAGGATAATTACAGTGAACGAAGAGCATCATATAGTAGCCGGGAGTATTAGAAGTATGGCAGCCAGCAGTGGCAGAGCAAGCCGAAGTGTCGGCCGGTGACTTCAGAGGAAGCGCCAGAGGAGTGGGAGACGTGAAGCAGTCTGGATGGGTGTGGGTGGAAGAGATGGAGTGGGATGCAGGGAGTAAGGAGGGAGCGGAGCAGTAGAAGGCACATTAAGCCTGGACAGAGACGTGGAGCAGCAGTGGAAGAAAGAAAACTACTCCTGATCTGAGCCAAAGGCCAGGACCATGTTTTACGACAGAGCTGGGGTTTTTTCCCCCAACTTTTCCTTTCCAAAGCTCTTTTTACCTTTTAAATGTATTTTAATGGTCTAAATGAAAGTACTTTTTATCGGTCACGCATGAAGAACCAGGTCCAGGGAAAATCAGTCTGGTCAAAATATTTGTAGTGGGTACGCATATATAGGACATAGAACAGTAGTGGATTTAAATTAATGTTTGGCTTGTATAGGCTTTGACTTAAGCCTCAGTGAAAACTAAAGTGTTGCAGAAATTGTGCCCCTTTTTTCCGTCTTAATTACATCTTATTTGATGTGTTCAGATCTAATGCAGCGTCTGAGGAACAGAGACCGGGAGCGAGAGAGGAGGAGTGGGGGGTTACGAGCAGGTTCTCGTAGAGATAGAGATCGGTAAGTGCACCCCCTATACACTATTTTCCTATTATATTTTGACTTTTCATTTATAGACGTCGGACTCAAGTCCTCGATGACCTGGTGTCTTCTGGTTTTGCTATACCCGCAGTCCAGAGTTACATATTTGGTCCAATAAACTTCCTGAATTTATTATATCTGAATACCTCTGGGGGGGTTTATGGGTTGCTGTACCATTCATTACATGAATATCTGGTGCAATCAATTTTAAAAGACGTTAAAATCTATATAAAATGTATAGTTTAGGAAATTAGGTTTAAGTTTCTAATTGACAACTCACATTAGAGCAAACTCCCAAAGAGACAAGGTGCCCCAGGCACTAGTGGTCTCTGGAGTGGCTGTTGTATGGAAAGCCAGACTTTCTTGTTTCTTGTCTAATTCAGCATCACTGTTATGGGATGTCCTCGTTACAATTGGCTAAAGATAGGGGTGAGGGGTAAGCCAATGAAGTTTGGATCATGGGGTTCAACCTGTACCCTGAAAAAGCACCTTGACTGGTTGGTTGAAGCCGTTACAGTCCAAGAATTGAGCACAGGCTTAAATCACATTTTACATTTTTTCCCCCAATTTAAAACATCTGTGCTCCATGTCTGTAATTGATTTGTATTAATAGCTCAAGTTAATTTACCATTTATCTTTAGAATTATTTTTATGCTTTTGGGAGAAAAGGATGACGCCAGATAAAAATGTCAATTGATGTCAAATGTCAAAATGTTTCTTCCCGTACACCTTTGTGCGTTGGCAGTCACCTGTCCACATGTACGTAACGGGTGTTATTTTTTTAAGGGATTCTAGGAGGCAGCTCTCAGTTGACACCCGGCCCTTCAGACCAGCTTCTGAAGGCAACCCCAGCGATGAGCCCGACCCCCTGCCAGCACACCGGCAGGCCCTGGGGGAGAGGCTGTATCCACGCGTGCAGGCAATGCAGCCGGTAAGCCTTTTCTGAATGATCAGATAAACACTGTGGGTATGCTGCTGAAACCCGCTGGTTGTGCTTCTCTGTCATTTTCCCTGCCTTGTTTCTTCCAGACCTGGGATTATCCAGTGGTCCGTTCCTCAATATAATATAAATATAATAGAGGCTTGGTACCTTTTCATGAAGTGCCACCAGAAAATGTTGATTTACAGTCCATTATAGATTGTGGGCTTTGTTGCTGGCATTAGCAACAGAAAATTAAAAGTAAACATTGGGTACCATAAATAGCTGATCAACAACTGAGCAATGAAAATATTGGGTACAACATGGAGATGCCAGATCAGCTTATCATACATTATTGATTAGAAGCTTCCTGAGACGTTCAATTCCTGGTTTCTAAATCCACCTGAAACAGGACAGTATGTAGAAGGCAGGCATCCAGCAGAAAATTTCAGTTTACATGTGTCAATCAGCTTTAGTGTTAATTTAGTTATTTCCTTGGGCACAGCAGCCCGCGAGTTACAATGCATCAGTGTTACATTATTGTAGAACAGGCTATAATGCCATGATTGATTGTATCAAAATCAGCATTCATTGACTGTTGAAAAAATGTTAGAGTTGCATGCCACGAAATCATTAAAGATTTATTCATCTTTTAAATGTTTTTAGAAAAACCTTTAATACGGTTATTTTACTAACTACGATTTTTTTTTCTTTTAGGCTTTTGCCAGCAAAATCACAGGAATGCTTTTAGAACTTTCCCCTGCACAGCTGCTGCTGCTCCTCGCCAGTGAAGATTCACTACGTGCACGAGTAGAAGAGGCCATGGAGCTCATCATTGCTCACGGGAGGTAAGGAAGAAAGACTGTTCTGGTGTTTAAATGAGGTGCTTGTGGAGCCGGTTCTCATTCAAATAATTTATTTCCACAGAGAAAATGGGGCTGACAGTATATTGGATCTTGGATTGTTAGATTCCTCAGAAAAGTCGCAGGTAAGACTCCGTGCTTCGTCGGTATCTTTTTAGTTATATGCAAACTGAATGCTGCAGTAGTGGTGTTTTTTGTGTGTGCTTTACAGCTTTGCTGAAGCCTTTTTCTCCAAAGCTTCTATTAAGTGTACAGAAGTACAGCAAACCCCTTGATAGAGCCTGCCTAAACCTGCTGAAACCCTTTCCGACGTATCTGACCACATATTTGACATGGAGTTGAGGGCTGTTAGAAACAGAGGGTGGGTGTGTGTGACATAGGATGTGAAAAATATCTCGTCCCGAGAGCTGGCCGCGTTGGGAGGGCCTGCTGTCCGGAGCGGGCCCGACGGTGAAGCGAGGCTGGGGGAGGAGGGCAGAGCCCAGGGGGCTGAGGGCTGTCTCCTCTGTCGGCAGCAGGAGAACCGGAAGAGGCACGGCTCCAGCCGCAGCGTGGTGGACATGGAGCTGGACGATCCCGACGACGGGGACGACAACGCTCCTCTTTTCTACCAGCCCGGCAAGAGGGGCTTCTACTCCCCCAGACCAGGCAAGAGCAGCGAGACGCGGCTCAACTGTTTCCGAAACATTGGCAGGTATGGGTTAGCATCGGTGCCATTAAATCTAAAACAAAGAAGACAGTCCAGTCTGACAATTCCAGGTAGAGAGATTTGTGAAGGTTATTTGAATTTTTTGTGCGGTTTCTTCCTTTTACAGAATACTCGGACTGTGCCTTCTGCAGAATGAGCTATGCCCTATTACATTGAACAGACATGTCATCAAGGTCTTGCTTGGAAGAAAGGTAAGACTGTCAATTCTTGTTTACTTTTATTTTCCAGTGCTGGTGGCCTTTATTTTATTTATGAGATATCATTTTTATTTAGGTGAACTGGCATGACTTTGCATTCTTTGATCCTGTGATGTACGAGAGTTTGCGACAACTGATCCTGGCCTCTCAGAGTGGCGATGCCGAGGCTGTCTTTGCAGCTATGGATCTGGCATTTGCAATCGACCTCTGTAAAGAGGAAGGAGGAGGACAGGTAGGAAACACTTAATACTTGTTTTAATTAGTCCTGTACAGATTTTTAATGAAGCACTGTAGATAAAATATTCCAAATAAAGTTGTAGAACAAACATGTTCAGACTAAAGACAGGCGTGACAATAAACTATACACATTCATGTGGTCCTGTTTCTTTCTGAAGTCTCTGAAGGCACAGAGACTCACATGACTTAACCAATTCTTTATTTTAGGTGGAGCTCGTGTCCGGTGGTGTAAATATACCAGTTACTCCTCTGAATGTATACGAGTACGTGAGGAAATATGCAGAGCACCGGATGTTAGTGGTGGCAGAGCCATCGTTACATGTGAGTATTAGTGGCTTGGCATAAACTCTCCGGACAAATTCGGTTCATGTGATTGTGTCTTTTGGGATAGGCACAGACCGGTCAGTAATGGCCACAGTCTGGAGTTCAGGTGATGTCTGTTTTGTCTTTGCCAAGTAAGAAGCTATTTCACTTTGCTCTGTATAAATCGGAGGGGGTTGAATTTTGAATAACTTTAGAAAAATAAAATGTTTAGCATAGCAGCTATGAACAATAAAATGTTTTTTCATTCAGGCAATGAGGAAAGGCCTTTTGGATGTGCTTCCCAAGAACTCTCTTGAAGACCTTACTGCCGAAGATTTCCGACTTCTTGTCAACGGCTGTGGAGAAGTCAATGTACAGATGCTGATTAGCTTCACCTCGTTCAATGATGAATCGGGTATGGAATATTTTTCTATGGCTGTTCTGTTTACCTAACTAATCAAGATAATGAATTGATCTAGGTTTTTTCAAAATGATTTTTTGACTCCTCCCTGGATACTGCAGGGATAAGCTCGAGTAGCCGATATTTTCACAACATTGATCTTAATGTGCATATTTGGTGACAAATAAGAAGGGTTCCAGACACTTGAAAGGAGATCTTGGTTATAGCTTGGGGTTTCAAGCAACAGAATATTAGACTGCAGAATTCCCAGATGTCATGCGGGCGTGGTACCTTGAGAGTCAAAACTGAAGCTGTATCCGTTGATAGCATGAAACATAACTTTGGATTTTTCACCTTGAGGAAAGTAAGTTCTTGTTCATTAACATGTTTTCACTTCTTATTAACAGGGGAAAACGCAGAGAAGCTGTTGCAGTTCAAGCGCTGGTTTTGGTCAATCGTGGAGAAAATGAGCATGACCGAGAGACAGGATCTAGTAAGGGATTATTCTTGTCTGATATGTATAATCATGGTTTTGCAAGATGCTATAATATTTTATAGTGAATTCTGGAGTGAAGAGGCTTCCTTGGCCACAGTACATTCCTTGTGGCTTAAAATATATAAGGTGGTTTTGAACTTGGAGCTGGAAAGTTCAGGGAGAGGGAGTGATGATTTTTTTTTTGTTCTTTCATGCAGGTTTACTTCTGGACATCCAGCCCATCTTTGCCTGCAAGCGAAGAGGGATTCCAGCCTATGCCATCCATCACCATACGCCCCCCGGACGACCAGCACCTCCCCACGGCCAACACCTGCATCTCCCGCCTCTATGTGCCACTCTACTCCTCCAAACAGATTCTCAAGCAAAAACTCTTACTAGCCATCAAGACCAAGAACTTTGGTTTCGTGTAGAATTTAACGGAAAAAGAAGTGTTTGTTGTGTAATATTACTAGTTGCAGTTTTGTAGATTTATTTTTTAATTGTCTATACTATTTTATGAAATTAAATGCTGTCACATCCCTGGCGGTCACATTTGTTTTTCCTGAGTTCTGAATAAACATACATTCCTGCATTGGGTCTGTAAAGTTAAAAGCCCACAGCTCTTGGCTCTACCAGCTTTGACTGAAACCTCCTGGGTATCTGGCTAGCCCTTGAACTGTTAGACTAGCCCCAGCCAAAGATGACAGCAGAAATTTGTAATTGTTACACTGTGATTATGATTTTTTTTTGCCCAGAACAGAATACTTAAATATCACTGGAATTTCACTGCTGCCTTTGTGGAAAGTCTCAATTTTTTCTTGTATAGAGGGAGTAGGGAATTTCAAAATAAACTTGAGGATGGAAACGTTTTTTTTTGGTTTGTTCTTTTGAGTTTCAACAGCTATATGTTTCATGCACAACACACGCACAGACTTTTCTGAAGGTGGTGACTACATTCTTCCATGACATTCTGATAAGGGACAGTGCAAAATAAGTTGCTTCTTCCAAACCCCACTAGAATTGCAAGTTCATTTGCTTAAATTCTGCTTATTAGAAAAAATTGATGGTGGTGACTATTTCTTATTAAAAAATTAAAATATATTTATACAATACATTATAACAATAAAATATTACAATTAATTTCTAGCTTGTCTTTCCAAATGTCTGCTATAAAACCTGGATCATGATGAGATAGGAAAACTACAGTAGACATACTTCTGAACACGGAGAAGTACCAGTGAAAATTAGGGGTAATATAGTCTTCAATATGTATCGATATGTGGACTTAGTAGATAACATTGGTTTTCTTAGAATACTTTCCACTGTATATTTTTATCCTTGAATACTTTGTTTGCCTTTTCCTTTAGTCTTTTGTCCTGGCTTTTCATTAGACGTTGAGTTGTTGCCCACACATATGTTTCAATGTGCCTCGATTCAATTTAGCATACAAATGAATCTAAATCTTTGATGATCAAATATGCTTAGCCAGGGAGACAAAATATGCAATAATAAATCATTCAAACATGGAAAAAATACATAATTATAAATTAATGTTCTGTGGTTGAGATGTCATATTGCAGGATATAAATGCTCTTAGGAAAGCATTATTCTTATTTACTTGCAGTATTAGTACTTCACCCCCTAAACAGTGAAGTAGAGATTTAGTGAATTATTTAGAGCTCAGTTTTCCTTTGCTAACCAAGCCATCTGCTTAGTGTTCTAATCTAATACTGTACTGAATGCCATGAGACTGTCATGGGGCTTGTCCTGCATGAGAAATTTTGAATTGTTTTAAATCTTGCTTTTTCTGCTTTATGATGTTTTCCTGGGGCCGTGGGTACTAAAGCTCTTTCTTAAGATCTTTGCTGTGAAACCTCATTCTTCATTCTACCAGATACCTAGCTGTATATTAAAGTGTATGCAAGTTATGTCCCAAAGAGCATTGTCCATATTCAACCAATCTGTTTAGTGACAGTCCTGTATGACTCTGGATGGCAGGACTGGCTTACCTGCTGTAGTGAACCTAGTCAACAACTGCAACACTAATAGGATCATAAACCATAAATATATATGTATCTAATTAAAATGTGTGAACAACTACAGATTTCAGAGGGGTAAAGGAGAATCTTGGGTATGGAGCTGATGTAGAGGTGCCCAGCAAAGCACCAGTTTTAACAATGTTAAATTTAATCAAACTGTTGATTAAACTTTTTTTTTAAATGTTTTGAGGATGATGTGATCTTCCTCTAACTTGATTTGGCTACAAGATCTGAAAGCATAAGGATTCTTTCCCCATCTGGTTCAGAGTTTTTCTCATTTTCTACAGTACAACAGTACAGGTACCCAACATTGTACATCATAGCAGTCTCCACCGTGTCAAGGCTGTATTTTGGCCAGTGTTCAGCCACTCAATTAATTTTCAATTAATTGAACTCTGAACAGATGAACAATAGTGAACAGAAAACCTACTTAAGGTGTATATTTATATTATGGTACAGAAACTATTCTTTCAAATCTTCATAGGTTATCAGTCTCAAGGGACTTTGACCTCTTCTTACTTTACTTGGTTGCATTTCTAAAGGAGCAGGATTATATAGCCAGAGTGTCCACACAGATCTTAGGAGGGCTGGCCTGTCTGCAAGTTTTTAAGTGCTCTTAAATGCAGTAGCACGCAATAATTAATCATTCCTTACACTTGTATAAACATGATAAACGAGGAAGATCTTATCTATCTGGACACTCCATTCAAAGTGCTTTACAGGTAATGGGGACTCTCCTCCACCACCACCAATGTGCAGCCCCACCTGGATGATGTGCCAGCAGCCATAGTGTACCAGTACTCTCCCCACACACCATCTCTCAGTGGGGAGGAGAGCAGAGTGATGAAGCCAATTCATAGATGGGGAGTATTAGGAGGCCATGATTGGTAAAGGTCAGTGGGGGAAATTTGGCCAGGACACGGGTTAACACCCCTACTCTTTTCAAGAAACACCCTGGGATTTTTAATGACCACAGAGAGTCAGGGTTTTCCGTATCATTCGAAGGACGGCACCATTGTACAGTATTGTGCTTCCGTTACTATCCTGGGGGTACTGACCAGGCTCACACCTGCTTAGCTTCAGTAGGCTGCCAGTTGTGAGTTGCAGCATGATATGGGTGAGCTGTGAGAAGCAGTTCAATTGATCTATTTAGAACAGTAACCATCTGGTTTAGGTCTCTTAATAGCTGTATTGGCATGAAAACCCACAGAAACACCGGCCCTCTAGGACCAAGACTAGACAGCCCCCTGCTGTACAGTACAGGAAAACAAAAGCTTGTGTAATGTCACCGAAATGCAGTTGCAGGCAAACAAGCAACAGGGGCGCTGTCTCGCACATTTTGAGCATCAGTGCACGTTTCACTGTAGTGTTGCTGCAAGACAGGTTGTAACAAATGCTGATCCAGCTTTAGTTGTTTCTGTTGGAACCCGATCTTGCGATGGACCATCTGAATTCACAGTCTGGTCTCCAAGAAAGCGAGGTAAAAACAGGCTATTCATCAAATAAAAGTATTTTTGGGCTCATAAAGAATGAATGCAGAGACCGAGAGCAGTACGTTGATGGTTTAAGATATGATAGTTCATCAAGCCTTCAATCTGAGTCTATGTTAAGTAAATATTTTACATGGACATTTAGATTTCAAAAATAGAAATACGGAGGAAAAGGCGTGTTAGTTACGTATACCTTACTTTACAGAATAAATGTAGTTAGTAAGATGTCGGTATGTTTGTTTATCATAAAAAACTAAACAAACACGTTTAATATGCGTAGTCTATATTAGAACCAAAACGGTATTTAAAAAACAAGTTAAAACTGGCAACGGCGTACTTCAGCAGATACGACGGATTTTAAATCCCTTCGACAGCCATGGCAAATCGTCCATTGATTTTAGCGTAATCATAATGTAGACGTCATCAAAATGCTCTGGTAGTGCTCACGTTCGTCTTAGGTGTAGACGAAAAATACATCTAAACGAAGGCGAAATGTCATTAGAACAGATTACCAAACATCTCATGAAAGAAAAAAAAGATAAATGTCTGCTTAAAGTATTAGAATTTGTCTTCTTTCATAAATAAACTGCCTGAATATTGAAATGATGAAATCGGAAAAAAGACCTTAAGTGTTACTGTGGTCTTGAACGCAAGATGATGATGATGATTATTATTATAATTATTGGTGATAATAAAAATTAATAATATATTTAATTAATTATGGTCATTTTCCTAGAATGGGTTCGCAGAGACGACGGAAGACAGGTCAGGAGCCGAATGTGAACCTCTTCTCCGAGAAAACCCGCTCCGGTTTGTCATTTTCCCCATTCAGTACCCTGACATTTGGAAGATGTATAAACAGGCACAGGCGTCATTCTGGACTGTCGAAGAGGTCAGTTCTGTCGTTGCTATGAATAACATGATGGTGAATTGACATATTCTTACACAAATATTGGGGTTGTTTTTTCTCGAAATTGTTGCGTTTGTTGTGAAATAGGAAAGGTCCTTTGGAAATTGGGGATTTTTTGGCATGTTAGTGAGGAAAAGGTGGTCTAGTACACATACCTCTGTCATACCTACTGTAGATGTTCAATCCTCCATTTTCTAAACCTCTTTATCCAGCACAGACTGGAGAGTGAGCTGGAGCCTGACCCCACAAGTAACAGGCGCCATTGCAAGGCGCGCGCACACACACACACACACACACACACACACACACACCCACCCACCCACCAGGGCCAGTTTTTCCAGACGCCATTTAACCTACCAGGATGTCTTGGAGAAGAAACCCATGCGAACACGGGGAGAACATACAACCTTCACACAGATGACACTCCAGGACTTGCACCCAGGGCCCCAGTACTGGAGGCAGCAATGCTGTACCTCCCGTGCCTGAATCTGAACTCTGTTATTCTGGGCCCTGGAGTTCAGTTAGTTGGTGAGCAAGGCCATGCAGAGTGGAATAATTTGTTCTGTGTGCAATTCCAGAAAGCTTGGAGCTGAGTGTTTCCAATCACTGGTTCAGGCTGGGGCAAAGGACCTCTGTACAGCTGGAGTTAATGACAGAGTGTAAACATTACTTTGCGATACTTTGGCGAATGTGTTAACGAGGCCGGCTTGTGATCAATCTGTGCAGGTTGATTTGTCGAAGGACCTGACTCACTGGGACAGACTGAAGCCCGAAGAAAGGCACTTCATCTCCCACGTCTTAGCTTTCTTTGCTGCTAGCGATGGAATCGTCAACGAGAACCTTGTAAGCAGAGCCTCCGAAGTTTTGGGACTGCTGGTCCAGTTAAGGCCTTGTTGACGGGGGGGGGGTCCATTGTGTTAGACATATTTTATGGGTCTTTAGGTAGAAGTATTTAGGGGAGTCCCACAGATGGGGATGGGAGGGAAAAATGATCACAAGAAGTAACATTTCTCTTGTCTCTTTTACACAGATGTGTACATCCAAAAGTAAACACTGTGATGTAAAATGTTATTCTATCCCAGAATGTATGGAACTATCACGTCATCACAAAACTGGGATTCCCATTCAGATGTTATTGCTCTTGGAGAAATTTTTCCCCACTTCCCCTTAAAAGACAGTCAGGAGTCCATGTCAAAAGTGAAAAGAAGTTTTTATTTCATGCACATAGGAGCAAAACACACAGAACTGATCGGTGTATTTTTCTCAAAGTAATTAAACTAGAACAGTCCTTAAATAGTTTTCTGTTATCTATCACGCTTCCCTCTGCTTACAGGATTGGCAGTGTTCCAAAATCACACACATCTTCCTCCTTCCCTATTTGCTGAAGATATCTTCTTTTAATACAATTGGTTACTTAGGTTC
Source organism: Atractosteus spatula (assembly GCF_055471065.1). NCBI lineage: Eukaryota > Metazoa > Chordata > Actinopteri > Semionotiformes > Lepisosteidae > Atractosteus > Atractosteus spatula. The sequence goes on along the minus strand of NC_142717.1, from coordinate 39,100,857 downwards.
CTAGCAGGCATTCCTATATGACGGTATAGAATTACATAGCAGCCCTTGTGTCCAGCAGTCTTCCAATCCAGTTCAAACCAGTTCTAAATGTCCACCTTCTAAAACATTGAATCTTTCGCAGGGAAAGTGTGTACAAAGTTCACAGAGAACAACCAACACTCTCAACAACCTTGTGTGTGGAGGTTTAGTGCAAATAATGAAGCAAAACCTGGTTTGGGATGTTTCTCAGGTCCAGCGATTCAGCCAGGAGGTGCAGGTCCCTGAGGCCCGGTGTTTTTACGGTTTCCAGATCCTCATTGAGAACGTGCACTCTGAGATGTACGGCATGCTCATTAACACCTACATCCGGGACCTGAAGGAGAGGTAAGCATCAGGCTGGGCCCTGTTGGCTCACTCTCCTGAAGTCGCCAACACATGTGAGGTGTGGAGATGGACTTGAGCAATCAGCCAGTCTCAGATGCTGGAATGTAACGGTTCTCAGTACTTTCCCAAAAGACTTTACTGGATTGTCCCAGAACCATGTTCCTTAGCACGAGACCCTGCTGGTGAGTATTTAAGCAGAGACCTCTTGTCTTGATGAGGTGAAGAGAGTAACAGGGCGTGGGTTGGTATTCAGAGTCACTTGTAAGAACGGACTTATAAAAGACACATCTGTGTTTGAGAGCGCCTCCCACAGGGGTGTGTCTCTGTAGATTATATTAGAATCTATAATATAGTTATATATATATAGATTCTATTATTTTCTAGATTTTACTACATCATCATTTTTTTACCATTTGCACAGCCATGCTGGTCAGATAGCCTGCCGTTTCCAACAAGAGACTGCAAGTCTGTCTTATGCACAGGGCAGGCAGCTCAGGGCTTTTCATCAGCAGGACAAGTGGCCAAACATGGGACATGGGCTTGTGTCCAATTCACTGCAAAAGTACAAATCTGTGTGGTCAGTTTAAATTGAACAATTGCAGTCACATGTACCTGATAGCCTGCTATCATGGTAGGTCTGTATATATATTTACATCGGACTTAACAAGACTACAGTAGGTCCGTTTGTTTGTCTATGCTTTTTCTTAAAGTCTGTTTACTCTGAAATAAATGCGTATTTTCTCTGTTTTTAGGGAATATCTGTTTAACGCAATTCAAACTATGCCCAGCATAAAAAGGAAGGCAGACTGGGCTTTACAGTGGATATCTGACACAAAAGCTACTTTTGGTAAGGTTTGTTTAATGCATGGCTGGCAACAATTCAAGTGATAGTTTTGGTAAGTTGACAGTAATGTTTAAGAGGTAGACACTTCTATAATCAAGTCAACACTTACAGCTCTCATTGGCTTCTAAAGAAGTTGCATGAAGAGCTCAGACGGTGACAGAATCATATGAAGAAAAGCGTATTCCAACTTTAGAAGGACATCACAGTGAAGGGTCAATGATTCTGCACTGAGTGACATCATTACACAAAGTAAATACTGGAATCAGATGACAGTTGCAAAAGCAATCCAGCTGTCCAGTTCTACATTTCATTGTGCATCATCTGAGGAGCAGTGCATCTTGCAGTACCTGCTCGTTAGAATTAGCTGCAGTGCCACAGTTCCCACTTCAGTGAGGAGAAGCAATGGCAAACAATATCCCACAAACTGCATCTCCGTGATGTGATTTTTTCCCCCTTAATTTCCAAACCTAAACATTGAACATTTATGCAGCATTTTCTTCTCTGCAGGAGAGAGGATTGTGGCCTTTGCTGCAGTAGAAGGTATCTTTTTCTCCGGCTCTTTCGCTGCTATTTACTGGCTGAAGAAGAGGGGTCTCATGCCAGGACTGACCTATTCCAATGAGCTTATCAGCAGAGATGAGGTAAAACCCAAAAGCAATGATAAGAACAGAGCCGTGTGTGTTTGGGGTTACACATTAGCCGCAGGAGCCAGCAAGCAACTTCAGCTATGATGCACAAAGCCGAAAACAGTGTCCAATCCCCCAAGGTGTTCTACCAGGTAGCCTGCCAGTACAGAGAGAGGCTGCTGTAATCAATTGGTGGACAGAGGTCCTGAGGGTGTTGAGTTCACACTACAAACTGAAAATATTTTGTTTCAAAATATATCCTGGCGGTGTGTGGGAGGAGAAATACTTCGAGAGTTGTCTTGCAGTCATTTTCTGACCTGTCCGTCTCTCTGCGATGCATGAGCAAGTGAACATTTCACTAATTTCCAACCAGGGGCTGCACTGTAATTTTGCCTGTCTGATGTACAGCTACCTTGTGAGGAAGCCTTCAGAAGAGAGGGTGAGGGATATCATCACCACCGCTGTCAGTATTGAGCAGGTAATCAGACAGTCTGCCAGCAGCACAGTGCTGAAATGAACTAATCACTCCCTTTCAAGCATCACATCAACATGCACTTCAAACGCAAAAAGGAGAGGAAATTGGAGAACACAGCTGTTGACTCAGTTACATTGATAGAATCAAAAATATACCTCAGGCGTAAGTGCTATTACAAGAGAGATCTATCCAATGTGATTTCAGAGCTACAGTATTTCATTTGAAACAAATTCACAAACCACTCTTTTCCAGTGTCAAGCAGCTATGTTTGATATATTCAAAAAACATGATGTAACATAATCACCATACGCTTGAGCTTAAAAGAGCTTTGTGCTTTTCACAAAGTGAAAATTAATGCGACACACTGTAGCAGTGTAGTATTCCAGCCGGAGTGCAGAATTCCACCCAGTCTTGGTAAACTCATCATGCCTAGAGGGTCGTGGTGAGTCTGAGACTAACCTGGTTAATCCAGGTTGCAGGAATTGTGGGGCAACAGCACTAACCACCACTGCATAGTAACATGCAACATAAATTCATTACAACCAGACATTTATCTTCTAGATTGAACAATATATAAATGACATATATAAATAAATTACTCATATGCTTTGGAGTTGGCAGTTACATTGGGGCAAATCATGGTGGGAGGAGACGTGATGAAGATCTCTTATTGCAGCTTTTAGCCGCCAGCAAATCACACGTATTGAAGAACAGATCACAAAGCGAGGCTAGTGAACAAAGAGAGTTTTGGTTAAGCAGACCGAAACTTGTCAAAAAAGATAAATAAATAGAACACACTTAAATGGAAACTGTACTGTAGATCAGGATTCACATCCAAAGACGTCAAGCTGGTTTAGTTTTTCCTCACTTGTATCTCAGAGAGGTCAGTCATAACCCCCTTCAACACTGGTACGTTTTCTGTTTTTGAAGGAGTTTCTGACAGAGGCTTTACCAGTGAAGCTCATTGGAATGAACTGCACCTTAATGAAGCAGTATATTGAGTTTGTGGCTGACAGGTTACTGACGGATCTGGGGCTGTCCAAGGTAAGACTGTATGTGTTTAGTATGAAGGTGCAAGTTACCCTTTACAGTGAACATGTCTTTCTTTTAATTAGTCTAACACTGAAAGATTTGTTTTAAAAATGATACAAAAATGTCTTTTGTTTTTTTATGTGTGATATGTTTTTGAACTGCGATTTTGTCCAAAATGTCTCAAGTTAAAAGAAAAATATATCAAATTTACTGGTCCTGTTCAACCCCATACTCATAGTTTGCGTTTTTAATGCCTGGTCTCAGCATATAGGCATGAAGGAGTGAAGCAGAGGTGATGACATGTAGGAAAGACAAGGTTTAAAAAGATAAAATTGATGCTCTTTCCATATCTTATGTTTTGTATGTTGTGTTCGATTCTTTTAGGTATATGAAGCAGAAAACCCATTTGATTTTATGGAGTCCATCTCCCTGGAGGGGAAAACCAATTTCTTTGAGAAACGAGTGGCGGAGTACCAGAGGCTGGGCGTCATGTCAAACACAGTGGACTGCAGCTTTACTCTGGATGCAGACTTTTAAAATTACTTTGGGTCGTTTAGTTATTCTGATCACTTTCATTTTGCATTTTAGTTTTTACGTTCATCTTAAGAAAATAATTTTAAACGTAAAGGTCGTTGGCCAGATAATGAACTTGTCTGTTTGGTCTTTGCTGGGTGGGTGACACAAAAGGAGTGTTGCCTTTTCTGTCACCTTCACACGTTCATGCAGGAAAGCAGAAATATTTTTTAGCAGGTATTTTCTCTCTTGACCAGTGTTCCGTTGATACCAGTCATGAATGACACCTCGTACTGACAGTGTTGCAGTATAGCTTTCAAACAGCTGAATGCAGAGACTGTGAAGTAATCCTCTTTCCCTACATGTAAGCTAAGCTCTGAGATACAATATCAGTCTCGACTCCACAGCCACATTTTATAGAAGTGCCAAATATTGGTAATTGTAACCATGTGCTGATATTTGGTCATCTGTTCTGAAAATGTGGATTCTTATCTGATTAACAGAATTGTATTTCTCCTTATAACCCTGGAGTTATGACGAACCGCAACTGTTCAATATACTTCAGTGAGTTTGCAGTCATACAGTATACAGTGTGCATAGTATACAGAAGTATTCTATGATATGCAAGACGTTTTCAGTAGTGAACTGTCCCCTGTACTACTGATTAATCAATAAATTTGCTAAAATATCTTTAACGGCTGTTTGACATTTTTCCTAGCCTTAAACGTTTCAATATCAAAAATATTTGTAAGAGAGAGGTCTAAGAAATATATTCATTTAAAAAAAAATCTAAACATAAATAATTTATCAAAAGATTAATTTTATGTCTTAAAGTTAAAGGTCTATTAAAAAATTTTGAAAATTGTAATTTGGTAAACTGTTCGTGGTTCCTGGTAAATTGTTGTTAGTTTCTGCGCTACCATCATTGAGAAAATTCAGTATTAGTGTAAGCCAATGTCTTTTTTGCTTTAAAGAAGACATATTATTATGCAGTAGCTTCTCTGCTCTGGCCACCAGATGAAAAGTCAAATTGGTCAGTAGCTCTGATTTTGTTTTACTAATGGCCACTGATACACCAAAAGAAAACATACTGATAATAAAGTGTAAAAAATGATTTGTCAAAACTGTAACATTGAGATCAGGATATATATATATATCTTTAGCTTGAATATGCATCCATTTTCAGTTCAGTAATCACTTTATCCTTATAGGGCTGCAGAGAGCTAGACGCTTAACCCTGCATCAGTTTTAATTGTTCTTGCAAGTCTGCACAGACCTCTCATCGACTGTCACAAAATATAGGAAAACAATAAAGCTAATGCTGTTTTTTTATAAGTGACTTAAAATACTGTGTCTTGTGTACTGCACTTATCACTGTCATGTCATGTAAAAATATCAGTACAGGAGGAAAATGGCATCACATCCACTACTGGGTCATGGTTTATACTGAGGGGTCTGAATTTAGTCCACTAAAAAATGAAAAAACTGCATTCTTACTTTCGGGATGGAGTCAATATTGACATTACAGTAGGCTGATATGCCTTGTTTATATCGTCTTGTAACAACATTAGGAAATGCTTTCAGTAACTGTTAAACAAGCGTTGTTAAACAGTTCGTCTTTAGATCCTGGTTACTGTTAAAATCTTCACTCGAATGCAAAGACCAAGGCAAACCGTCTATAAACGAAACAACAGTTTACTGTTAAAAGTTAGCTTAAACTTAACGTGTCGCTTTAAAACCACTGTCGTCTGAGTCTGGACATTTGCAGACGGCTGAAAAAAATGTAATGACGGGCATCGTGTAGCACCAGGGCTTCCGCCGGATAATAACGCCTTATCATTTATTTGACGCAATTAGACGCGTTCATTTTCTTCAAATCGGTATTTGACGGTTGACAACCGAGAAGGTTACACACGAACTATTTTTAAACACGTTTTGATTTTTTTTTTCAACTATTATTATTATTACCATCTTGGTTTCGTATTACCACGCAGGAAATCTCGCCACACTCTCTCCAGCAGGCGACGCGTGTCCGTCTCTATCTCTTTTTCTGCAGGCGAGTCCGGGCAATTTTCCCTCAGAAACCAGCTCACCCGAAACCTACCCCTCCACCTCTTTTTTTTTAAAATCGCATCCCTTCCATTTTAATGGTGACGTTGCACTAATCTGCAGGAGGGAGTCCGGGCCTCGCTGGGGGGTTTGGACTGACACGGAGCAACTTTCGCTTCATCGCCAGACCCTGGGAGTCGCGAAAGGGAAGAAACCGTAATAACACCGTCTCCGTCACCGCTAAGAACAACGAAAAGCCAGTGATGAAACTTTAATCGTTAAAGAATCAGGGAGCTGACGGTTAGGTACGGTCTCGGTGGTTTTTCTGTTGCCTTCGGTAAAGGGGGATGCTGTCAAACTGAACCCCTCCCCCCCCGCTGGTCTCTGCCCCACGACTGTCTGTCAGTGTTCAGTGTAAAAGATGGCAGCGAGCTGGCAGGAGGTGGCGACTAGGCAGGCCGAGGAGATATCCAGCCGCCTGCGGGAGTTGCTGTCCTCCGGCCTGGGCCTGCTCCGCTCCGAGCTCGGGGTGGACCTGGGTCTGAAGCCGGAGCTGTACCCGTCGTGGGTGCTGCTGCTCACGGCCTTCCTCGGGCTGCTGGGGGTCGCGGTCGTGTGGGCCGCGGCCTGCGCCGGGCTCGTCGGGGGCAGGAAGCGAGGGGCCAGAGCGGCCGAGCCGAGCAGCCAGGGCGCAAAGGCCGCGGTGGCCAAGGCGGGCAAGCCCGAGGAGCAGAAAAAGAGGAACAAAAAGAAAACTGTGGATAAGGTAAGGAGATCGCTTTCGATACAGCCTGCGCTTGGGCACGACGTCACGATCATTCTTGCACGGACAACTGAGCCGAAGTTGTCGGCGCTGAAAATGTGACTGTGCAACTTTTTATAGCGTTTTGCTCAAAACGAGATCTTTTAGAGAATCCAAGGAGTGTGCACTGCGGAATAGGTCCATAGATGTGTGCATTTTACATCAGTTGGGGAATAGTTCATGGCAGACCATCTCTTGTTTGAATGAAAAATGGCGAAGGGGCAGTTTCTGGCGACCTCTCCGTGAGGCCGAAAGTAGGTGGAAGTGTTTTGCAAACATAGATTGTTGTAGGTAAACGAATGCATTTGTTTAGCTGTAAATGGGGTTTGCATTGCGTCCCACTAACAGTTGGAAAAACGAACTTTAGCACTAAAAACCACGTAATAATAAACTTGATTTTATTTTACGTTGTGTTACGCATTTGTGTCTGTTTTACAGACACATTTTTAAACGGCTTTATTAAAAAGGCACCGGACTTCGCTGGGCACATTGTAGTTCTGTGAAGTACAAAGATTACGCTCTATTACGTCAGTGCTCTCTCGAAATCCACGTAACCCTTCTCACAAGTATCGCTTAACTTCCTGCCCCTTTTACTGTTAGCTATGTGTTAATCGGATGTGATTGTAAACGGGGAGGTTGAATATTCTATCAAGGATGTTGTGTAGAATTGCTAAACGCAAAAAATACGAAAGAGCAGCACTTTCTAAATACAGCGACACCTAATATAAATCCGCTGATCCTTCTATACTGACGTGTTCACTAGAAAATTAAAAAAAAAATCTCGACGGTGCTTTCAGCGGTGCTGCTTTCTGTGTAATTAACACGTACATGTGGCAGTAAATGTGCATTTTTTTTTGTCGCCCATGCTGAGAGTTCGTCTGCGTGTATTTCCTGTGTCCCGCAGAAAGCCCAGCCGAACGGACGCACGGTTGTTGAGCTGCAGGAAGATGTCAAAGCCGCGGCAGAAGAAGTCTTGAAACAGGCGGCAGAGGTGAAGACCGAAAAGGTGTGTTTGCGGTGCCGTCGAGGTCGCTTTCTAGACTGGCAGTCCAAGTCTGCAGACTTGCCTGGCTGCTTTCTGACCGGCAGCAGCCCTGCCATGCTGCGAGCGCAGGGATCGGTTTACTCCTTCCCTTCTGGAATAAAGCAAGGAAAAACGCGTCCTGCTGATTTGTCGATATTTTAGGCGTTGACAACTGTGGTGTAGGGGTGGTGGTGGTGGGGGGCGCCTGCCGCTGATCTCATGGAAAGGGCCTGGTAGCGCCAGCTGGCCGTGTCAGGTTGCGGACTGGACGTGCGCATGAAGCCAGTCCCCTCCCGAGCTGTCCGAGCGACCAGCGGACAGGGGACGGACCCCGTGGTGCCTTTCACGAGCTGATGAGGAGACAGAGGGCGCTTTTGTTCTGGGAAAAGCGGAAACCCCTCTCGCTGACCGGTTTCTGACGAAAAGAGAGTCGGCACGTTTTCCACCCCGGACAGAAAGCGTCTCTGCATCTGTATCTTGATGGTCATTTGATGTGCAAATCAGTGCGTTTAGTGGCTCTTGTGCGTTTCCATCGCTCACATCTCGGAGACCTGCTCTTTCTTGCTTTCTAGACGAAGAAGAACAAGAAGAAGCCAAAAGCTGAAGCGAAGCAGGCGCAGAATGCTTCTTCGGCGGATGGAAAAGAACCGGATGAAGGTATCGTTTCACCTTTGTGAATTCAGAGGCTGTTGAAAATGAGCAGGTGTGTGGTAAATGGAAAGAAAAAAAAAGCACATGATCCTTATTGCTCCAGGTAAAGGAGTAATGGTAAAGTACTGGCTTTTTCCCTACCATCATTCCAAGTGCCTCAGTTCCTCCTTAAAGGCTTGAAGAGCCGAACCATTTTAGTCTCAGACAAGGACTCATCCTCATAGCCTCGGACAGAGTCCGCCCAGAGGACGTCTTTAGAGTGAACGGTGAAACACAAGTCAGAGGTCACACGCAGGAGCTATGCGGAAGTGCTCTGAGGACGGGAGGCGGTTCTTTGTATAAAGAGTTGTGGTAGTGTGGAAAAAGCTTAGTGGCCCGCCATATTGTTGAAGCTTAAACCCTGACTCCTGTTAAGGAAGGACTGAGTGAGATCCTCGGCTCGGATAAGATCACTTTATTAGCCATTTACAATTTCGTGCGTTAGGAATTTCTTTCCGCATACCCCAGCTTGCTCTCACAGGCACACAGACGGGGAGAGAGAAGCCTGGGGTCAGAGCGCAGGGTCAGCCATTTATACGGCGCCCCTGGAGCAGCTTGGGTTAAGGGCCTTGCTCAGGGGCCCAACGGAGTAGGATTCCTCTGCCGGCCGTGGGATACGAACTGGCAACCTTCCAGCCACAAGCGCAGATCCTGAGCCACAGTGCCACTGCTCCGCCCTAACTACCGCTCCGTAATTAGCTACTAACAACCAAACCAGCTGGACATGCTGGATTGCCTGCTCTCGTTTGTAATCTTTCTCATGGTCGCAGTGATGCTCGTGTGCGCCCGTGACTGTAAGCGCACTGCAGAGACCCCTCTGCCCCGTTCCTTCAGGGAAGGATCATCTCCTTGCCTGGGGAGCTGCTTGTCCGCTCCAGTTCCCCTGAGACGGGAGCCAAGAGCTTGCGCCCCCTGCCCGTCTCCGATCTGGGTCCTTGCTCTCGTTCAGGCACCTGGGAGACCAAAGTGAGTAACCGGGAGAAGAGGCAGCAGCGCCGGCGGGACAAGGTGCTGACCGAGGACTCCAGCAGCCCCGGAGAGGCGGCCCCCGCGAGCGTGCCCGCGGAGCAGCCCACCGCCATCGCCCCCGCTCCGCCAGCCGCCAGGAAGAGCAAAGGTAGGGGGTCAGGCTGGGGGGACCAGCGCTTTCAGCGCTTCTGCTACTGTAGTTCAGAGGAAAGGCAGCTTGGTAGAGTCTGGGCTTCATATGTCCTAAAGAGGGGCGCGGTAGTAGTGGTTCAATTCCTGGGGTGCTGTCTGTGTGGAGTTTGTATGTTGTCCCCACGTTTGCCTGGGTCTCCTCCAGATGCTCCGGTTTCCTCCCACATTCCAAAGACAAGCTGGTGTGAGTGCGTGTGTCCTGCTGTGGGCTGGCCTCCTGTCCAGGGTGTATCCTGCCTCGTGCCTGGGGCTTGCAGGGCTAGACTCCAGCTCCCAGGTCAACCTGTATGGGATAAAGCAGTTAGAAAATGGGTGGGTGGATACATACTAAAACAAGCAGCTGGAGATTTTCATTAAGAATGCAGCATAGATTGTGAGACAGTTATTTCATACTCGCGATTTGAACATCAACTAAAATGCACAGACGTAAGCATGGTGCGGACAGTGGATGATAAGAGGTTGGTGAAATGGACTGGGGTCAGGTTTGAGACATGCCTGAAACGCTGCTCCAGTTCATGTGATACTGGTGCTTGTAGCTGTATAACTCACTTGTGGGGATTGGAAGCTTTATAGTTTCTTGCCCACCTGAGACAAGTTGTTTTTCTTTGTGGTCACTCACTAGGGAGTATAAGATTCCCATGGAAAAATGTTCTGCTACTTGGGGATAGGAGGAACTTTTAAATGCAGTAAGTCACTCAATATATCCTCTGAGTGCCTGAATGGGTGCTTGTGCTTTGTAAGTTACATTTACCGCTGTGTAGAGGTGTGTATAAATATTTCAAGCAGGAATGCTATGTATAGAATATAGAAAGATTGTGGGAGTATGGCACAAGAGTTCCTTTCTAGACACAGCTAGCTGAGATCCGTGGATGAATTACTAACTGCTGATTGGGCCAGATGGGATGAATGTCCTCTTCTCACTTGTAACCCTTCTTAGGTTCTTAAACGAGTAATCCTAAATACCCTGTGATCAGGGTCTTTGTTCTTGTCAAATGCTCTTCATCAGGCAGTGAACGTCACTTGTGTTTAGAGTGTCTGGGCTTCTGCAGCTGTATTTGTCGAACGGTCTGTGAAATGAGCCGAATTGCAGCACGGCTGCTGGGAGACGTTTTACTCTCTGTCGGAGAATTGTGCTGAGCAGCACATGGCCCCACGTGTTTTCTGAGCCGCCCTGGGGCTTCTATAAATAAAGCCACCTGTGTACCAGGGGTGTGCTGCTGTCTCATGCCAGCATATGTTTACCTCTGCCCCCCCCCCAATCGGCATCAAAGGACGTTCAAATGTTGGAAAATGTTTTTTAGTACTGTAAATAGACAATGAAACACAACAGGTATGTGGTAGAATTTCTTTTCCTGTAGTTTAAAATGCTTGGTACCTCAGGTTTTGATGTGTGCTTGTTGAAGAAGCTTGGTCCAAGCACACAAGTAATGAATCTGTGTTAACTGGGCTGTTGGGTTCCTCACCACCTCTGTTTCTGATTGGAGGGTTAAGAGGAAGTGGTGCTCAGATATACTGGTGGCTTAAAACTGTTATTTAGCCCATGTGAAGAACTGTGCGTGATAAACAGGCACTGCCGAGCGGTGACACTGGTGCACGTCGCACACAACAGGGAACATGGGGACACCTGAATGGATAACAGCAGCGTCCCCGTGTGCTTGTTTTTGCTACAAGTGTGGAAGCAGTCCCCTGGGTTGAGCCTGTTTCTGCCCATAGTTTTTTACATTTGGCTCAAATCGCTTCTTGTTCTCCTTCCTTGTACACTAAAGAGTTTTAATTCCTCTAACCTGTCTTTAAATGTCAGGCTCTTGAAACCAGGAATCGTTTTGATGTTCTTCCTTGAACTTTTTCTAAGGCTATAATGTGCTTTTTGTAATATGGTAACCAAACTGGAACACAGTCTTGTTGAGGTCCTACTAGTGCATAGTGATTGAGTATAGTTTCCCTGGATCCTGGATTGAAATTCTTCCCTTTGAGCTCTAACTTTGTTTGCTCTTTTTATTTCTTCCTTACTGTGTCTTGATGAGGATGTGGAAGATCCCACATAAACACACAGACCCCCCCCAAGACTGAACCCCAACTGCTAAATTTGACACCTGGCAGAAATGAACTGTAAAAAAATACCATTGGAAAAAAAAGCTTGCTAGTTGGTTAGGGGAAACCTTTTTCACTTGGAGTCATTTTAAATAGAATAATATGTGTGTTTGTGTGAAAGGAATGTAACCGTTTGACGCCATGTCATTTAGTCCATTTAATATTACATCTTCAACATTAACACCTGACTGCCTCCCTACAGTACTTTTTTTGAAATAGTACCTCTTTTCTCAGGTGATCTGCATCGTAACAAGCCCGGGAAAGATGCTGTCATATCTCATGGTAAGGAACTTTCTACTAACTGTAGAAATTGTTGCTACTGTGGGGGGTGCATTTTCATTTTAAGATGTAGGTCATGTTCACAGGCATGTTCATAGAATGCTGTTTTAATGTTCATTGATCCAGCTGCCTTTAATGTATCTTTAAGATTAAACAGGGAAATGAAAGTCTCTTCACTGGTATACTCAGTAGAGGCTGTATAAACTAGTGAAGAGACTTTCATTTCCCCATTTAATCTTAAAGATACATTAAAGGCAGTTGGATCAATGAACATGAAAACAGCATTCTATGAACATGCCTGTGAACACGACCAACATCTTAAAATTAAAATGCACTTAAGCACAGTATTTAATCCCTGTCCTGTGGAGTCCCAGTCCGGCAGGTTATGTAGGTCAGTATTAAATTATCAATTTCTTAAGGTATGGAATAATTCTGTTATCAATTTATTTGATCAACGTGATATGTTAAATTAAGGGGCAGCATGGTGGCGCAGAGGTCGGCATTGCTGCCTCGCAGTGCTGGGGCCCTGGGTTCAATTCCAGCCCTGGGGTGCCGTCTGTGTGGAGTTTGTGTGTTCTCCTGTGTGTTTGCATGGGTTTCCTTTGGATGGGCTGGTTTCCTCACACAATCCAAAAACTTACTGGTAGGATAATTGGCTTCTGGGAAAATATAACACTAACTGGACTGGGGCCCTCTGAGATCAGGGACGGAGAACCCTGCTCTAGTTTCAACTATGCACTTTCTCAGCCCTGAATATCAAGTCAAGCCAGTACGCATCGGGGAGGAATTTGGCGCAGTGTTTAATGAGCTCACACGGTGTCTGTCGCACAGTGTCGGCCAGCTGGACCGAGGCGCCGGCGGTCAACGGGGGAGGCTGGAATGACATGGCCATGAAGTTGCCGGCTCAGCTGTCGAGCGTGAACGGGGAGACCTGGAGCAGCGCCTCGGAAGCACCTCCCAGGAGGAGCCTGGAGCCCGCGGCTTGGGGCCAGAGCACAGAAGGTACCTCTGTGGCCCACGTGCGTTCTTCTGGACAACCTGGGGTCGCGCAGGCCGCAGAAGTGACCCTGCCTGTGTCTGAAGTTTCCAAGTACAGTACTGGAAGATTATTTTGTACAAAATAAAGAAAATACTAGGTTTAGCTGAGAAGTTTTCCCAACATAAACACAGTTCAATAGTAATAGCAATGTAATGCACATTGTTCGCTCCTTGTTCTGGCTGCTTGAATGCAGATACATCCTCAAATGCTGTCCAATCTTTCGTAGGTTCATGGACCACAGTAGATGCGAGAATGAAGAAGCCAGATCTGAATCCCTCGTCTTTCACCACTCTTGGATTAACTCCTGCTGTTACTGGTATTAAAAGTCTCTCAGTTTCCAATATCATTTCATATTTTGGAAAACTACCCTTCCGGTGTGAATCAATATCAAATCTGAGTCCATAGTCTGCTTGCCTTCACTACAGGATCGCTCTAGCCAGGCGGCAGTGCAAAAAAAATGAGTTTCTGCAGATGTCTGCGATGCCAAGCATTGACTTAATCGCCTGATAATAAGACAACTTTAAATGTACACATTGAAATAGACGTTTTGCATCTCAGATGAATATTATTTTCTTAAATGTAGTGCTATTTCAATTTTGACTCCATAATAACAAAAACTGAATTCTTAAACTAAAAGCTGTTTGTTTTTTTACCTGAGCTAAGAGCCAATGCTCAGGACAGACAGAAAAGGGGGTACATCAGATTTTTCTACTTTACTTTGCTCTTTTGCGCACCCTCCTGGTGCTGGAGGGCCACAGCCCACCTGCAGTTATGGGTAGTTTTTCATTCTCAATAACTGCTAACTTGTAAACATGGGCAATAGAGAACTCAGTGAACAGTTCATTTGAATGAAGCCATTAAGAGTCTGGGGTGACCTGCACCTAGACAGTGCTCTAATGGACCAGGAGTGAAAAATAGTGAAATAGATGATAAACCTAGGGAAATGCACATTTCAGTGCATGTTCAGCATCTGTTGTCATCCCACTACCTTCCGTAATAATATAAATGTGTCTGAATTAATCTTGCTTCATGGAGCTGTGCTCAGTGTTGCAGGATATAATTAATACATAACAGTGCACACACGTTTTTTGCATGGCAAATGTTTTTCTTAGCAGGTTACAGTATTAACTAGTTGTGTGGAATTACTGGATTTAAAAGTCGGCAGTTTCTGCTGTGCTCAGTGGTATCGCACCATATTATACCGCTGCTGTGAAGTGTTTAATTCTCTTCAAAAGAAAAATAGTACATGGATTAGTTTGGTCTCTTCGAACTGCGTAGTGTAATTCCACTGTGCACTAGTAGATGGCGCTGTTCACTCGTTCACATGAGTCTGCCTGCTTGTGTGGGATACGTCATTGCAGGAAGCTTGTGGTACTTGTGAGGATTTAATGTGACTTGTGAGTTTAGTATTTATAATGCATTGCTTAATTGCATTAAGTGATTGCAATTTAATTGATAAAGGGGTAGCATCCATTTGAAATTCCATTTTTGAGCTGAAGAAACTGCTCTTGTCATGCAAGACAATGTGCTCTCTTTTATTTTATAGGTGCAGAACCAGGATCCCAGACTAATGCTGACCTGCAGTGGGATGGTGTCCAACATAAAGTGGAGGATGAGTGGTCTGGCTTAAGTAAGAGATGTCAAATTACACAAAATGTAATGCTGTGTTGAAACGTGTCATTAATTTCATCTTTTTTTTCAAATATCTGGTGTCTCAATTTTTTAATGTGCTGTTTGATTGTGTTGCATTTGTGGATGCAAATTGTCTTTTGAGCTCTTTTTTCGCTGAGGTCTTATAACCGACTTGCGCCACGCGTTCAGCAAGTTCTGGTGCGCGCAAGCGAGCAAGTCATAATCGATGTCAAGACAGTTTTGTAATTGTGTTTCAGCCTGGCGTGTTGGCATTCACGTGTTTCTAGAACACCCGCCGTCTCGATCGCTACAGGAATCCAAGGCAGTAATAGTGTCCCTTATCTAGCCCATGCCAGCTTATCCAAGAAGGAGGAAGAAAAGCTGTTATGTGAAACTAAGGGAGAGAAACTTGGGAATACAGCCTTTGTCAACTGGGTGAAATACCCATCAGCACCTGCTGCTGAAACTGCTGTGTGGTTGCTCTGTAGATGGGCTTTCCTCAGTGGACCCCACCTCAGACTGGAACGCTCCTGCGGAGCTCTGGGGGAACTATGAGGAGGAGCCGGAGGCCCAGACCCCTGCCCAGCCCCAGGAGCCGGAGACTGAGCTGCAGAAGGTCAGTGGCTTAGCCATGTGTGTGTAGAGGTGTTGAGCTCACACTGTCGCACACCAGGATGTCAACAGTGTGTCAAGTCTGAGTAAATCTGCATCGTTGCCTGATAGGATTAATTAACCAGTTTAGAGTTATTTTTGTTGCGAATGAAGTGGCAAGATCGTCGCCTCTCTTCTGTAAGCTCTTGCCTCTTAGCTATTCTCAATATATCTTTCTTAAAAGTTCAGCTGAGCTCAGGGAGCTCAGAATTGCCATGCTTTCTTACTTTTGCCTTCCTAAACCATACTGAACTTTCAACTCTGTTAATTATCTGCCAGTTTCAGGACTGTTATGAATGAAAATGCTTATGAATGGCAGAAGTTCTTGAATAGCTCAAGGAGAAGTTCTTGAATGTAAGGTTAAAGGGACAAAAGTATTGTACAGTATTTGAGAGTGCATTATGATTCGGTTGTTCGCTTTTTTTCTCAGTCAGGATAATACACTGCATGTACATGTATCGGTGGACTTATTTTTGCAGATACTTCATCCTTTCTCAGTGATTCTCTGACAGAAATGTCGTTTCTGAAGCTCGGTCTTTAGGCAGGCTTGTGCTTTATAGCGCGTGTTGCAGAAGATCGTCCTGTGCTTACAGAGCCTTTTGACTTTGCTGCTGTGTGTTAGGTATCCGATGAGGAGAAGGAGAAGGTTGACTCTGCTGCTGCTGGTAGTGGCAAGTCGAAGAAGAAAAAGAAAAAGAAGAAGAAACAAGGAGAAGAAGCCAGCGCTGCCCTTCAAGTATTGTTGAAAAGTTACCATATGAGAATCTGTAGTTTTGTAAGATTTTGTGCTTTAGGTGTGCACGTTTAAGGCCAGAGTGATCAATGCGACACACCTCTCTGATGCCTTGTAAAACCTCAGCAGGGTTCCAGTCTGACTCTGTGACTTTAGCCAAGGTGTCATGTGCAGCCGTTTCCCAGCATTCTTTGCACACAGGCGTGTATATTGCCAAGCAAATGTGGTAAAGCTGAGTTTTAAAAAGCTTCCTGTTGCATTTCTGAATTGGAAGGAAACGGAAGAGCAAGAAAAGGAATCCTTGGCGGAAAGTGAGGCTGTTGCCAAGCCAGCCCGACGCGAACAGGAGAGTGACCCGTCTGCCAAAACGGCATCGAGCAAGCCTGCGGAGGTCAGTGCAGCCGCCGTCCGCGTACAGAAGAGAGACCAAGCGTGCTGAGCACCAAAAGAAACGCCACATGTACAACTACAGCCAATTCACACGGGCTCATTGGGGGAAAATGGACACTTTCTTATAGCAGGTACACTGATATCATATTGCACAAACATGACACAGGTAAATATAAGCTGTAAATTAAAATTCTCATCAGCAGGGGGTTTGCTGTGAAAATCATATGCTAGTAGTGTGTGGTCACAGCAGTACCAACTGTACATCTGTGGCTCATGCTTAGCACCAGGTTACAGATGCTGTCCTGTGTGAGTTCTGTACTTCTTTCTTCTCAAAGAGCCAGGACCAGCATGTCTCCGTGTGCTGCTCTCTGAGCCCTAGATGCAACCTTTCATCCCATAAATGTTCAATAAGGCTCAAGCCTCGCAAGTAAGGGCATCCTCAGCATAACTGTCCCATTCTTGAACAGCTTTGTTATAGCAGCATGTGGATGTGTGTTGTCCGGCTTGAATGTTGTTGCAGTAGAAGTGGGGGAAGTGACCTCCGCCGTCTGGATGAGTATAGCGTCATGCAGTCAGGGTGCCGTTAATCACTGTAAGCGGAGTTCTAGACACTTAGACATCTGTTGTCCCCAACAGTTATGGACAGAGCCAGACCTGGATGTGGGCCACCAGGGTGGCCTACACAAAACCTTTGTTCATCTCTAAAGAGCACTTGGTTCTACTGCTGGTCAGTTCACCTGAGGTGCTGTTCCAACTTAGTGAAGGCAGGGAGCTGTTGTTCTTACTTAATAAATGGGGCACATTGGTACTTTGTTTTTTTTTTCTTCATTGATTTTCGCCAGGCCTTACAATCAACAGGTTGAGCCACTTCATCTCCTGTGTGGCGAGATATCCCTGCAGCGGTATCTCACGCGCATCATGGTCAGTCAGGAATAGTTAATCAACATGACGTCTGAAACTTCCAGCCCCTTTCCAATTTCAGTTTTACATCGTAACTCAAAACAAAGAGACATGGTGAAATGTTTATTCTGATTCTTTCTGCACCTTTAAGATTTTAATTCAGCCAGAGTAACACGTTTCTGGAAGTTAAACTTCGGCACGCTTATATGGTTAAAACAAAAATGCTGTGTGATGTTTTAAGACAAGTAAGCAAAAGGTTTGTAAAGAAATAGTGAAGGGTTGGAATTTAAAACTGGCGGAAGAGCAGTTCTGGTGAAAAGGCTGACACTATAGCCATGGCGCTGTGGGGTATATGAATGGGTGACGATGATGCTGTGCCGTTGTGTTCTTCAGGTCCGGACGGAGCGGGCTGTTCCCGCATTGACCCCGCTGTCCGCTCCCGTGCAGGAGAGGGTTTCCCAGAAGACCCCTTCACAAGTGCCACAGAGGCCGTCGGGCCCAGAGCCTGCAGTTCCCACTGCGAAACAGAACAGCGTGCCTCCACCTTCACAGAGTGAGTCGCCCGGGCACCTGCCGCTGCAGCTGTTGGTTTAGGGTTTTTTCTTTAAGTG
This sequence comes from Atractosteus spatula, assembly GCF_055471065.1. Lineage (NCBI taxonomy): Eukaryota > Metazoa > Chordata > Actinopteri > Semionotiformes > Lepisosteidae > Atractosteus > Atractosteus spatula. Next base: position 39,082,952 of record NC_142717.1, on the reverse strand, counting down.
GGGTTGGGGGGGGGGGGGTGGTGTGACTGGAGCCCTTTATTGTAAGAAGCTGGCCATTTAAAAACGGAGAATAGACCTGCCTTTAGAAGCCGGGTTGACGCATCGCTTTGGAAAAGGGGGGTTGCTTCTGTTTCTTGAATGTTATGTTGCGGCTGAAGATGAGGTTTCAGCAGGGCCTTCCTCCTCACTCCGGATGATATTTCTTCCCCATGCTGAGTGTCGTTAAGCAGACAGGTTATGTTTTAGTGATTTATAGGTGTGGAGGAAGTGGCCTGAAGCCTGGTGATTATTCACAGATGTTTCCTTGGTTTGGATGAGTGGCAAATCAAGTTTTTGAGTGAACATGCCTTAATGGATCAAACTCCTTCGGTGCCTTCACATCCAGATGGGCTTTTGCCTCTGCTGTGTTGTGACTTGCAGCCAGATGCTGTGATGATAGTTTTTTTTTTTTAACTTTTACTGTCTTGCGACTAATTTGAGGAAATCTGAGTGACTGCAGTCGCGGTTTCAAATTTGAACATGATTTAATTTGTTTGAGTTGGTTTTACACAGTCTTTATGAAAGGAATGATTGTTGCAGTATTAGACGCAGCTGGCCCTGGCTTTCCATAGACCATTGCAGAGCCTGAAAAGGTATCACTCTGTGGATGTGACTGCCAGTTAGATTCCAGAAAACGGCAAGAGTCCATTTTTGAGTCTGAAATTAGTAGTAACCTTCCCTCGATTGTCTTTTTAAAAAAAAAAAGTCTCATCATTTACAACTCATTTTAAGAATAGTGTTTGAAAGATGGCTTGCTGTCCAATTATTTTTTTCTTCAATGCCATCCATCCAGTTTTTTTCTCCTCTTCTACATATCATTGTAAGGAGGCATCTTACATGGTACAACCGACAGCGGACTGTAGAAACATTCTCTGGATGAGGAGGGGAGGAATATTTGCTCTATTAAGCAGCAAACCTCAGACCGTACCAAGACAATACTGTCTACCAGACATCATTAAGGTGCCGCAGATCATGAAGAAATGCTTTTGTTTTGCTTGCGGTCTCTCCATATTTTCAGTGCTGTTACATCTTATGAGGCTAACCTGAAGTTTTCGTAGGAAGAAGATGCTCCTGTAGTTTTTGTTGTCAAGTGGTACTATGGATTAAAATGTTGTAGCTCGAGTTTGAATTGAGGTGTCATGTGATGGTATTTGAGGTTATTCCATTTAAATAAAAATAAGTATCTTAGAAGCCCTTCAATTAATGTTGTAAATATTTAAGCAAAAATATTTGTTTGCTTGCTCTACAGATAGCCATGTATTCACAAGAGGTTAGGATGCATCTCACAGGGTACATACTAAATTATAATAAATAGTGTAATTAAAGGATATGAAATGAAAAGTTTCTCAAAGAGAAATTTCTTCAATGTCTTTCCTTAATTTTTGTTGCAAGTTGCTTCTTAAAAAGCGGTGTTGGCATTTTGGGATTTATATTACACACACCTGTAACTAATGACTTCAGATGTACAGTAGGGCAGTGATTTATTTTACAGAAGAGGAAAGCAGGCAGTTGTATCTGTGTTTGGGATTCACAGGATTAACAACTTAATTCTGTGCTCAATCAGAGGACCATAAGTGTACAATTTGTGTATTTTACGTTTTTTTTTTAATTTAGCACATCATTGGTGCTATGGAAAGTTATGATATGTTGATTTTCCCTTTTTTTAGTAATATCTTTATAATGACAGATTAAATTTGCATTGTCAAATAGTGTTTTCTGGTCTTTACAGAAATGATGCATAGTAGCAAAAAGCATCTTGTTGAGTAAGTAACTTCAGTTCTAGTGAAAGGCAGTACTTTCCAATTTGCTTTACTTGTTTCTGAAACAACTTCTATGCTTTTAAAGCAAAGCTGTCTGTCAAACCGATCACAGAGGGGACAGTAATTGGCCACATTAAGGTGGTCGACAGTAGTGCTGCTGATCTTCTCTCTGAAAACCGGCAGCAGGAAACAGAATCTTAACACCTCTCCCGGTTTCCTTTCAGAAAAACCGGAAGAGAACTGGGAGTCGCCAAAGCAAGTCAAAAAGAAGAAGAAGGCGAGACGGGAAACATGAGCTGGAGCCGGAGTAGAGAGGAGTAATATGCAAAATGATTTTGAAGAAATTCATGTTTATGCAATAATTCGAAAGTGTACAGAATTTTCTACAAATTTTGACTGTACTTTTATAACATTCAGAATTGAGCTGTAGTCCTGACCAGCTTTGTCCTGAGCCAACCAGGACTCATGAATTGCATCTAACGGTGTGCTGCAAGCAGTGCTGCGCGTGAGGATTTCCAGGAGGTGTAAACCATTAGAAATGATATCTGGTTGGGCACAAGGTCAATTTTTTTTTAATTCACATTAAAATAGTTTTGGGTGATGTACGTCCATTAACCCTAAAAAAATTACATGTTATCGTACGACTAGTATTTGCAGTGAAATAAAGACTACAAAAGGAGAACAAATCCTCAAGTTGCTACCATAGGCCTACCCTTTTTTTTTTTTACACTTCACATATTGCACATGATAAGGCGATAAATTCTAGTCAAGCAACTCAGACACAAAAGCAGTCAAAATGTGAAGTTCCTCACTTAGGAAATAGCAGGCAAAGATGTGTATCCAGCATGTAGCTGGCTCATTCTAATCGATGCCTGCGATTAAGGAATATCTCTTTCTGGGGATGTTTCTTAGTGTACTACACTAAGATATTTGATTAGTGTGTTTTCTGTTTTCCATACTGTACTGCATTGTGCCCTGACCTCTTTATGTTAACAGTTCTGATGCTACCATTATATTGTCTTCAGTTTTCTTTTTCTTATAACCTCTTTGCCATAGAAAAAGCCAAGCCATTTGTAAAGTAATATAGGCCTTTTCTACAAATTGAGATTACTGTGAGTGCACTGTGCTGCAGGTTAATGTACCTTTAAGTGTTTTTATTCTTATTCTTAGAAGAATATTCTAGAATGTATGTCTTTCATTCCCTTTTTTTTTTTTTACTGCTTGAAGGAAGCAACATATCGAGTGCAATATGTGATGTAACATAGGCAGACAGGAAGGAGGTCTTTAGGGACAGCTTTAACAGTATCAGGAATGAAATTCTATTGCCTTAAGCTGTAGTATGTAGGATGTACCTTTAGATCTGTTCACTGCAAGTAGGATTTTTTTTCATCAGGTCTTTTCAGGGCTGAGGGGGGGGGGGGTCTAATCCTAAACTGTATTTTTTAAAACAAAATGTGTTTTTGGACCTGATTGCCATTGATGGACACTGTGTGATATACAAATTTAGATTGGCAGGTTTTCTTTTCATTTTTTTTTTAATACTAGTTCATGCTGTGACATGTACACTGTAAATAGCCTTTACCAAACTTGCTAGCTTTTGAAAAGGACCACATATGCCAACGCCAACCTAAGGTTACGGCTGTCACTGAAACAAAACTCTGGGATGGTTTTGTTTCTGACGCTTTGAAGAGAACGAGAAAGGGTGGTGTGTTGCTATACGGTACTGACCTGTGGCACTGTCTGGTAACTACCTTTATGCATATTTGTCACAGTGTATAGCAGTGGAAAAATACTGGTATAGCTGCAGAAAACCTGCCTTATTAATGATATCATTCTGTTGTTTTCCTAACCAATAATGATGACTAAATTTAAGCAGATGTGTTTCTACCTGTTCCCAGATCATGGAAAACAAGTATGTTTACGTGTTTAAAGCGTTTGTTAAATGCAATGACATTTCTAAGTTGATTTGTTTAAATAAATTGATAAACTTCATATCTGCACGGTGTTAAATGTTATCGTCTTCACAGGTCTCCGTGTACTAATTTGTGAATTGATAACTGTGCAAATATAACATTTGTGCAGAAAGTTGACCCCGAAAAGGATCTCTGAATTGCGGTATGAGCCTGTATCTGAGCTCAAGCATTTATTAAAAATGTTTTTGAAAGTCCCATGGCAAGAAAGATGTTAAACCTGATCATATTTATCTACACAATGCACATTTAGTATTAATAAGAAATGTAAATAATTTGCTTTGACACTTGCTGCAATTCTGTGAATGTGTGTTGTTGTTGTAGGGGGTTTTAGTGGTAAAGGTTAAACATTTAGCCATCCCTTTTCTAACTGCTTCATCCAGTTCAGGGCTACAGGGGAGCTGGATCCTGTCCTGGCAACAGACACGAAGCAGGATGCGTCCTGGACAGGTCTCCAGTCGATAGCGGGGCACACACTCACGCCAGGGTCAACGTTGCCAGACGTGGGAGGAAACTGGGGGACCAACGTGAAATTGAAATCCACATGAACATGGGGAGAGCATACCAGCTCTACACGGGGATCCCAGTGCTGTGAGGCAGCACACTGGCGCTGTGGCTGGCATTGCTGCCCAGTTAAACATTTAATTAGTAATACTGCTGCCAGCCTGGGTACAAACCGTTGGTAAAAGTCCAATCTTGCACCCCCACCAGTCAGGTAATAATGAAGACCGATGCAACACGCGCTTACAAGAGGCTTATTAAGTAAAAGAGCACACAAAACTATTTTCAGGCAAATATTGATAGGATATACATCCTGCTCCCACTAGATTCCTCACATTGACCGTCACAGTGCACTCAGAACTGAACCCAGATCTTCCTCGAGGTGCGGGACACTGCTTTTCTGAAACTATGATCCTCCACAAGGGTTCCCGTCTTTTAAACCAAAAAGGTGACGCCAGTTTCTCAAGCATTACTATTTTGGTGGATTCGCTTTCTCACATTGTTGGCACCCAGAAGCAATCGGGAACGAGGGACAAGCCAAAACCAGGTCTGAAGACCGAAACGAAACGAAGGTAGAAAACCAACACAGAGACTGCGGCCCTCCCAAAGGCATGAGCGGAACTCTGCGTTAGAATGAGGGGTACCATCTTTTGCGAGACTCAAATAACCACTGGTGACCCAGGCAAGTGCTAGATGAGTTACGTTCGGGTAGTATTGATCCCCATTCCACTCTTGTTACAGTGCTAAGTGGTGGCGTACCAGGCTGAGCAGGTGGTTGCCTGGAGATGGGGGAATCACTGCTGTGTGCACCAGTGGAATTTCAGCTGTGGGCATGAGACCCTCGTAGTGGGGATGGGGGAGACACGGGGTGGATTTCCAGTCGCAGTCAGCTAGTGCTGCAACCCAGATTCGAACCCACAACGCCTGGATCACAGCCAAACCTGTGTTCGGGCAAGTGCCTGTACTAGCTGAGCTACCCAAGAGCCCTGGAATCATTTTTTCATGGTTATTTCAATATTGGGAAGCTTTCTTTGAAGACCTGGCCCAACTCAGAATAAACGTGAGCCGATGGGCGAGGCGCAGTCATTTTCTTTGTGTTTTGTGCGTCAGGTGCTTGGTGACAATCATACGTTAACACAGGAACTTGTTCACAATGTTGAGCTTTGCTTGATTGAAATGGGTCTTTTTGCTTTCATTATAACCTAATGACTTATAAACACCCTGATGTTTTTAAGTCAAAAAAATGATCAACCATCAGCCATTCAGCAGATGGCATGTTATATTAAAAAATGCTCTTGATCTCTAGCAAAAGTTTGATATAGTTGTTTCTGTCCATAGTTTTACCAGTTGCGGGATCATATTTCAAACGATGGTTGACATGTAGATCCCTTATTTCTGTGGGGGGAAAGGGAGCTGTACTCTTTCTGCAGACTGCACTGAGCTGTGAAAAGGGCGAACGCAGTGCTTCTGCACTCTTCCTGGGCAGCTGCCTGTAATTTGGCCGTGAGCAATTACTGCACAGAACAGTTTATAGCCACACAGTGCATGTGGTTCCACTCCATTTGATGATGTGCATGATAACTGCGGGTTTGAACAGTGCACGGAAATAGTTCTGGCCTATTTCTGAAGTCAGGAAATCACAATGGGATCTGGGGGAGTTTTGTTTTTCTCACTTCAATCAGTGATTCTCATTCCTGGTTACTGGGGCTTCCCCTGTGCTGGTTTTTGTTCCAGCTGGGCCGTCAATCACCAGTATCGGTGATGCCAATAACTGACCTGCTCGCTGATTCTGTTTCTTTTTTTCCGCGCTCGGTCCTCGGTTTCAAAAATGCTCATGTTCAAGTGTGTGATTTCCAAACGGTTCAGCACGCAGAACTTTATGTAGTCTCTCCTCAGCCTTCTAACTAATCCATCCCAGGGTTGCAGGGGAGCCTATCCCAGCGAGCAATGGGCGCACGGCAGGGTACACCCTGGATGGGACACCAGTCCATTGCAGGGCAGACACACACACGCGCACAAAACTCACACCAGGGCCAATGATCCCAGATGCCAATTACAAAGCTCATTCACATTTTCCAAGAACTCAAAGAAAATTGAGAGATAAAGATCTCCAACAGACAAGCGGAAATAAATCAGCCTGTGATTAAGAACTCAACTGGAGCGAAAATTAGAAGACAAAGGGGGCCTAAACTATGTGTCCTAAATTATTGCGTGATTTAGACCTCACATACGCCACTCACAGCTCCCTCCGTGTTGTGTCAAAAGATGCGACCAGGTCCTGTGATAGCTAAATGTCTGGGCGAGAAGTCACACGTGTCATTTGTTTATTAGCTGGGCGAAACACCCCTCATCGCAATGCAGAACGTTTACCCTGCTTGTACTGTAAGTAGAAGAAACAGCCGCGCAGGTGAAGGAATTTCCGGTCGTCATTCCTAGGCTTGCCCGGTGACGAACTACACGTCTCCCCGATCCCGGTTTAAAACGGCGGTCACGTGTCCCGGGATGTTTGTCAATTACTGCTGAGAAGCTTGCGGCGCCCAGGAGGACTGCGCACAGGAAACATCAAACGGATTGAGGACAGCTCCGCATACATGCCCTGCAGCTGAAGTGGGAGGACCGCCGTTGTCGTTTTTCTACATATACGATTTCTTTTTTTTTTAAAAATTCGAACAGATTTTTTTTTTTTTTTACATGAAATAATTCGTTCCAACGCCCGGTCTTCCATCATGATTTCCCCTTTGGACCGGTGGTACTCCACGAACTGCTGCCTGTGCTGTCATGTTCGAACTGGCACGATTATTCTCGGGATCTGGTACTTGGTGAGTAACCCCCCTCCCTGAGTTTTTATTCCCGAAAACGCCACCGTGTCTCAAAAGATACCGACGTGGAAAACGCGACTTCGCCGTTAACGGGAAAACGCACGGTTTAAACTTTTTCGCTTCAAATACGCAAACTGCGCGTTGTCAATTGAGAAAATCCGTTGTGAGCTCGTTGTTGGAAGTACGTTTGATATCAGCCCTCAGAATGAATCTTGATGTGCGATACTTCTGTAGCTTCTTCCGATAACGTAAAATTGCATGCGCAGGGCATATTTGATTACGTCTCGTAACATTTTCATTTAAGTCAACTCGGCCAAATTTGTGCCAAGACCCCGAACTGGTCATTTTCCGGGCGTGCTCTTCTCTTTAGCTTTTAATTTGCGTAATGGATTTTGACCCGCAGAGAAGGTTATTTAGATATATATGACCTCAAGGATTGCTAAAATGTCGTATATTTCGTGCGTTGTGATTCTGTTTTCCCTCACAGACATTCATGGCGTTCCTTGAAGTATATGAGCATACACTGTGGTTGAATATGACCGGACGTTTATAAATAGAGTTCTTAGTGAGATAAACCCTTGGCATTCTTCCTTCTCGGATACTGCAGAACATTTCCACTCACGAACTTGCTCGCTGAAAACAGCCGGGTCCCTGAACGCAACAATGACAAATGAAAAAAATGTAAAAATGAAAGTCAAAAACAGTACCGGAACTTTCTTCAGGACTTTCTTTTTGTTTGTTTTTGTTAATCAAATGTGTCAAGAAGACTTTTATATGTGGATCATCTAAAGTAACTTTTTAAATGAGACTCGTGTACCAAGAACTTGGTGTTTTTGCCTTTAAGGTTATTTTTTTCTAGAATCCGCGCTGTGTAGATGGGGTTAATGTTTATTACGTACTTACACACACACATAGTCTCTTGAGATTGTATTACAACCAAGTAAAAATAAAGCGTTTAGAACAATTCATTCATTTAATTATTAACGGGTCTGGCTCACCGCATCCTACATCAACTAAATCAAACGTCGTATCGATTCACATTAATATTGACCCTGTCTTGTAAACTGCTTCAGTCTGAACTCGCAGACGCAATACATCTCCTCCAGAGGTATCCATCTATATGTACTATCAGTTTCTTTTTCAGCAGACATTTTTTAAAGTACCTGTGTCGCATCTAGTTCGGTATCCCCTGGAAATGTGTATCCCCCTCCGAAATGCGCAGGTGCCGCTAAATTGGGGATTTATATGCAAAACGTGAAGGCAAAAAGATGCACATCGCCTTTGTGTGCTTGTGTGCACGCTTTCGGGTTCCCTTGTCTTGTGTAGAGATAACTTAAGCTTTCGTTCATTTGGTGGCGGTTCAAGTTTTGCACATCAAGTTAATTCTGTATACCGAGAAACCGATATAAACACACACAACGTCTTTTTTTCATCCATATCCATAATAAGCAAAAGCAAGAAAGAGTCGCCTCTGTCGTGAAGCATCCAGGAGAGTGCGCATTTCGGAGGGATTAGAGATTTGCAGGAGATACCGAGTTGGACACGACGCCTGTCACAGCCCTGTTACACGTGTATATAAAGTAAATTTCAAGTATATGTTCATTTTGTTGCAGCATTCTATCGAGTTCTGATGAAAACCCCGGCGTGCGAGTGCTAAAAAGTTAATGAGAGCAACTTTGTGGTGTTTTATTGCGACGGCTTCCAAAAGTTAAAGACCATAAGTGCGCTCCGATGCTCTCCAAGCATCTTACAAAATTATGTCAAAAAACAAAATTCCAAATTTTAAATAAATAATAAGAAATATTGCATTTTTACACAAACATATCACATACTCGTATGCCTTAAGAGCAAGCTGAATTACCTGTGATGTTTACAAATGCGTTAGATCATTCACCAGATATTGTAACTGCAGACTTAGGTGTGGATGCCAAAAATGCTTTTCGTTGAAATGGACATGTGTCCTTCCTAAACTATTCTGCGATACTTTGGCAATTAATAATTAACCGAGTTGATGATACTTCCTCCCCCGGCCGCCTTCAACCACTGCATATCGGTTTGTTGACGCATGTTTAATCCCAACCTCATCTCCAAACTCCTATCTGCTCTTCGTTGCCTTTAACTCCAGTGAAAGGAAACTACACACAACCTCACCGTTTAAACGTTTGCAGGGAACTATTTAATCGAGTCGTAATGCTGTAATCCGATCTCATTTCCTGAGTATAGGATACGGTTCCACAGGACAATAGCGGATTTTCCATCACCGGCATTAGTTTTCAGCCGGCGTTTGGAAACGCGCTCGCCGTGTCTGCCCGGAGGAGCTGTCCAGCACTTCAGCGACCGACCGGCTGCTGGTTTCCTCTTCGTTTCCCCGCAGTCAGTCCATCTGTCGTCTTCTGCCGGTTGTGTTGGAGGCTTGTTAACCTTCCTTTGTTTCCCAATTTGTTCTTGTTTGTCAGCCTCATTGCAGTTCCAGCGGTTAACTAGCTCGCTGTGAACGAGCGATAGGGGCGCTTCTCTTCAACCTCTGAATTTACCTGCTCTTCCATTTTGTTTTATGCGTTCCTGTTCATTTATTCTTTTTATTTATTCCTACTAAACAGTGCAGTAAAATATTTTTTCTGAGCCATTTGAAAGGCTCTTCCCGGAGAAGTAGTGTTCCTTAACAGTAAAGCAGTGTGCCTTGAAATCCAAGACACTTTTTTTTCCCTGAACATCAGCTTAATCAAATTGGAATTTACATGTTGCACTGCAATTAAATTGTTAATACATTGGAACATTGTTAACTGGAACTTTTGCAGATACTGAATTCAGTGGTAAATCGTAGCAGCAGTTTTGTGAAAGGTGAAGAACAGATTGACGAAGCAGGTCATTAGAGGTTTGTTAGACCATTGAAGAACCCAAATTTGTCAAGAGGAATTCAATTTCATCTATCCTTTGTTGTACATAGAATAACTTCCAATACAACATGGAAAAATTATTAATTTCATAATGATGAATGATAATGGCCTGTATATATGTAACTATATCAATTAAATACATTGTGGATATGTTTTTCTGATCCAAAGCAGATAAATCTCTGGAATTATGTTGAGACCCTGATTCAAGTTATATTTTCCTACAATATTTTGAGTAGGTCTGATTGTAATTCAGGATATTGACAAAGAGACGCTGACGTGCCTGTGCTTACAATAAGCCTTCATTCTGTGCTTCAGCGCCCTTTACTTTCTAGGTCAGTCTGACCAACTAAGGACCTGGGAGGTTAATAGGTTTCCCTTCTGTCTAAGTGGTGCTATAATTCTTCATTACAGTCATGTATCCAAGGGCTAGCAAGGGGAGATCCAAATCCACAATGATTTATTTGAACATAATAATAAGGCAGCTATAATGGTTTTGCAAATTTCCTTATTATCTCTAATGAGTTTTTTCAGGGGATGTTATTAATACCTTGTGTCTGAAAAGGCATACAGATGTGTTGACACGGGACAGCCTCTGTGCAGAGGTGTCCATGTCTCTGTCAGATTTGTACTGAGCCCACATAAGGGTAGATACGATTGTGCTTCTTGTTAATGGGGGCCACAGACAGCCCACCGAAACGTTTTCCGACTCTGCCGATGTAGTTCCTCTCCCCATAATCAAGAAAAACTAATTGTAGTTTGTTAAAAGTGTATTGGGGGGACACAGAAGTGAATGAATGAACCAGTCTTGTGTTTCCACTGTTTGTTGAGTTAATCAACAAGCTTTTTGACCGAATTTACCCGATCGAAGAAATATAGAGGCTAATAACGTGTCAGTCTGAGAGTCAGGCCTTCATTTTGTGACTCCCTTCTGAAATGAATAGTGGTTCTGATTTGAACCTAAATAAATTGATTAATTAATACAGCAGTTTCAGTAAGTTGTGTGATGAGAATTTATACACAGATATTCATGAAAGAAATCTTTGTTAGATGCCATTTTCTCTTCATTAGTATTGTCGATTCCTTACATATACGGCCCAGTCCTTGTGAAATCTCACAGGTTTGTCAGAATAACTCTTCTGGAACAGCAAATTTAGGATTGAAACACTCATAAAGAGTTATGGAATTAGGACAATGTCTAGCAATCCATTTGTAGCCTCTGGAAGATTATGCTGATAATTCAATCCAGCAAAAGTGCAGCACTGAGCACAATAATTCTGCGACTGTGTGCAGTTTTCTTGTCACCTGCTGATGCTTTGCTCTCTGTCTGCAGATTATCAATGCGGTGGTCTTGCTCATTCTGCTTACTGCCCTCAGCGACCCAGACCAGTATCACCTGAGCAGCGCTGAGCTGGGGAATGACTTCGATTTCATGGATGACGCAAGTAAGGACAAGTGATGTTTTGTGTGTTAAAACCTTGGAAAAAAGGAGGACTGCCTTCTTTCTGTAGTGTTGCTCGGTTTGGTTGCTTGGTACTTTTACTCAGTGGTCTCCCTAACACTATTCTCAATATGTCCAGAACTCTGCAGCTAGACTTTTAACTCACACCAGACCAATTTTCCTGACTCTCTTGAAATCTAAACCTGAAACTCACCTTTTAACTAGGGCCTATATCTGATTGCCCTGCACTATACTGTATCTGTCTGAACATCTATATTTTTGTTTAATTTATTTTCTTATACTTGTGGTTATACTTTTCTTTATCATAATGTATGATGTGTTTGGGTTTGGAAAGGTCCTTTACAAGTAAAATTCATTATTATAATAACAATAACTGAACTAACGGTCATAAAATATATGTACAGTAAAGAGAAAGTGCACTTGTGTAGCTCAAACACAGTGGGAAATTGACAGTGTTTGGCACCCCTCGCAATTTAGAAATTTGAGAGCTGTACAGAAACGCCCCTTGATTCAGTTAAAAAAACAAAAATCAGGAAGCTTGATGAAAGATTAACCATTAATGTCCTCAGAAATACAGACCAATCCATTGTCCGCCCCATTTTCATTTATGCTATAATGTAACTGCATTGAATGCTGAGATTAAGATTCTCTAGGTACAGCTACATATCTGTTTTTTATATTGTCAATGGTTTAGTTGTAATAAACTATAACTGTTTCTTGAGCCCCTTAAGAGCATACTTTACTTTGTGCTTTTTTAAAATAAAAATAATAAACAGCACTTCATCCCAAAAGATTCTGACTTATTTGGTCGTCTGTAAACTGCATTTCTGCCACTGGCACTGGTGACATCTATTAAAACCGACTGCCCTGTCCTAATTCTCAAGGATTAACCAGCTTATGGATGTCTGCTGCTGGCTCCTCTTATCTGACGTCAGGCCCCAGCCTGTGAAGGGTGCAGCAGAGCTGCGTACTCATTTTGAAAGAGCTGTGGAAGCACACAGTGTACAGTGTGGATTTTCCCCAGATGCAGAGGATCCTAGCGTGGGTGTGTTCTGTTTTACAGCACATCTGCCATGATGATTATACAGTGCAGAGGAAAAAACGAAAAAACCTGTAACAGATGTGGTTTTGAAATTCAAGAGTGTTTGGTTTTAATATCAAACCTACAGGCATGTGATGTTAAAATGTTACTTTATTACAATATATTGTATTTAGTAAAGTTGCTAACTTTTACCTATATTTACCTATGTTTTATCATTTCCTAGGGATATTATCCCTATAGTTATTAGGGAAGAATGGATGATTTGTTCATTAATTTATTTTTCTTAAGGAAAGAGGTTGATCAGAAATTGATGTACAATTTAATCAATTTTAAAAAAGATGCCAGGAAATTGGACGCAGGCAGCATTTAGTAGAACTTGGAGTCTTGATACAATATTGCAAGTCTTCCTACCGGGGCTGTTCTCTTTCATTGATACGATGTTCACATTGACACCTTGTCCTCTAGGAAATATGTTTGATGCCCTACTCAAAAACTCCTTCAATGGTGGAGAAGTGCTGTGCTACCGTTTAACTCACAGAATATTGCTTAGTCATTAAGATTTTTAATTGGAGCATAAATAGATTTTAATTAATCAGCATGTTGTTATAGTGCCAGTTAAGACCTAACGATGTCACTTCTGCATTCCAATTTTCTTTCAGTCAATGGGACACAATTATCACAGTGCTTTGTTCTTATTATGGCACAGTGGTAGTTCCATAAACCGTCCTTTCAAATCATTAATATCGGATGGTCTAGGCCTGACAATCATTTTCCCATGGAAAGAAGATGGGTTGGATCATTTCTCTTGAGTTCCTGCACTGGACATTAAAAGGAGTCACCCTCTGCTCCCATCTCTTGTCACTGAGCCCTAGAATGTTTGTGTCTTTAAGTCATGTGTAGCACGAGACCTGTGGAGGAGTGTTAATTGCTCCAGTTAAGCTTTAATCAGATCGATCTAACCCTGTCCCTGTATGCAAAGCTTTATAACGTGAAGAGGCATTGAAACTAAACCAGTTTTGGGAATAGGAATCTTTATAAATGGTTTCAGAGACCGTGTACAAATAGCTTAATGTAGAGGTGCAAGTGATCACATCACAAAGGCGAGATGCCTTTGTGGCTGTCTATGATACCACTGGCCTGTGCAAGCAAAAAGTACTACAGCTTTCTGTGTATCCTGGCCAGGGCTCTAAGCAGATCCAGAAGAGGACGTTCTTTCTGTGCTATTCTGATCCCAAAGACCTTAACGCCTGACCAGATATTTGCTATAAAAGAGCCTTATATAGGGATTTCAATGAAGCACATCACAGAATCAAAAGCCCAAATCTTGTAAAATCAGACAAGTGACTATGAGTAAATGTCTGCTCCAGATTGGCTATGGTATAAAAATGGTGTCAGATGATCTGAAGATGGGGAGATGTGATCGTGATGACTTTAGGTTATTACCTTATTAGAGTTATTATCTAAGGAGGTGTTAACAGTCTTTAAAATAAACGAGTGTGCATTCTCCATTTTGTATCACTCATTCCTTATAATTTTGCTGCCAGTATGAAACAAGTATGACACTCTCCCAATACTAAACTTTTCCTCTGACACATTCATTCACTACTCTCCAGAATTGCCTGTGATTCTAAGTCAGGAGAAAATTATTCTTCTTTTTAAAGATCATGTGCTTTGAATTGTTTTAGTACACTACGAAACTTAGAAAATAAAGGAGGCTTATGAATTAGGTGATGAAGCAGGAACTCAGAAGTCATCTTTGTTACTGGGCTCGGCCAGAACCAGTCAAACGTGACTCCAGAGAGATTCTGGTGGAACGGGGAGTTCAGGTTTCCAATGGTAAAGCAACTGGCAGAGAAAATCGGAGGGGAGCTCTGTGGATCATATCTCACGGTAGACTATGATCCGGTGAAACCTCTAGTGTGAGACAGCCAGACCCTTCCTTCACTCATGAATTCTTTAAGACATAATGAAAGGAAAAATAACCCTGCAATCGACACTGAAGCTGCATCTCCCATTCGTAAAAGAGTTTTAAAGTAGCAGTCAGCCTGTTGCTTGGCTGGAAGAGGAGCCTGCTTTGCACTGATAGAATTTGTGTCTTATTCACATTAAATAAATGCCTACAGTCTCTCCATCTTTTCCTCCAGTTTGGATTTGTCTTGGTCCCTGACATCATTTAGGAATGACACATGGTCAGGTCATTGAAGAGTTTTTTGACAGATCCTGTCTGATGCTCAAAATCATACCTTGGGCAAGCGCAGCAAAAAATCAAGATTCAAAATGTCATTGTCATTTAAACCAAGGCATGGGTGCAGTTACTGTACATGGTGAATTTTCATTCAAGCGAGCTGAACTGAAAAATCAGTCAAGGGGCATTAATGAAACAGACTCTATTTATGGAATAAACTAAATGAACTGAAGTCCTTTTTGTTTGCTCTTTGAAGCTGTGTGTAATTGCACTTAATTGCATATTTTTAGGAGTGTCTTATTTCCTTACAGATATCTGCATTGCCACTGCAATTTCCCTCCTCATGATATTAATATGTGGAATGGCAACATATGGTGCTTACAAGGTAACTGTTTACATTTATTTCAAACGTTCCAGTTTTCCATCTTGCAGTGCTCATTGATAGAATCTACTGGGGTATTTTAATTGTATTTTTAGTGCCATGTTGAGGTTAAGTGGAAATTAAGACCCGTCTCTGATCGCGTGCCTCAAGGACCTTTGCACATGAAAACACTCCACTCCATCATGAATGTGAAAAGGACCAGGCATTAATCACACTTTTGGAACATCTTAAAAAAACAAACCTAACTAGACTTCTCCAGTCTCTCTCAATAAATACAGCTGGGCAGCTAAGCTATTATCCAGGTCCATAAAACAAGTCTCTCTCCGAGACCAAAAGAAAGTCACAGGTTTATATCTCTGGGCTTCTTGGTTGGTCATTTCTTTCTGTGCTCCCTTATCCCTTTGGTACAATTGCATAACAGAGGTTCTGATGGCTTTCTAGAAAGCAGAGTCTTTGATCCCTTGGAAGCCTCAACTTCCTGGTTTTAAATGTCACCTGACTAATTGTCTTCCACTAGTTGGTCAGGTGACTGAGAATGCTGGTCATTCCCCTTTGCCTTCTGGGGAATGCAGTTCAAAGAAGAGTCTCCATCTTGTTTGAACCTACCACCCTCTCACAGTAGTCAGTTTAGCCCAGTATATTGCACTGATGATGTTTGCTGTGTATTAATTTACTCCCACCTTTCAAAAACACGCTGCATTGATTACTTGATGTAAAAAATTGTCCCTGTTTGAGTGTGCCTTGTAGTGGATTTGAGCCCCGTGCAGACTGTAGTCCTGCCTTGCACCATGTGCTTCTGGGATTGGTTCCAGATTGCTGTGATCTTTATCCACAAAAGAGAGTTTTTGATAATGGATGGTGTAATTCAACTCATGAGACAAGAAAAAGAACTAGAAAAGTAAAAACAAGTTTCACATTTGTCATCAATTTTAAAATATTTAAAAATATAGATTTTCCACAAAGTATTTTTTTGCATTAGAAAGTATTGAGAAATTGTCCATCTATCCATTTTCTAACCACATCTTCCTGATATAACAAATACTCTGGGGTAGAAATTGCGAGTATTTTAGAACTTGTTACTTTATTATTTGTGAAGTAAATCCCATCCAGTGGATTAACAGCAGACAAAGAGATTCATGCAACCGTTTTTAAAAGCTCAGGAGATGGTCAAGCCCTAATCTCACCCATGTCCAGCTGCCTGCATATAAATATCCCTCTTCTTACTTCACTACTTGCTTGTCTGTTTGCTTTTCACATCCCTCCCTCCAGTCCAGCTCTCTAGCTTGTCCTTTATTAAAGGGGGGTTCAGATACCCCCATCCTTACAGATAGGGTGTTGTTCTCTTAACCAGGTGAGTAATCCCAATATAGCTCACTATGTGTAACACATTTTTCCACCTTAATTAAGGTTTGTCCAAACTAGTGAACCTCTGTGTCTGAAAAACAGCTCTGTGAAGGTTCACCTCTGACGTGAACAGAAGATGGCTTTCTCAAAGGTGATTGTTGTGCTGATTAGCATTTACACTCTCTCCTCTTGCCTCAACAGCAACATGCTGCTTGGATCATTCCATTCTTCTGCTATCAAATCTTCGACTTTGCTCTTAACACCTTGGTTGCAATTAGTGTTGTTGTTTATCCCAACACCATTCAGGACTACCTCCAGCAGCTGGTAAGTATGGCTTTCACTTTTTAGAAATAAAATAGTTTTGTGAATAAAATGCATGTAAATTCCTAAAGTAATCAGAATAATTGAGTGAAAACATCGGCAAGTTCTAACAAGGATCTATTTCAAATGTTTCCCCTGGAAAGTTCTGTTACCAGTTAGGAGTTTCGAAAATGCAAATGA
Organism: Atractosteus spatula; assembly: GCF_055471065.1. Lineage (NCBI taxonomy): Eukaryota > Metazoa > Chordata > Actinopteri > Semionotiformes > Lepisosteidae > Atractosteus > Atractosteus spatula. The sequence continues at coordinate 39,066,053 of NC_142717.1, read as the reverse complement.
CCGAGCAGATAAATCAATAAGTAAATCAAAGAAACATTTTGCTCCCAGTTTGTAAGGCTTAGGCAAGAATATACCTGAGCGGTTGGTATGATTAGAGGTGCATGACTTCCTTTTTCTCTGGCACAGCTTTGGTGAAAAGAGTAATAATTCAGACACACTGGGTTAAGTAGTTTAGTGTGTCATGGACATTTTATTATGACACACACAACATAAACCTACAACACACAAGTTTCACTCTTTTCAAAAATTGCAATAAAAATAAGGTGTTGCAGTGGCCATGTTCCAACCACCCAGAAAGACCCCAGACTGCTACCAAGAATTCGACTCTTAAATGATGCCTACAGAGGCCAAAAAAAGGGATAAGCTGCATTCGACACTAAGCAGAATGGAGTCTGTGGTTAACATGTGGTTACATGGGGAGATAGGTTCACATCCATTTGGCGAATGGCAACCTATCTCCCTATTGTAAAGAGGGATTTGTCACCAAGCGTCTTTCAGGACCCTATGCAGACAGCACAATCCGGAGAGGAGTGAGAAAACACGGGAAGGGAAACAGGGGGCGTGCCCAAGGTGCGCTGGTGTTCAGGGGGGTGTGTCCGAGGCAAAGAAGTCCGAAGGAGTCTGAAAGAATATCCAGGGTGAAGCCAAAGTCCAAAACCGGGTGATCCATCCTGACAAAGACAAACGGAGTTAAAAGCTGGAGCGGGATCCGGCGAAGGGTCGGGGGAATAAAAGGGGGGTAACGGGACCAGGCACTCCCAGCCCTGGACCCAGATGGTCAGGATGCCATTGTGAAGCCTGTGCCGTCGGGCCACTCCTAGACTCGCGGGTAGGCGGGCTTCCGGGCGTCCATCTTCCAAAGCTGAGCCCAGATAGGCAGGAACGTCTGGCTTTTATAGGATGGAGGCAGGAACCGGAGGCAGGTGCAGGTGATCAAGAATAAAACAAGGAAGGGTTGGAGCGTCCTTAAGAGGAGGGGTTTACGAGCGTGACAGGATTCTTCACTCAGGAAATCAGTTCCCTAAAACCACAGAATAGCAGGCTCTCTTAGCAAGGTTCAGATACTTAGCTCCATTTGGGTCTTTTTGGTTGATCCGGAACACAGGAAAGGAAGACACCCAAGGCAAGACCTCCTCCTTCTCATGTCTTGTCCTTTATCTTCTAATAAGGTGTCTTTCTGGACCATTGATTGACACTTAATCATTTCCCCAGAACTTACTTAACTAAGTTAAACCAAGGTCAACTTTATGATTGCTTTGATCACAGACTCCCTTTGAGAGCTGGAAATGTTTGCAATGCCAGATGTTACACATTTTATCTAGATTATTTGAGATGCGTCTGTAGTCACCTAGAGCTGTAACAGTATATTAAAAAAGTCCTTTGTCAGAAGGTACTGTGTTTTTTGATAGTGAGTATTTGGCAAGGGTCTGTGGAACCAGTTTGTCCCAGTGGGTTAGTTCTAGGAAGAGCAGTAATTTTGAGCATAAAGTGTGGTGTTCTTGATATCGCAACAAGGGAAAGCTAAGTGGAAAAGGCCTGGAATTCGAAGTGGTCCTGCAACATCATGCTCAAGCTCTGTGCGTAGAGGACATTACTTGAGGAGTCCAGCGCGTTTTCGGCAATCAAACAGACCATCATTGTGGCTTCCACAGGGGGCTCCACTCCTAGTTTGGATTGACAGTTGCTCTGTGTCTTCTCCTTTCACAGCCAGGGAACTTCCCATACAAGGAGGAGATCATGTCCATGAACGCCATGTGCCTGGTCCTCATTGTGCTCATCTTTATCGGCTGCATTCTGGCCTTCAAGGTAACGTTGCTGGCTACGCCTTGTTACAACCCACTCTTCATCTTGTCCAGCCTGAAGCAACATCATCTGAGCAGTGAACAACATAAGAGCCAGACTTTAAAGTACAGAATGAGGAAAGTTCCACTCTCCGTTAAGACGTGTTGATCAATAAGGGCTCTTGAAACTGGATGTGCTTGTTTAAGACCCATACATTTTAAAGTATAGTGTTTGTAGGATTGTTCGGGGAAAAAAGTTAAGACAAAAATCCGTCCATTCTCTAACCTCTTCATCTCAATCAGGGTCTTGGGGGAGCCAGAGCCTTCCCTGGCAAGCAACGGGTGCGAGTCCATAGACACAGACATAGACACAAACACGCACACACACACTAGGGTCAGTTTTCCCAGAAGCCAGTTTACCTACGAGTATGTCTTGGGTCTGTGGGGAGAAACCGGAGTATCCAGAAGAAACCTACAGTATGTGAACACGAGGAGAACATACAAAGGACATGCAGATAGCGCCCCAGGTCTGAGCGTGATTCCGGGGCCACAGATCTTCAAACCACGGCACCACCATGCCATCTGTCAAGACACAAATATCCATGTGACAGATTTTAACTTAGAAGCAAACAACTATTATCATTGCAATTGAAAGATTATGATGTTCTATAATGCCGAATATATAATATATCATCTAGGAATAGTTATGCTAGTGTTTTTCGATGGTATCATAATACATACAAAAAAGAAAATGCAAAAATCCTCAGCACTTCTAATTTCAGCAGACCCCCACCCACTCATATGTCTGCAAAGTATGAGAAGAATGTTTCTTCTTTTAAAAAAAAATAACATTAGGAGTACAGGCCTAATATAATTTTGACTTAATGATGTATATGTTTCGATTTCCAGTAAAAAAGCATGCATTTGAGTTAATTATTCTTCAGAGTGCTTTTTGCTATAAATTTTACATTGTCAAAGAAGAGAACCATGGTTGTCTGAAGAATGAGTCAAATTAGTTTTATAATGGAGCTCAGGGGATATTTTCTTAAACTTCAAACGATGTGGCTAGCCCAGAGCCTTTAAAAAGTGAGCTCTTCCAGCACGGTTGTTTCTATAAAGCAATAATAGAATCCATTGATAGAGCAGCTCTTTAATGTTGCTTTTGGCTGTTTCAGCACAGGGCTGTCATGTCACCCTGAGAAATGGTCAAACTGCTTAACATCCTACTGTGCAGTTATATTTTTATTTCACAGTGACAACCAGAATATAATTTTAGTGGAGCTTGAAGTTTCAATGAAGGTTTGACCACAATGTTGCTATTGTTTGATAAGCTTGTTGTGTATGCTAAGTTGAAAATATAATAATAATTGTATGGAGTTACAGCCCTTGGAACATTTGCAGTTTTGTTGTGTCAAGTGCGATAACAACATCAAAGCAACTGATCGTTCCCCTGAAAAGACCAATAGGAACTGCAGACTGGAATTAACTGAAGCGGTATTTTTCATATTTACGGAAATAATACATCTGTCTCTTCTTCCTCTGGTTTATTGTATTTCGTGGGGATTACTTTAAACATTTGTCTTCCTCTGAATGTCCATAAGGTTAAAATTTACAGCATTTTTAGTAAAAAGGCTCATGGGCCTATTCTGATACCAATGAGCGCTGTAAAGGCAAATTACAGTTCAGCAATTGGGTTACAGTAAGTCCTATTTATGGTGGACAATAGGCAAGGTTTGCAGAGTGAGCTTTATTGGGGTAAGTCATCTAGCTGAGGCAAATGACACCTCATTCATAAAGGTCAGAGTGTTACTCTGAGCCCATAAGGGGAACGAAGAAAGGCACGGAAGTGTTCAGGGTCCGATTACCGGCGAAGATGACAGAGTTTATCATGGGATTGAGTGGTAACAATGTGGTAATGGGAAGCAGACGGAAAAACGTCAGGTAGCTGGGATGTGCAGGGGAAGCAGTCGGATCTGGGCTGGAGACAGGAGGGGATGATGGATAGTTAGCGAGTGGTAACGTGGTAAACGGGAACCGGAAGGCTGTGAATGGGAAAAACTGTAAGAAACTCCTGGAAGACACGGAACAAAGAACAAGCCCACGCACACGCGCACACACACACTCTCATTAGTCGACTCGATGTCAGAGCCCTGAGGGATGGTTCCTCAGGGTTTAAATAGTGCGCGAAGATCTTGACGAGAGTGATAAGGCCGGCCTGATCTCGTTAGAGATGGCCCTGCTGAGCTCCTTGCACGTGTCGAATGCGCCGTGGCGATTGAGGGTGCTGATGCAGGAGCACTGCAGCTTGTCGGGGCATCACACAGAGTTGTTGGAAACCCCCACCCTCACCCCTATAATGAAAGAAGAGGCGGGGGGCAGCTGCGAGGGCGAAGGAGAAGTGCATTCTAGAGAGCAGTTGGACAACACGACTGTGCACTTCTGCAGTTCTGTCAAGCTTTGTTGCGTTTCAGCAGCTTATTACCAAACATCTCCTCGGTATGGGGTGTTACGGGTGCTCAGAACTGGGAGGTAGCTCTCTTGTGGGCCACAGGTCTACTGCAGGTGGTGTTGAGCCTGCCGGGGAGATGGGAGCATGATGACTGTGGTGTCAGACAACACTGAGAGCTCATTTGCCTTGAAGGTTACCTGCTTGCCGGACTCTGCCTGTCACGACCACTAACCGGCCCAGACCAACTCCGAAGAGGTCTAATCAGTCCCAGCAGCTGGGGGATAATTACAAACGTCGCCGCACGTGTTAATTCTCTTCAGACGTCTTACCGTGCGGCAGGCTGCATTATTTAAGCCGCCCTTACCCGCATAACACTGCTCGGTATTGAGTTCTCCACCTGTGGCTCTACCTAGCGTTACTTTCCCTTTGCTTTATCGGATTTTCTGACCTCTTCGTTTTGCCTTCGGACTTTGCTTCTCGTCTCGCCCCGTGGATTGTTTGCTACCCGTAACTATTTTTTGGTATCGACCCTGTTGCTCTTGTTCCGACCACGAACCTGTCTCTCGTTCTGGATTGTTCGCCACCAGTGCCTTTTACGGATCTCGACCTACCTTTCGCCTTCGGATAACGACCCAGCTCCTGGATAGCTCTGTCCGCCTACTCACCGCCCCAGGAATCCTGCATCTGCATCGGATCCTTTTTCATCGCAACCCAGTCGCGTTACACTGCCGTCAGTTCCTCCTCCTTATTTTCCCAGAGCAAGGGACAATAAGCACTGTCAGTAGGCAGTGATCAATATTTTTTTCAAATTATTTGGTATTATCATACTTTTAGAAATGACTGGGGGAAGTAAATTAGACATTCTCCCATCTCACACAAATTCCATTTACTATATAGCAGATATTATATACTGAACCATAATATATTGCCAGTTGATATTTTGTGCACCGATGCAGAGACGAATCAGAACATTGCAAATGCCATTCACATATCTTGACAATTCAATGCCTTGTTATTTTGTCCTATGCACTGACAAAATTTGGTGAAAGCATTTTCCGTTTTTTGAAGCAAGTTAAGAACACCTTAGTCAAAGAGCTTTTTAATCTTTTCAAAGTTCTTTAAGCAAGGAAACCTTGGTTTCTATATAATTATCAAGTGAGACTTATTTTGTTATTCCATTGCTATTTCCTTTGTCTCCCTAGGCGTACCTGATTGCCTGTGTGTGGAACTGCTACAGATATGTCAGTGGAAGGGGCTCTGCAGACATTTTGGTGTACGTGACAACTAATGACACTACAGTAAGTCTGCTCCAGAAAGCCTTCATGCAAATGCAAAACTTAAATGGGGAAAAAAACCTTTTCCTGTTTCTACAAGCCCTCTGCTGTCTGAATGTATGTTCGGTAGGCTTATATGTCATATGTTATTTACTTATTCTTAATCCATTTTTGTTTCTTCTCGGTCTGAAAAACCCAATTGAGTCTTTTTAACCTCAGCTGCAGCTCGCAAATGAGTGAGGAAAAAGCGAGTCTCCTCCAAACCACTGACAAGACCAGTTTGCGCAGGTTTGCTTTTCCATGGATACCTGCATATTTCCAAGAATCTTTTCCTTCACATTTCCAGAGAAAAGTTCTGACGGACAAAGAGCTTTATGAAAATCACTCATTTACCTAACAGAGAGACAATTATGAAGGGGAAAAATCTCTTGGCAGGTTTTTGACAGAAACAACTGGGAAACTGTCGTGCTGGGAAAGGAGAGGAAGCACAAAGTCCACAGTTGTTTAAAGACCTTAACCCAGAAGACACACACTGGCAAGAACATTAGCTTGGCCAGTTTACGATGACTGCTGAAGACTGCGGGCTTTGCCTTCACCCTTCTAGAGCATAGATTCAGCTTCCCAAAATATTCCTCTGAAATATGCTTTTTGTATCCTGCGTGAAACCTCCATAGGAGGCGACATCCATAATCCATTTTCTAACCACTTTATTCAGTATAAATGTATCCACAGCGCAGCCTGAGCCTATACTGGTAAACTACGGGCACAAGACAGCAGGCACCCTGGATGGGATGCCAGTCCATTGCAGGGCAGACACAGACACAAATGTGCAGGTGTTCCCACCAGGGCTGGTTTTCCCAGAAGCCAATGAACTTACCAGCGTGTCTTTGGACTGTGGGGGGGAAACCCACACGAACACGGGGGAGAACATACAAACTCCACACGATAGTACCCCAGGAATTGAACCCAGGGTCCCATCACTGCATGAGAAAAATGCCAACCACTGGGCTACCATGCCTCCCTAGAGGCTACATAAGATATCATAACATTCATAACCTTTTATGACTATTGTTCTGAAAGACATGACACGTGTTCATTTTATTTGTGAAAGTGCACATTACAGTATGTTTTAGGTTCAGAACTATGGTTAGGGTTAGAAGTCAGTGTCAGGGTTAGCATTAGGATTTGAGCAATTGTGAAATCTTTTGCAAATATTGTCTTTTGCAAGGATTATGAACCTTGTTATGACATCTTAGGTATCCACTAAGAAAGTATTGTGAAGGTATTATGCAGGTTCCATAATGCTTGATTGAGAAATAAGAAAGCAGCACAAAGATACCATTCAAACACACATTTTTTACATCACCTCTCTTCAGTTTGTAATGTGACCATGGCTATATCAGGCAAGATTGAATGCAAAACAGGATCTGTTTTATTAATCATGCATAATTGCAGCTCACTGTACACTCTGAGCAGGCTGTAGCAAATAAATTAAGTACTGAGCTAATGAGAAGCAGTTCAGTGTGTGACAGCAGCAACACTGAACACCTGTCTCTTTGCGGATTGAGTTACAAGGTGCTGTTCACTAGTATCTCATGAAGGTTTGACGTCGGGCATGGTTATAGTCCTAATGCGTATGGCACAATGGCAGTTTAAGCAGTAAAAAAAATACTGACTAGATCCTCACCCAGCACCACCATTACCACCCAGTCAGTAAATCTTATTATATGTGCTCTCTAACTCGGTGTGTTAGGCTGTGTGAGGCACCAGTAGCCCCAGTAGCCTGAAACATCCCAAGAACCCAACCCAAGACATCCATCTTTATCGCAGTGTGCTTTTTCCCTGTTGCTTCATTGGCGTCCCACCTGCTTGCCTGATTTACTCTTGTTAAGGAAAAATCAGGGTGGCACTGCGATTGGTGAGCTCCCTGTTGATTTTCTTTGAGCAGTAAACTTACATTACCTGGAATCAGCGATCATAAATCCTTCACAATACATTCCACACTTGTGATGTAACAGATTTCTGCTGGAGGTGTGTCCTTGACAGTGCAAGAGAGTAGTAATGGTCTTTCTATAAGCAGCCGTTGACCTCTGTAATCCCTTGCTGATCCCTGGTGTTCTAACTCCCCACTGCAGAGATCAGTAGCCCAGCCTCTGCCCAGCGAGATCTCCAGCCAGAGCCCAGTCCTCAAGGTATCGCTGGGGCTCTTTGTCTTCTGCCTTTGCTTTTCCACTTCAATAGTACAGAACCGTCACATCAGAATGATCTTGGAATCCCATGATCTGGCATCAGGAAGCAGGAGTCAGATGAAGCATGTTAAAGAAATAGGCATCCGATTTTTCTCGTTCAAGTGCGCAGGTACAGCCTTGAGAAGAACAAAACAGAGACACAGAAGTAAGATTTCAGTAGTTGGACTCTCAGAAGCCCAGAATCGCCAGCTGTGAGAACTTAATGATCCCTAGGTGTCATGTGAGGTGAGGCTGTATTAAGACTGACACTGCTTGACCTTTACTTGAAGATTCAGCTACACTTTCCTGCTCTCTGGGTCATGGAAGAACTGTATGCTCAGACTACCTTTGGAGAAAAGAGAATGAATTCCATGTGGATTAAATGTATGAGGCAAAAGAATGTTTTTTTCAGCTCAGGCACAAGAAGCACAACAGCAGCACAATTAGTTTAAAGCAGACGTTTGCACTAAATCTTGTTGTACTGTCCAGCATAGTCCTGGGAAATGGTCTCTTACTTTGTTGCTGTGCATAAGTGTAGAGCTATGGAAAACATCTTTTGGATTTGTATTTTTATATCCCACTAAAGAAGAAAAGTAAGTCACTCTAATATATAACTCCCTGAAGGGCACTGTTCTTCAAAGACGTCTTCACCTTGGAATTCATTTTTACACTATTGCCATGGGTGTCTACAAAATTCCCCTCAGAACATATCAGCTTTTCACTACTTGGCACGAACCAGTACTGACCGTTGCACACCTATAAAAGGGATTTCCTCAAAATAACTCTCTCCTCATCTAACCTTACACTCTTAGGACTAAATGCGTTACGTCCTGAATTTCTGACCTGGCACGATTCAGAGCACGTTAACGTCTTAGAACTACAAACCTTAATTATACTTAATTCCTTCAGGTTCTAAGGTGGCCAGTATCGATTGAAATATGTTTAAAAGAACGTTTTCCAGGGCTGTATTTCAAGAAATGACCTTCAAGTCTTTAGAATAGTAACTGTTTGGTGGTTAGTGACCCAGGCTGGTCCAACACATCCACCTCTGAACATAGTGTCGTTAACTGTGATAGATTTGCTGGTAATGAAAACAACGCCTGCAGATGCCTTTTCAAGCTAAGATAACACCGGGACGTTCTCAAGGTTTCAATTACTTTCACTGCTGGAGAAAGCAGCCTCACGTAAAAGACTTAACGTCTTAACTTAATGCAACATTTTTGATCAACAGAGAAGAATGTCATTAGTAATTTAATTTAAAAAATATAGGTAACACAGTTAAGATAAACATTATTGGCAACCAAAATAAAAATGGCAACCTAATCCATGTGTTATATTGGCTGCTAAGTAGTGTTTATCCACAGGGGTCCCTTATATCTACAAAGCAAATGCTGTAATGAATTCTAAGTGTGGTACGGAAACGTCTTGAATATATGGCCCTTAAGCATTCAGCTGCTTCCAAAAATGCAAATCAAAACAAAAAAACATAGTTTCTCTTCCGGATTATTGCGTAACATTCCCGATGATTCAGAATCCCTTAATCTGCATTAAGGTGCTTTTCCAGATTTGTAGTTCTGTTAGCTCGAATTTATATTGTGCCGAAATAAGCATGATCGAAATCTGTAAAACATTTTGGGATATAGATAGATTGATACTTTATTGATCCTGTGAGGGGAAATTGCAGAATGCAGTTCTCTATGATGTTTTACTGTGTGTATTGCTGATAAAAAGTAGGTGCTAGTGACAATAACTGTATCACTGGGAGTTTTTCCATTTATCTCTGCCTATACCCTCCAGTCCCAGATTCATTGCTATCCACTATCTCTTCATGTTGATGTTTAATAATTCCCCCCAATCTGTGAAAAGCTCTCTCATGTGATCTCCTCTGGGTAAAAATGACCACCTTCTTCCTCTCTTTTACTTGAGCTTAGTGTTCATAAAAATTGAAAATATACACCAAGGTACTGTAGATTTGTAGAATTTTTAAGCCTAACTGCAGAAGCAGACCATTATCTGTTGTATAAGCGTCTTACATAAAAGTAATTATTCTTGGCTCCTTTCCTCAAAATGGTTGAGTAAAGGCAATAGGGGGCATTTGAATGTTTTTATTAAAAAAGACTAGCTACTGTGTGGGTCAACAGAATCATTGTCCATTATTGTGAGCATGTAAGAAGGCCATATGTAGACTGTCAAATAACTATCCCGTCTAATAATTGTAAACTACAAGAAATTTCTTAAATCGGAGAACAGGGGTGTTGTGCCAAGCAAAATAACATCTGTGTTTTTGAAAAAACACAGACGGGGAAGAATGGATTTTGAATCGCCCTTTCATGAATGTAAACGTTCAAAATGGCTTTTTTACGGTGCAAAAAAATAGCAAATCAATTTGTAGAGCAGAGGTGGGCAACCCTGGTCTCTGGGGTCTGTGTTTGTTTCTGTTCTTATTCCGTTTTAGTCCTTAATGACTTGAAATAATTAATTAGGTGCTTAATTATTAGGTATTAGGTATTAATTAGGTGCTGATTAAAAGGTGCCCTGAAAATCTTTCAGAATCCAGCACCGGAGATCCAGGCTTGTCTCTCCCTGTCGTACAGTTACAAGGGCTGCATTCTCATTCATATTTGACTGGGTTTCAGATATTGTTTGCAATAGTCTGACATCAGGCACAGAAACAAAACAAAAAAACTTTAAGGGTTAACCATACCAGGCCAAAGCAACCTCTTCTGACTTTGACACTAGCTACTTCCAGAACTGGTCTCCATACCGAGTGGGATGTTGAGATCCCAGAGTGACTCTAATGATCCTTAAACACTCTTGCAGATGGCAACTATACTACAGAAATGTTTGAATATGGAATTCCACATTATGGATGAAAATAAGAAGCAACAGTCCCAGCAGGCTGTCAAATGAATCAAATCAAACAGTTCATCTGGCTGTTTGTTTTTGAAGGAAGCCAGGCTGTCAGTTTCACCAACGTTGGCTAGGTAGCTTGTTCCATACTCCCACAACCCTTTGGGTAAAGAAATACCTTCTGTTCTCAGTTTTAGATGTGCTTCCCTAAGAGAGAATAGATATGAAAAATAACCTTACGAATTAAATAAAATTAAACAGAAAATGGCATTACTTATTTACTTTGTAAATTGATTTGAGCTCATTATATGAGCAGTGACTTTTTTTTACACTTCTCAAAAGTACAAGCTTGCCACATAACCTGAACTATTAAGGGTTGAATGTTTCCACTGAGGTAACAGCATGGACAGAACAGGCCTTCCCACAGAACTGAGGTGTTGTGAGAAAGGTGTAGAGCTTTTGTCAGAACAAATGGATTCTCTCCTGCAGACACCACTTGAGGTTTTCGTTGTTTAGTGTGTGGTTTAAGCGCTGACGGTGTCTGAATTAATCTCTTTCCTTGTTCTTTCCCCTTCAAATGTTTTCTTCAGTTGCGCTGAGGTGCAGTAGTTGTACTCTCTGCATTTTGATCTTCACTGTCAATGAGGCACCTTCTAATTAGATTTAGTTATAATAAACACCAGTTCTTGATTTGCATTTTGTTACAGGCTTTTTTAAAATATAGTTCTAGTTCATTTCTGTCTAGGCAGCAGGGTGAAAGAGTTGTTGGGATTCTGGCTCTGTAAGTAGAAGGTTGGGGGTTCAAATTCCAGGTGAAAGTGCTGCTGCTGTATGCTTGAGCAAGTTGCTTCACTCAGCTTAATACAATACTAATAATGCTGCTTTCACATTGACTTACCAATTAGCAACTGAAGTACTTGTTACCTCAGCAGCTGGTAAAACATCTGACTAAGGATCAGCTAATGTCATCTTTACTTGCTCCAGAAGAAAAAGTCAGGCATTCAGGCATCTGTTTACGTGAAAGTAGTCAGATAATTACATACTGCTTTTTATAGAAGGGATAATATTTTAATTAGTTTCAATTTATAAGATAAGATCACTTTATTAGCCATATACAATTTCTTGCATTAGGAATTTGTCTTTTCACATACCCCAGTTTGCTCTCCATGAGACACAGACAGGGAGAGAAGCTTGGGGTTAGAGTGCAGGTCAGCCATTGTACAGCACCCCTGGAGCAGTTGGGGTTAAGGGCCTTGCTCAGGAGCCCAACAGAGTAGGATTCCTCTGCCAGCCACAGGATTTGAACCAGCAACCTTCCAACCACAGGCACAGATCCTTAGCCACAGTGCCACCACTCCACCCCAGTTTAAAGCCTGAACCTGGCCTCTACTGTCTATACTTACAAAGTTATTACAAAATGTTTAAGGTGGAAACTGCTTCTGGAGGTCTGTGACACGTGGCCGTGTTAAAAGGTTAAAACGGGAACTGCACTATTTTCATATTTTGGGGTTAGATAGAATCGGCATTGATGAGTGCATTTCAAACCACAATAAAAGTAAAATGTATTCAGTAACTTGTAAAGCCTCCAATTTACACCACAAAATAGACGAACTTTACAAAATATGCACAGCAACATCTTCAGCGATTCAGAACGAGGCAACAAAACTTACAGTGTGTTGTGTTGCGGCCCTATGACACTGTAAACGAGCAGGCTTGTGAATACATCTCTTTAAATCCAATCAAAATATTGCTTTCGATTTCAATACGGTTTTGCCGACAAATACTACTTACTTGTTAATTCTACATGGAACATTTCTCTGATGAAATGTCTGCTGCACCACCTGTATTTATTTGCTTGTGCATCACATTACATGAGTCATTGCAGTGACTAGTGAGCGGGAAGGGCAGAATCACGTCGATATTCGTGGGAACTCGAATGCGAGTTTGGGACAACATGGCAACTTTTACAGTACTTTCACAAGATTCACGTTTTTGCGCTCAAATCAACATTTTTGTCTATAATGTCAAAGAATGTATCTTGTTGCTGAAATGTAATAACCGGTCTGAGGATTTGGGACTGCAGTGCTGTTCCTCTTTAAGTGAAAAGTCAAACTTTGGTGTGAATAGAATAATGACCTCTGTGTCCTCGTTACAGGTTCTGCTCCCACCATACGAGGAGACACTGGGGGGTCCCGAGAAGCACCCACCTCCTCCCCCCTACGTCTCTGCCTGAGAGGAGGCTTGGCCCTCTCCACTCTCTCCTCCAGCAGCTCATCTGTCATTCCCAGAAAACAGCTCCTGCACTATACTACACTTACTAGACTCGATTCGGCACGTTTGAGAGTTCCAGTCATCTCATCGCTCTTGCTGTGCTCTCCTGGGAGCGCGCTACGGTTAGCTTCATGATGCAAACCCTGCCTGCAGTGTGCGGTAGTGTCCACTTGTTACCTTTCTAGTGTAAGACTTGAGTCTGAGTTCAGCAAGGAATCCTGGAAACTGATCATTTAGCAAGGGGCGAAACCTTTTAAATACGAGGACTTTTGTAAGTACACTGTCCCCCATACCCGCTGAATGTAACCCTAGGTAAAGAATTTTTATGAAAGTTGTGTGAAAATTAAACTTTCACATTGAAAATGTATTTTTTCCATTCAGAACAGAAGACAAACATCAACACCTACAGCAATTCAAAAGCGTGCAGACCTTATTATCACTTTACATTTGAATCTGGTCATGTTCGTGGTCCAATCTTTCTGTTTTTTTATAGATTAGCTCATAAACAGATCAAAGATCAAGATTGCCTTTCCAAACGATTTCTTTTCTGATTGGATGCACTTTATATATGTAGTGTTTCTGAGGCAGGAAATGTTCCAAAGAACCTGCCTGTATCCTGGCTTGATCTGAAAATCAGAGAAAATATGTCATTATCATGATATCTCACTTGTAACGTGTCTTGTGTATTTTGCATTATGTTTGCAAGATTGTGTACGTGTTGCCAGTTTCTTTTTCTTATATGTAAAATTGATCTCTCTTGTGTGTAATGGGAAAGGAAAAGCAAAAGAAAGAAATTATTTTGAATTAAAAAAACGTAGTCTGTTTTGCCTGACATTGTCATGTGCCGCCCATTTCAAAAACGGGGCCTGTCCTTAGAGGACATAGGACAAACTGTTTCCTAGTCTAAGTCATAAGTTAATAACTAGTACTATGTCAATATGATATCATCTTATAGCACTGTGTGTCCTTTTATTTCGCTCTGCATTTGAAATGATCCTGGTGTGGTAAGTTTCATGGGAAGCAGCTGTGTTGTAATACTGTCACCAGACACGTCATGTCCATGTGCCTCCAGAAACAGGCTGGCAGCATGCAGTTCCAGTAACAAGATGCCAGTGCGGTTCGGCTTCACTTACTGCAGTTTGTGTTTAATTTCACTGTTCCTATTATCTTACAGGGATCAAGATCTAGTGTTTCGGACTTATTCACACAGTGCACATGCAGTAATTCACCCAGCACCGGGCTTGTTTGTGTGGCTACAAATAATAATAAAAAAGATAAACCAGCAGTACGAACGGTTTCGTTTACTGTAAGTCAGTGTCGCCCTGTTCGTTTTTCTGTTAGAAATAAAACAGTTTTGGGATCTTCTGGAACATGTCTAAATACAACCAAATTCGTGCATGATGGAATCTTTTAAAGCCCTCTCTACAAAATTGAATACTTAAGGACGCATTACCCTGTATAGTTTGCTTTATTATTTGTAATATCAATACAATCTTAATGAGTCTAATAAATTTGTTCATATTTACGGTAATTATTTTGTCTTAAAATTACACCACAACACAAAATAAAAAATGCTGGTATTAACCAGTTGGTATTAACCCATCTTTATGTATAGTGATCCTCGATTATATCATATGCAGACAGCAGAATCCAGAGGGGAGTGAAACAAGAAGACTAGGATTGGGGCTGGAAGAAGAACAGGGGGGCATGTCGACGGTGTGCTGGTGCTGGGGGGGGGCGTGGTCCAGGCAAACAAGTCCAAAGGGAGTCCGAAGGGTAATCCAGAATGAGCAAGAATCTAAGACAGGGACATGACAAAGTTAAAAGCTGGAGCGGGATCCAGCGAAGGTTCAGGGGAATAAAAAAGGGGTAAGGGGGCCAGGCGCTCCCAGCCCCGGACCCAGATGGTCAGGACGCCCTTTGTGAAGCCTATACCGTCAAACCACTCCTGGACTCGTTGGCAGGTGAGCTTCCGGGCGTCCATCTTCCAAAGCTCAGCCTGGAATGGTGGGGGCATCTGGCTTTTGTAGGGAAAGGGCTGAGACAGGAGGCAGGTGCAAAAAATCAGGACAAACAAGGAAGAGCCAGAGTGTCCTTTAGGGGAGCACTGCCATCTTTATCCTTCAGGCAACATAACCAGTTCTATCAAATCTGTTCTGTGTTTCTACTTTGGCAACAAGAAGTTTCAAACAGTTTCTCCAACATTTATTTTCAGACTTCCTTCAGGACCAAGGAAGTAGAAAAACCACATCAGCATCAATCACCTTTAGAATAGTTGGTGTGTTTAAACAGGGCGTCCATCTCCAGTCCACTGTGCAGCAGGTTGTACAGGTCTCTTTAAATCTCCAGCTTCCTAAGAACAACAACATAAAGCCAGTAATGAGCTCAATTATGTAATTAAGGGCCCAGGTGGGGAGAAAACCAGACATGTCCTGATCCTTTAGGGCTGGAGTTGTCAGCATCTCCTTTGAGGATGAGGGTTAAGTCACAGAACAGGCAGACAATACTGCATCTGCATGTATTGTTGCTAAGGGCTTTGGTTTACAATATATTTGCGAGCAGGGCCAGATTCAGTTCGAAAAACACATGGTGTAAAAATGCCACTCTCATGGGCTGTCCTGATCCTGGAATGTCGGCATGTCTGCAGGTTTTCGATTCAATTCACCTCCTAACGAGCTTAATTAGATCATCGCTGACTTAATGGGACCAGTTTCAAGAGCTTCTCCCAGCTCTTCAAGTGCTTCTGCTTTGAGGAGACTAGGAGCATTATTCAAATTCTTCTCCTATGAAGAATTTGAATAAAACATCTCAGGGTATTTACAGTAACACCCTCCAGTCTCTTTTGGCCTAACCCAGAAGTTGAATGCAGAGGGCAGGATTGCCGGCAGTCATTTTCGAGATGTGCTGTTTGACTCCGAAAATGTTAGAGCTGCTGTTTGCTGCATTTATTTTTCAGAAATTGAGGGTGTGGCCAGCTTCCCCTGAGATACATGTGTATGTGAGTTTTTTCCAATATTGTATTCCTGAATCAAAAGGCAAATACAAGAAGACAGCCAAGTGAGTGGAAGAAGCAGGGCATCTTCACGCCGACTTGAGCAGCAAAGGTGCGAAACACCGCGATGACAACCTAAAATGACATGTAAATTTAAAAAAAATACTCCAAAATCATTTGTTCTTTTTTTCCCCCGATTTTAAATACGACATAAATCAAAGAAGAGAACAGAGGAGAATGGCGTGGTAATTAACGAGTGCCCGAGTAATTAATGGTACGTAATGCAATCTTTGTGGACCGGCACCTGCCCCACTGTCAGCTCTAGGAAGAGCTTTGACTGAGGGGAAACTCAACAGGGAGACAAACGTACCTTCGAAAATATTGGCCATTCCCTCCTGTCCCCAGAACCTGCTGCCCCACGCCCAGTTTGCCCCCCTTTTCACTCTGCCAATAAAATGTTAAGAAAGGTTAAAAACGAGAGGACGCCTCTGGACCCATCTAGGACGCTTGTAAAAATGTAATGAGACGTGTTCTGCGTTGCGTTGAGATAAATTAGCTGACATGAACTGGTTAAAGGGACTTCCTAGACCTCCACAGAAATTGGCGGGGAAAAGTCATTGAAGCATACAGTACATCACGTGCAATTAAGGTGAAAATAACCCCGAGTGGAAAAACGATAAATTGACGATTGTTTGTTTTGGCCAACACTACCGGTTAGATCATTATTCCTTTTTTTCCTGTTGGCATATATCACGTTTTAGGGTCTTACTGGAAACTAACTGTGCCGTGGCTGGGTGGCTCATAATGTCTTCCTTGTAAGTATTTTCGGAATAATTAAAGTTGCATGCCTATGTAGTTGGTCTGGCAACAAGACCTTTCCACGGACCTCGGCTTCTCAATTATTTTGAGTTCACTCTGGAGCTTGGAGCTTGGTAGTTGGTACAACGTCAGACTTTCAAGCATAATACTGCCCTTTTAAATTAAGCTGGGCCGTCACAGCCTTTGCCAATAGTGCTGTTTATACAGTATAAGTGAGAACAAATACTTTTTAGTCTTATGCATCCATGCAACGGTGAGTGATGGCAAACATTTTAATGCTCAGCGTCTCACCAAGAGTAACTTCAAACAAATAAGATGAAGGAGAGAAATATTCTATATCATCTTGATCCTCATTCTCAGGTTCTCCTGGTTTGAAGTAGCAGTCCCTCACCTGTCAGGCAGGAGAGGCTGTTGAATTGGTCCAGTTTAAACCAGGTATTTCAGTTTGTTAGGAGCCAAGGTTAAATGTAGACGCGCAGACAGTCTGATTGTCAAAGACCAGGATTGGACACCTCAAACTGTTTTCTTTTCACATTTTAAAAGCAACTATGACATTTGATGATAATAGTTCTCTCATTTAGTTTTACTAAAGTATTTACGTACTTTAATTTTTCATTTTTAACCTTTTCATTTGTTGCATGTTGTTCAAAAACAACATCCATTCATCCATCCATTTCCTAACCACTTCTTCAAATTCAGGGTCGGGGGTGATGCAATAGCCTATCCCAGAAAGCAAGAGGCGCAGGGCAGGGTACACCCCAGACGGGACGCCAGGCCACCGCAGGGCAGACACAGACAGGAACACACGCTCACCCCTGGGCCGGTTTTCCCAGAAGCCAATTAACCGGTAACCTACCAACAGTGAAGGCCTTCGGCCTGGTGGAGAAAACCTACGCGAACACGGGAAGATCACACGAACTCAACGCAGGTAGCACCCCAGGAACCGAACCGAACCGAGGGCCTCACAGCTGCGAAACAGCGATGCTGACCGCCCGTCTAAGCGCTGCCTCGGGAAAAAATCCCCTTCAATGTCTTTCGTTTTGTGAACGAGTCTTCAGATTGACCTGTTTCAAACTTGACCGCGTTAAACAGACGCGCTCCTGCTGATGGTTTAAACCGCTCTCCCCCCTCGCAGTCAGAAACGCCAGGAAAGCTGTCGAAGGGGGGAACAAGTGGAATAGTGGAATGGGTGGATGTCTGCCCTGGAAGGGAGGGAAGTTACTTCCCCTCCAGCCCCCCGAGAGATTTGTAACTTCTGCGTTTTCAAGTTGACACCAGCCGCTCCAGCAGCACGGTAGGTCGTTGTATCTCTCCAGCAGGTGAGAGTCGTTGCGAACTTTTTTTTCCGTCCGGATTTTTCTTAAAATTTCCCTCGGTGAAGAGTTCTTGTCTTTTCTTTTTTTTTAATCTCGGGTAAATACTGTTTATTTTATAATGTGATTTTTTTTAAATTAATTTTAAAGCCAGGGATAGGTTGTGAAAATATATTGTATGTCTGTGGTGCGTATATACAGTCTTAGTAAAATGTTAGGTTTTTGAGTGAAATCACTCATTTGTTCACCTTAGAAGTCATGTGAGGATTTTAAGTTATTGTTGAGTACTTTCTATGTATATGTAAGAAAATCTAGGATTTTTTAATTAGGAAACTAATTTAATAGGAAACCAATGCAGGTGTCACAATATTTTAAATGAATAGGAAGTTAGCCTTATATTCACATATTGCAGTGCTTTCCTTTTCACTGTTCATTTTAAGTATTGTCCAGTGTGAATACAGTACACACACCGCAAATGATAGACGCTAAACTTCACATTGCGCCGTTCAACAGAATGGATAAAGTGACACTTCAAATTTAACAAATTTGCACTCCTTAACAATTAAGACTTCTTTAGCATTTAGTGTGCTCAACTTTTAATACCGAGTTGTTTTCATAGGAGGAGAATCAGATTTTCATTGCTCGAGTGTTTAATTCACGAAACTGAGATTTCGGGGCTGCGTGGGCGTTTTTATGGTCCGGTTATACTGACGAAGTGGCGAAGTAATTCTTGGTTAATATTATGTAATTCTATGTCGGTCTGTGCGAAGCTGCTCAAAGTAAGGCCAGATATCAAGAATTGAAATTAGCAGCACCTCGACCAGTCTCATTGCACTGCTTAAGTAGTGGCTATTTTTTTAAATCACGACGCCTCGGTTGTTTTTGTCCTTGTGTGAACACTGGGGATTTAATTTGTCACAAAGTGCAATATATAGTATGTTGATCGCGTTTTTAATGCGAGTCCACGTGTACAAGTATTTTTAAATCACTTTGAAGTGTATATATATTTTTTAGAATTACCTGGACATTTAGATTTTGATGGCAACGATTAACACCGTTTTTCTGCGGGGGGAAAAAAGGAGAGCGTAACAAGATCCAAATAACCTTACAATATCTTTCTCTCTTGTTTGATCGTCTTGCTATTGTACAGTATTTATTTTCCTGATCTGACAAGCTTGATCAAAGGGGGAAAACCCCATAACGTTCGAGCTTTGGTAAAGGACCGTGGTTTTTTAGCTAGTTTTATGAGGAACCAAGCACCTTGGCAGATGGACTTATAAATCAGGACCGTTCGCTTCATCTGGGTGACAGGGGTCACCGGTGGACGTTAATGTGGCCTTTCTCTGGGTGTAGCGGAGCTATGCGAATTGCCACATTACTCTTGTAAAGTACTCGGCCTGCCAGAGAGACAGAATTGTGTGGGACTAATGGAATTTCTCTTTCCTTTGGAATGGATTCGTTTTTTTTTTATAGACCCAGGGTTAACTGTAGCTACTTCTGTTCTGTAAAACTGGCAATAAACCCTGGTAGCGCTGGGGCATTGCTGACTGAATCGGGGCCAGAAATGTATTGCTCTCGGAAGGCTGTGCCATTTGGTGGTGAACTTATTTTTCAAGCATTAACAGATTTAAATCACCGCCAGCAGTCGGCGGTACATTTGTACATTTGCACATTTGCCTTTTGATTTATGATTCCCTTCTTTAACGTCGGCTCATTCACGATAGTTTAGCGTTACTCTGAATGCACGGTATTGTTTCAAGCATTATTAAGTAATGCATAAAAATCTGGGTTCTGTGCTTGTTTTCCAGTACATTGTTTGACAAGAGTCACTTTCAAAAGTGTAAAAAAGATACTCCGATTGTTAATTGCACTTAAATAGAGTTAACATTATTTAAGTACGTAATTCTCTCATTTTTAGTGTGTACTGTAAATTATAAAAGCATACACTGAGCGTGCGTGGCTGCAGGGAAACATGGCCAACGGAGGTCCAGGCTGGTCACTGAAAGCATCTGGGTTCTGGTCCTGGGTGGAGGAGCTGCTGTTGTCCCCCTGACCAAGGTCTTTCATGCCGATTGGTCCAGTACAGTGGCCTGATATATGAGTGGGTACTAATGTAAGTTGCCCTGGATGAAAACGTCAACTAAATAAATTGGTAATAACACCATTAGATCTAACTAAATGAAGCAATCTCTTATTGTGAACGCTCTGTGATCTGTAAGGTGACAAGCTGTGAGTCACTGATTCCATTCTTTCTCGTAGACAGGAAGAGAAAATGAGGTGTGGCTGTCCAACGATGGCTAATCACACACCAGGTGTGAATTCTCTCTGTCTCCGTGGCTCTGAAGCTTGCTGAAGCCTGACGATGTTCACAGCACAGAATTGGGCAAAACAGTGTTTTGGTGAAATCAAAGAACACTCCTCTGAAGAACACTGGTTCTCCACAGAAAATGAAGCCGGAGGTTGGGGTTGTTCGGACCATCAGTGTTTGTGCTTGGGCATTTCCTGTTTCATTTCTGAGACGTAGCATCTGTTACTCAACACCTTGTCTTTTCTGCTGCGGTGCTGTCTGGATATCTTGGTGACGCCATGCCAGTCATAAACTATATGAAACCTTATGGGCCATGTAGCCTGTTGGGTTGTTAGTAATTATTTGACCCAAGGATTTTATCAATTTCTTTCTTGAAAGAAGCCAAAGTATTGGCTTCAACAACATGGCTGGGTAACTTGTTCCACATAGTTTCCATTTTGCGTCAAATAAACCTGAGTGTTCTGTTCTCGTTTTGCTGCACAAGACGATAAGTTTTCACACAGTGCAGTGCCACCAGTGGCTGCAACCACAGTCCTGTCTAAACCCTTCAGCTCCAGAAAAGGCATGTTAACATGATTAATTCTGTCCTTACAGAAAAGATATGCTCATTCCTCATCCAGGTCGTCGGTGGTCAGGGGTCATGTCGTCTTTGGTTATTTTCGTATCTTTCTAAAAATCAAGGAGTAGAGTCTCCCTTCACCCTCATTTATTTGTTCCAGTGCAATCAGTTGAATTTCTAAGGGGGGTGGTGTGGGTAAACTGGGTCTTGATCGAAGGAAAGGATGGGTGATGGAGAGAATAAGTGTTTTTTGGGGTTGCAAGGTGAAAGGTGGAAGAGGGGTGAGGGAGGAAGCTGTTTGTAATAGGGGCTGGAGAGTGACGAGGAAGGCAGAGAGCAGTGTTCACTGGGCGTTCTGCTGTGCCAGGAGAGTCTGGACGTCGTGAACATCCTTACAGGAGCTCTCCTCTCCTCTCCTCTCCACACATCCTGGCTTGAGACTTTTCTCCCTCTTTCGGCAGGTTAATCGAGTGGATAGTCGTGGCCTGTCTCCTCTGGAATATGAAGGCCACTGTGATAAGCCTGATTCCTCTCCTGCTTTGTGGAGTGGCTTTGGCAGATTTCCAGGAGAGGCCTCGCTCACGGCCACAGTCGAGAGAAAGGAATGATGCAGTCCCGCAGTCCAACTCAGTGGGTAAGCAAGAGGGACACACCACACACTGAGTCACTGACCAAGAAATACACAATCTAGTCTATGTCACGTACTATTTCTTCTTCATATAGATTCCTCCTCTAGAATATGTGCCCTTGATCTTGCTGTACCTTGGAGTTGGATTCATTTTCTCACTAACAACAGGGCTTTTCAAAGTAAACAGTCATTTTTATTGGTCAGGCAGACATCAGGAAGATGGGGGAAAAAATCAAACGGCTTTTCTTCTTAATGAATTACCGACTTTTGTTTCTCATCTTCTCATCCAAACCCATTTGCAAACAGGAATATCAAATTAAAGTTCTTAATTAATTGAAAAGGTGAACTTTAAAAAAACAACAATTTGTTTAACGTAACTAATAATCAGTACAATTTAAGGAATCTTGATCATGAATGATTAACTTACTCAACATTCTTTTCTTCAGTACTCATCTCCCTCCCTTACAATGACGTCCTATTTTGTTGAATTCTAAATGAAATATTATCTTTTTGTAAATGTGAATATTTTTAATCAAAACCTGAATACTTAAACTGAGAATGTTTATTGGTAAAAGAAGTTAAATGGCAGCAAAATCCAAGATGAACAATCAAAAACTACAATTTAAATTGGCACTATATATAGCCTTAGTTATAACCATAATGCCAGATACCAATTCAAAAATAATTGGTAACACAAGCTCCAACACTAACCCTAACACAAGCTGCAATGCTAAACCCACAATAACCTTAAGCCTAACTCTAACAAAGCTCCAACACTATACTTTAAAGTTTTTGGATTTAACCTTAAATTCCAAAGCTAGATATAATTCTAATGCTAGGTTCTACTTTAACCCTAGCAATACATTACTTCTAACAATAATCCCAGATGTAAATCCGAATCTCACTCAAACCCTAAACTTAAAACAAGACTGAAACACTAACTCTAATCCTTTCACCCAGCCAAAACTTAATCCCAACTTTCACTCTGACCTAGTCTCCACCTTAACTTAAATTTGAACTAATTTCGACCCAGTTCTTAAACCATTCAGTCACGTAACTTGTTAAAGTGAAACCCTAACACTAATGCAAGTCTAACTGGCGTTTGTAGTTTTCTAACCCTAACCCTAGCCCAACCCATTATAAAAATGAATGCTCTCAACTGGTCTTTTATTAACACATTTCTGTGGCTATCCTATAACTTGCTGTCTGAAGAGAGATTTATAAAGAGGACTAATGAAGGCAAAGGCTAACTCATTTACTCTGTAACTATTATCCTTTGTATGATAATGTGCTGTAGTGATATACTTAAAATTTGGCAAATTCCATAATTTAAACACACTTAATCCAGAATAATTACTTTCTTACATGTATATAAATTAGATTTAGTGATCTGTGGTTTATATGCGTCTGCAGAAAGGGAATCGTTGTTGTTTTACACCAATGTGACAGCACGTTTATCCATAGACTGTTTATGGACCCTTTGGATCTTGACCGGATACGACCATAAATTGTTTTGGATAAAAGCATCCGCCAAATGAATGAAGTCTTCAGAGTTTAGTGAGAACTTTCTACCTTTGCAGTGCAACTCTTTTTATTGCCATATCATAAATAATTCTTTAGTTTTGTACATGGATAATTTTCTTAGCTGTGCAGACTGGACAAAGGGTGTCCCTTAAGGAAAGCTTCGGAAGCGCATACTGTTTAGAAGCCTGGCGAAGCCGCCTCGGATCTCATCCGGTGCTCTTTGTTCTCCTAGAGAGCCCGTGTAGAGGGAAGCCGCTGGACTTCATGTTCGTCATCGACAGCTCCCGCAGCGTCCGCCCCCATGACTACGAGAAGGTCAAGACCTTCATCGTCAACATCCTGCAGTTCCTGGACGTGGGCCCCAAGGCCACCAGGGTGGGCCTGATCCAGTACGGCAGCGTCGTGCAGAGCGAGTTCTCCCTGAAGGCCTTCCAGAGGAAGGCGGACGTGGAGGAGGCCGTGCGGAACATGGTCCACCTGGCCACCGGCACCATGACGGGCCTGGCCATCCAGTACACCATGAACGTGGCCCTCACCGAGGCCGAGGGGGCGCGGCCCCTGGACATGCACATCCCCCGCATCGCCATGATCGTCACCGACGGCCGGCCCCAGGACACGGTCGCCGACGTGGCCGCCAGGGCCAGGGAATCGGGGATCCAGATCTTCACCATCGGTGTCGGCAGGGTTGACATGAGCACGCTGCGCGCCATTGGCAGCGAGCCCCACGACGAGCACGTCTTCCTGGTGGCCAACTTCAGCCAGATCGAGACCTTGACCTCCGTGTTCCAGTCCAAGCTCTGTGGAGGTACGACGCCGTATTCTGCGCGTTTGTGCAACCGATCGAATGTCTTGTGCTTCATCCTGCTCGCTGTTTATCCCACGGCCTCGGCTTCTCCCTGTGTCCCCTTCTCTTAGGGTCATGTCTTATCTGATCATCAAAGAGTGGATTGTTTTCAGCTCTCTGTGTGAGTCGACAGCATGTAAGAAAATGAGGATCAATGACTAGATAAGATAAGATTCAGGCATGATATCCAAGTTCAATAATTCACATTTTGGATGTGTAATGGTGAAAAATATTATTTATTCTTTGTCACCAGGAAGCACAGTTCTCCACAGGATTTGCTTGATTTTTGAATTTGTATGTAATAAGACATGATATCTCCACTGTAACACAGGTGCAATAACACGGGTGGTAGTGTGAAGAGCACCCACCCACCCTTGTGAAGTGGAGTGGCGAAGTGCTCCGATTTCTGCAAATTCTCAGCGAAATGTATAGAAGTGAATTATAATTCATACACCCTCCATATGCACTTGTGCATTGAAATAATGGCATCTCTGTTAATTCATTTATATTCTTAAAATAGTTTACATTTTTTAATATTCATTTTTCCCCCCCTCAAATTTTGGTGGCCCGTTTAACTTGGCGTCTGCTCCTCCTGGAGATGGACGGGCTGCCCGTGGTGTCTGCCAGCACGTCTCGCCGCTAACCTAACCTGACTGATCGTTTCATTTCATGACTGTTTCGTGCTTACTGGCCGGCACAAATTGCATTATGCGATTCCAGCAGAAATATCAGACTGTAGCTTAGCAAACTTGCACAGACGTCTGCTGTAAACTGGGGCAAAGGCATAAATAGATGATCTTGTTTACCCGGCAGCATAATGAAAATGCATCGGAGGGTTTATACTTAGGTCAATGATTTCCACAGATCTGCATTGCAATCATGAACTGGATTCTCCAACTACTGTACACATGCTCCTAGTAAAGCTTAAATACTTCCACCTTACATATATGCTATTCATATGTAGGTTCAGCTGTCCCTCATGAGAATAATTCAGGTACTTTCCTGTATTGTTGTTTAATTTTTGTATGAAGAGACGCAGTGCATCTAATTTAATTAATCAAATGACCAACCACCAAAACCTACTGAAAACCTTCCTTCAAGAAATTCCTCGGCAGTATTTGCGCTGCTACATAAACTCCTTTAAAGCCCATCCATTGGTTAACACCGTGCTTATCTCTGACCTTTGCAGGTAAAAATCTGTGTGCTGTTACGGATCACAGATGTGATCACATGTGCATCAATACCCCTGGCTCTTACATGTGTAGATGCAAGAAAGGGTACACTGTGAACCCCGATGGGAAGACCTGCAAAGGTGAGTCTCCTTTCCTAGACCTCTGTACAGCTCAGGGTGCCCCAGCACACCCTGAAATCACTAAATGGAATCATAGCATTGTCTTCTTAATTGGGGTAAGACGATTTAAGATAATGGAATACAAGTAAGGGCAGTAGAATGCACACAAGTTCAGCAAGGTGGTGTATTGGTTAGCATATTACTGCCTCACATCACTGGAGCCCTGGGTTCAGTTTTGGACCTGAGGTGCTACCCATGTGGAGTTTGTATGTTCTCCCCATGTTCATGTGGACTTTCTCCCACAGTCCAAAGACATACTGGTCGGTTAATTGGCTTCTGGAAAAACCGACCCAGTTGGGAGTGTGTGTCTGTGTGTGCCCTCCAGTGGGCTGGCGTCCCATCCAGAGTGTATCCTGCCTTGTGCCTGTTGCTAGCCAGGATAGACTCCGGCTCCCCCGCAGCCCTGAACTGGATAAAGCGGTTTGAGAAGGGATGGATGCGAGGGTGGTTCCAAGGAATTCCAGCTGCATCAGGCGCATAATGGAGTTCTGTTTTCTGCTTCTCCAAACTTACTTTCCACTGTGGTTGTGCTTTAATTTAAAAAAAACACAACAGTACAAGTATGAGCTGTGTACTGAACGCCAGCAAAAGTATTCTGTCATGATGGGCTGTGCTACTTAACAGATTTAAGTTATTTTGTTAACTGGTCAGTACTGCTCTTTTCACTGAAGCTTGCAATGCTACATTAGAAGAACTGCACCCCTTCTGGGAAGCATTACTGCTGACTATTCCTGTGAAGAACAGATTAGGGACACTTGCAGTCGGCTTTCTTACTGCTTTTTCCTGTTATTAAGGTACAGGCAAATATGAAACATTGTACCTAAAGGGTAACAAGCTATCTGCTGGAAACATGCTTGCATTCCAGAGTTTATATGAAAGTGAAGTTTTATTGACCTCTTCAAACATGTCCTCCCTGGTAAAACCCAGAGCTGGTCATTTCCATACCCTGTTTGCTTTAGACCTTCAAGGCTGATTTACTATTTCGTGAATGGCAGTGAAAAAACAAAACAACCAGTGCTGTTTCAGCAGACATAAGAAGTCAGGGCCCCGAGAAAGTGGGACAGCAGAGGTGGTTCATGCGGTAGTAATGAAAGCAATGGTTTTGAAATCTTCCAGCTCAGGATGTGTGTGCTGTGGTGGACCATGGCTGCCAGCACTACTGCGTCAGCCTCCCTGGGTCTTATGAGTGCCGCTGCCGCGAAGGCTACCAGCTCAGGGAGGATGGGAAGACCTGCAGCAGTAAGTGTTTGAAGCTCTCTTTACTGTCAGGCTGAGGAGAACGATGCTCTTTTTCTTGGTGTCCACAAACAACATCTTGTACATTCTTCTGCACTGTTTCAGAATTATCTTACAATGGAGATTTTTTTTCCATAGGCTTGCTGTAAAGCTCAAGGCAGCACAACTGTATATTTGGAGAGATTTTGCATGTATAGTGGTTTTCCTGTTTTGTGGTGATTTTTTGGTTCGGTAACATACAGTCACTGTGGTGACCGTTATAATTAATTGTGTGGACCTCATTTCTGATATGAACCCTTTATTTCGAAATGTTTGTCCTTGAGGCCTCGTGTGTGTTTAAAGTCGTAAAGGGATGCCGGAGTGAAGGTGGAGCTCTGGAGCTCGCAGATTCGAGCCTGAGTCATGTCACTAGCCGACTGTGACTGGTATTGCCGAAGCTGCCTCTCAGGTGCTTGCAGGCATGCGAGGTGTAGGTAAAGCACCTCCAGTATGGGCTGTGTTGCCTGTGACGCATCAAAAGACAATTGTCTCAAAGGTGGGAGGAATGGAGGAGTCTGTCTTCACTTCCTTATCATTCCATCCAGGTGGGATTGTATCCAGACTGGGTGTGTATGACAATAATAACTGGTGATTCTAAAATTGAAAATGCAGTTTTATTAAATTCAAAGGAATGCAACACCCTTGACAACGCTACCTGCTTACAGACGTCAGAAGGCTCAAGCAAAAGGTAGAATGTATTTTTTCCAGTTCTGTTTTGATTTGAACTGCATAAATACATACTGTATCAATTGTGGTTAGTTGTGATGCAGCCAGTTTGCCTAAAATGACATAGACTCTCTTTACAATAAGTGTGCCTGTGGTGTATTTTACTGTTTAATGAAGCACGCACATGTTTCTCATTTCACATCTCGGAACAAGTAGCACAGGAGTTCCTCTGGCACAAGTAAAGTGTCCTTGAAGCTGAGCTTTTCCTTATGTTTCGTTTTGTCTTCAGTTCTGGGCTGCTGGATAAGCCACTTGATACTTGTCTCTGTGTCTCTGACACTGGAGGTTCAGATCTGATGCAGCACATTTGAATACAGCCTGAATTACTCCTGGTGTTGTAAATGTTTACACAATGAGTTCAGGAGATTTAATTTTGTTTTTCTATAACTATGTATAGAGGTCTTAGACATTTTTTTTTCTAAATCGTGAAGTTTTCACTTTTTCATGTAAACCCCTGGTCTTAAACAAGCCCAGGAGCTGTTAGATAGAGAGCAGGATGGCTAAAGCATGTGTTCTTTTGGAAAGCTCTCCAAGGTGTTAAATTACAAAAGCACAGCTGCTGTATATATGCATCTGTATTATTACCACAATTTACTCTTACAATAACTAGCTTTTCCCTGTAAAATGGATCAAAATAAAAAAGAAAACCATGGCCAAAGGCTTAAAAACACTTTTAGCAATATATCTGTGGCCCAATTGGTGGGAGCATTCTTTGGCATAAGCATGTTCCTTACTGTATATGTTATTACAGTTCTGAAATAAAAAAAAAACTGCAGGACGCATATTCTCACAAAATAAATTAGGCTGATCTTCTGTTTATACTTATTCCTATTTGTTTTGTTTTATTATTTATAGTAGCATTTTTATGAAAGTCTAGAGGACGATTCATAGGAGAAATATGAGCCAAGTGGTCTCCTCTCACAAGACCTTTTCCTGTCTTCTTTTGTAAATG
The DNA here is from genome assembly GCF_055471065.1 of Atractosteus spatula. Classification (NCBI taxonomy): domain Eukaryota; kingdom Metazoa; phylum Chordata; class Actinopteri; order Semionotiformes; family Lepisosteidae; genus Atractosteus; species Atractosteus spatula. The sequence goes on along the minus strand of NC_142717.1, from coordinate 39,037,909 downwards.
ATCATACGGGCAGAAAGCTACTTCATTGTTTTTTAATGCAATGTGTGTATGAGACTGAGCAGAGGTGATATTGTGTGCTTTGCATTCCAAGCTCAAAGTGGAGTGCACCATGCAGGACCATAAACTCATGCAAGATATGGATCACATTTATCATCTTTATACACATTTATATTATATCACATCACCGTGATTACCAGTTTCTTGCTTTTGAACTTTTAAAATCAGTTTTGGTCAGTTTGAGTTTTATTTTGAGTTCTAAACTGGCTGCATTGAATTACTGTTCATTTGTCTTTTATCTAAAGTGGCTGGCATTTTTCCAGGTTTATGCAGCCGAATATTTATTTTTTTACTGAAGCGATCTGAGTCAAGCAGCTTGCCTGAGGCCAGAGCAAGCTAAAGCACCCTAGCCCTGCAGCCTTTCGGTTATACATCAGCACAAGGAACAGACTGTGGTAGGAGGTGTGCAGGGTGTGCTATCCACCCCTGGCCTGGTATCTGTCTGCTCACTGGGGTAGGGCGGAGATCCCTCCTGGTCCTCCTGTTTGCATTCAAGGATTCCTCTGCCTGCCCCGGGCTTAAGGGTCTTCAATCTGTTGATTTACTGTCTCAACATGTTTAATGGATGAAAGCCTGGAAACAAGTGTTACAGAGGTATCCCTGGTTAAGCCATTTGACTTAAAGGTCATTCTGCCATTTAAAGCGTGACTTGGTTTTCAGCAAATGGGCTTGTAAACCGGCAGCTGGTCTGCGCCCAGGAAGACACACACAGCTTGTGTTTGTTCTCTCATTGTCTCCTCCTTTTTCAGTGTCATTCACATCCTGTTCTTGCTTCATATTATGAATCTCCTCCACTGGTGTAACTAGTAAAATGGAAATGCCTGCGGTTTAACAGCTTTTCCTACTGTAGCATGATTAAAAAATTTTAAAAAACTGATTGACTTCACCAGGTAGCCGATCGACGATCAAGTGACAGTTTTTACGAACAAGTGAATTTCAAGATTTCTGTAATTCTGACACTGTGACCTTTTTCAACAATGGCATTAAATAAAGTGAGATCTAATGATCGCTCAGAACTGTGCTGAGACGGGAGGGGTTTTTAATGCACTAGGGTATGAGGTTTCCTTTGCCTGCCTGTTGGAGCAGGTCTGCGCTGTTCCTATTACAGCCCACATTTGGAGATTGTGGAGTTTAGGGGCTGGAGCTGGGGGATCTGTCCTAGAGACTTCCTGTACACCCAGGTGGTTTTTACATTGCAGCAGTGACGTCCCGCGGCTGGAGGGGTGGCGGGTTTCAGCTAACATCTTTTTCCGTCCCTAAGAACTGCACCGGTTTTGCTCACATTTGAAGAGCTCGTTTCATACTGGTGGGGAAGATTCATTGTTGAATACAGCATATAAGCACACATGATCAGGCACTAAACTTTCATTTAAGATTAGGGCAACTTACAAATAATACATAAAGCAAATGCAATAAAGAAATCCTTAACATATTGCAAAAAAAAATTACTGTAAAATATTTTTAAGGAAAGAATAGGTAAAAACAGTTGAGAACAAAAACAGTGAGGCTAGTACATGTTATGATTGCAAAGCCTGTGCAGCACAGTGTACATGGAGGAGTAAACAGTATGTAGGTAAGGGGTAGTTGATTATTACAGTAAAGACGGAATGCCTTTGAGCAGAGTTCATGGCAGAGTTAGAGAGATCACAGGCGAGGTCTATATTGATGAGACACAAAAGGATGGTCAGGACGGGACTGAGCAGTTTTGATTTCAAAGGGGTGTCCATTCTCCCACTGCAGAGCCAGAGACAGGAAGTCACCTGGAGGAGGGAGGGAATGGAGGGGAGAGGTTGGGAAAGACTAGGTGTCAGAGTTGTTAAGTCAGCGGTCAGTGAAAATAAGCCGTTTTGAAACAGCGGCATGCAGCTACAGTGCGCCAAGCGGGAGACGGGCGGGGCTGGCGGGAGGAAGGTGCAGCAGTCCGTCCAGGTGGGAGAGCAGCCTGAACCTGGAATTGTGTGCACAAGTTTGCGAGGAAGGGGAGGTTCCTGCTCAGGCAGCAATTACTCGAGAAGCAGTAGTGGGCTGGAGCAGACATGTGATGGGAATAGGAGAGAGAGAGCAGTCCAAAGGAACACAGATGGAGAGGTTTGACGGAAAGGGAAGAAAAAATAGAAGGAAGAGAGTGCATCTTGGCGGAGTTGGCTGTAAGACGGGCATTGAGACAAGAGGAGACAAGAGGAGAAAAGGGTACTGGAGGAAAGAACTGAATAAGAAGATCGAAGCATCATTTGCATTGAAGTGGTATGAAAAGCCGGGGAGAGGGTCCTGAAGGCACATGGTAGGTTTGTGGCCCGGGAACAATGAGGAGATGTCAGTGTTGGAGAGAGGTCTGGAGGAAGAGAACGAGGGAGGGTCGGTGGAGGACTGAGACAGTGGAGGGTGAGTGGGCTGAGGGTGAGGATGGAGGAATGGATGAAGCATTTGCAGATGTCAGTGAATTTGGAGGGGATGAGGGAAGCAAAGTTATCAGCTGAGACAGAGGAAGGGGGAGGATGGTTGGAAAGGAATGATAATGTAGAGAAGAGTTTCTGCAGACTGCCAGTGGAAGACTGGGTGATAGGATGATTTGGTAGAAACAAGAACTGAAGAAAAAGATAAGTGAAGGGAGTGGTAGGGGTCTAAGGCACATAGCAGGTTAGATCTCCTCCATTTATTGTCAGCTGAACGCAGATTGGATCTGGCTGTGAGGAGCAGGGCAGCGCGGGTGGGGAGCAGGCAGGGCAAGAGACAAGTGGACAGAGGGAGTGTCGAGACGAGGTAAGCAGCGAAAAGAGACTCCCGGCCAACATGTGCTGTCATTGCAGGGACTGACTACTGTGACCTGGGGACCCATGGCTGTGAGCACGACTGTGTGAACACTGTGGACTCCTACATCTGCAGGTGCCGCAGGGGCTTCATCCTCAACTCCGATGGAAAGACCTGCCGGAGTGAGTGTGGTCAACTCGTGCATGAAGCCCATGCTAACTGTGCCCACAGCAAATACATACTTACTGTTCCACCTTGAGATGCAGGGTGCAGCAGGCACAGTTTTACACCTGTTGTGTTGGCATGTTGTATTTAGGTGTTATGAAGTGCATAACAATGCCGTAAACAGTGTGGAATTGTGTTGAGTCATGTCATTAACCATCTGCTAAGATGATGCACGTAGAGCCTGTATCTAATGCACCGCAGTCTAGAAAAGAAGGCTGAGGTCAACTCTTGGTCAACATTTTGGAAGGGTCCACTTTAAAACTCAGAGCCATCCCTTAGGCTATACATGGTGTTGGAGGAGTTCTTGTCAGGGAAATGGTGGATCAATCCCATGTTCTTGCTCTCCTTTTTATTTAGAACATGACCTTTGAATTTCATGTAGAAGATGTAAAGGCAGTTGCTTGATTGTGGCCATTTCTTTCAAATCCATTTGACCTGTCAAATCTCTGTGACCCTTCATGGGTTTTCCTGCCAGACTAATATTACTCTGACACCAGTGGCAGGTTGCAGAGCTGCCTATCAGTGCGAGGTTGTGTGTGGTGCACAGTGAGGCCAACTCGTGCAACATGATTTGACTTGTATCTGATTTTTCTGATGACTTGACCTGAGTGCTGCCCATGTTCCCTCACCTTCAGGAGAAGACCTCTGTGCGTTGGGCACCCATGGCTGTGATCACAAGTGCGTTAACACTGCTGACTCCTATGTCTGCCGCTGTCGACAGGGTTACAGGCTCAATCCAGATGGGAAAACCTGCAAAGGTAATTTTCTACAGCGGGGGATGGGGTGTGTCAGGGGGTTGGAGGAGGGGCAGGTCTGTGCCTTATGCTCACCCACAAAGCATGTGGAATGCCTGAGAAAAAAGCACTGTACCTTTTCTCATGAATAACATCATAACATTTTGGGTCCTGAATTAAGCTCAGATTTCTCCATCTTCCATTACAAAAAGACTTTTAAATTGAATCTCTATGTTTACTGATATATGTTTACTCTGTCATGTTTCACCGACTTGTATATTATATCTAGTGCAAGATGGTTAAGAGAATTACAATTCCTATTATACTGAGGTGTTTATTGTAGTTCTATAATAGATTATCAATATATTGAAAAGTAATAAACAAAATTATCCAATTCAACAAATCCATTGCAATCCACTGAATGGCACTGACCGGGTTTTAATGTTATCTTAAGGAGTGCATTCGAATGTACCTTTCACAGCATCTGCTAATGTTTCCCACTTCAGAGATTGATCACTGTTCTCTGGGCACCCATGGCTGTGATCACGAGTGTGTTAACACTGAAGACTCCTTTGTGTGTAGATGCCGTGAAGGCTATATGCTCAACCCTGATGGCAAAACCTGTAAAAGTAAGTTTTTTAATTGACCACATTTCTGTTCACAACTGTACTGCAGAACACAAGCAATTTTAGCACCATAACGTGTCAGTAAGTTGCCTGGAGGAGTAATTTCTCTAACGCTCCTCATAATTGCATTATACAAGCACTGCCAGAACTTTTGCAGTTCTGTATGAATTTTAACTCAAACTATATGATCTTCTCAGAGTCACAGAGTACAAACAATGTCCATTAAAGTGCAAATGCAAAACCCATCCCTACTGAATCATCCTTACAGTGGTATTAGAGATGAGAAAGCACCAGGTATCCCAGCAACTCATCCTGTCTTTCACAATGACTCTGGTTGTTCTAATCTTGTACCTAGATTTGCAAATTGAGTTCTTAGTGCTGTTTTTGTTTAAAAAAACTTCTCTCGTGGGGGACTTCTAACAGACCTGATGTTTTGCAAACTACAACAATACCACACAGAGCTTTCAAATGAGAAAACAACGGCCATTCAGGAAGCCCAACATTTTAAACTCATGTATTCGTCCTCTTGCCAAGTGGAGGTAAAAAAGTGGTAGAAGAACATACAAGGCTGTGACCAACACTGGCGTACACTCTGCGCTTTTATCCCAACACTGCCAGCATGCTACCCTAGTTTTTCATGGTTTAAGTGGTCTTTCTGTTCTTCTATACAATTTTGGACCACCTCCAGGGTCTTTTTTCTTCCACATTGTCTCTTCCTGGTCATTTTCTCTGCTCACCACAAGCTCCCAACTGATTATGCTTTCAATTGTTTCCGAATGACGTACGGTAACTTTTCGCCCTCTTTCTTCAGTGATCACCAGGCACTCAGGTATTCATTCAGACTGATCTGTGATGCCTAATTCTCTTTCTGTCTTCACCAGTCATTAGAGTATTTGCCTTAAATATCAATCTTTAAACCAGGCAATAGAGCATTCAATTAGACTAGCTCCATGTCTGCCTGCTGTCTCGAGCTTCACTAGTCACCAAATAATTCCTGTCTTCAGTAACTTTGCTGGCTGATCCTGTTTGGCCAGGGATCCCGCTCTATGTCAAACGCAGAAGCAACCAAGGTAGCTGTTTCCATTCTGTCTCAATCTGAGATTGTAGTTCATATGGCACAGGGTGTGCTCAGGACTCAACCTGGCATCTAGACTCCTCTCACACTCTCTCAGACTGTACACACGGTGTTATAGCTGGTGTTATAGCCAGGAGCACTCAGGACCCGACAGATTTCATCTACACTCCTCTGTTTGTGAACTGTGGGGAGGAGATCCGCTGCTAGCTTAGCAGGTGTTGCACTCCTTCAGGTACTGACACCTCCAGTCAGCCCTGGTCCAGTATGTACTTTATTCTCATTGGGTCTGGCAGATGAACCTCCACACAGCCTGCCGGTCCAGAACCTGTAACACCCTACAGTACAGCTTAAGTTGCATCTTCAAACTTTCCTAGCTTGCACACTCCCACAGCCTGGTAAGCCAAGCCGATTCCATCACTAGTGAGAGCTCTCATTTTCTCTTCTTCCCTGCTGTAGCCTAGATGCAGAATAAAATACTTTTTCCTCCCATCTGGTCTTATAAGCCTCTTGTTAGCCCAGAGGAGTATCTGATTCCACACAGAGCCTATCCTGACAGCTCATTTTTAAATTCTGCAAACAGTGCACTCACTTCTTTTGACTTCAACACAAGGTAATGCATACCTTCAATTAGAGTATCTCAGTAACCATCATTATCTTCATTATTTTTTAATTCTCCAGTTTCTTTTAGATTGTGCACTATATTCCAATGTGGATATATTACAGGATCAGCACCAGATAACATTCTAGAGTTTTACTATTTTGTTCTGAATACTAATGCAGTTATACAAGTATGACTGTGGTATTTCTTTGGGAATGGTGCAGTGCAATGTATTCTATTATTTCATACAAATCAGTTCCAATGGAAGCAGCTGACTCAGTGTAAAGACAGAGATTCACAGTCTATTGCTTTTCATTGAAATATGAAACTGGTTGCTATCAGGTCGTTAATGAAAGTGGTTGGCTGTCGTGAATTACTCTGACTGACTGTTAATTGGCACAGTGGAGTGCTATAACAGAAAATCAATTTCTGTGTTACTGAGGACTTTCATTTCCAGGAGTTATGTGAGGTGATGCGACTGTTGGCAGACTTCCTAAAGCAGATATCTATCCTTAAAATGAAGAGCAAAGCACAAAGAAACCATTAGATCATTTGTTGTGTAAGTGGTACTAGTATGCAGATTGCTGCCTTGTCTCTTTAGGTGTGGTTATTCATTTTTACTCTTCAAAACGTCAGAAGCTCCACTGCAAAATCTGCAGCCAAGGAGTTTAATCAAGAAACTTGTGTTTTAATATTAGCTCTCTTTAGTGATGTCATGCTGGGTGAGACAAATATAGATGCTGTTGTTTCTCCAAATGCCACCTGTCCAGTGAAGTCTGGAACAGGAAGATTTCAAGAGTATAAATGAAAGCTGCTTAACATTAACATTATGCTAATTGGACATTTTTGGCAGTCCTTTATTTGTGCAGGAGAGCTGTTTGAATATATTAACTATCAAAAACATTCCTAATTTATTAGACTTGGATGTGGTATTTGAATACAAAAAGATACATCTACTGTATGTTAACGTTCACAGTAAGTCAACTAAATGATCTCGCATTGTTCTCTGAGATATAGTGTTGAGCAGGTGTAATTATTTCTGTATTTTTACTTACAGATTTTGCTTTTTTTATACCACGTTTGTCCTAATGCACTGCACCATGATTTCACTTCAGTTTGCTTCTCTGATGACATACCATAGGAAATATATGGATGAAAATGAAATCGGAAAACCTTTTCTATTAATCTGGGCATTTCAGAAAATGCCATTTATAACTTGGCAATGATGCTGATTTGCAATTTCTTGTACTATGTAAATCAAGTTTTTTTTTTTCTTTTTGTTCACAATCAAGTCCCATTACTTTTGTGTTAACACAGATTGGCAGATTCAATCATTTGTGATTTTTATTTATAAAGCTGGATTGTATTCATGCTTTAAGTTGCATTTATCTTTGTTGTTCCTTAACATTTTTAAAGAGGAAGCATTAAGTACGCTACATAGAAAGGCTGAAGCCTGTAAGTGTTTTAATGTATTTAGTGCAACATATACTTCCTATGAGGAGGAGGAGGAAGACAGTGTCAATTAGTGTTACTTACAGTGCAGACAGTGATGCATATAACCAATTACATTTTGTGTTCAAAAAAGTATAAGTAATGGCTTTTACTCTACACAGAAATCTTTACCAGTTCTGTTCTAACCGAATCCGATAGTTATCCTTGTGACTAGAAGTCACATGTTCTGAACCGCAGCAGGCTATATTTATTCCAATGTACACAAAGGATTAAGAGGATTTTACTACAGAGCAAAAGAAGAGGAGAGTGGTTTTAAGGCTGGCTTAATAGGCATGCCAGTCAAGGATATGAAAGTATCCTGTTTTATGTCTCATTGTTTTTGTTTTAATCTCATTTTCCTAGAACATTTACTGAATTAAAATTTTGTTTAGAATGTTTTTCCTGTCAAATGCGTACAACCTTTGCAATATTTTTAAAACTAAGGTAATTTTTTTGGCTTAGCAGGAATGTACATTTTAAAACTATCTGGAAATCGATAATATACAGATTACTTTGCAAAATCGCCTTTTGGTGTCAATAGCAATATATAGTATGACTATGTTTAATGGATAAACCTCTTATTAAAAGCAAGGATCACAACATTAGAGCTTTGAGTGGAGTGTCCAGAAAAGCTCTATATAAGTGTAAGAAATTATTATTCTTCCCACTTTGGTGATAGCTTTGCCATGTATGTCTAAATGGCGATAATTAGCAGAGATTGTCTTCCTCTGTAATTGCACAATATTACACAGGCTGCCTAGGAATAACTCGGCTTGTCTCTGCTTATTAACTGTGCTGGTAGTAACCATGGCTGTGAGCACTTGTGCCTGAATGCCGATAGTCCTTCGTGTGCCAATGTTATGAGAGACACCTCTTCAGTGATGAATTAAAAACCTGCAGCACTAAGAGAGAACTTCCCCCAGTAGTCCTGGAACATGGGACGTGCTGGGCATGTGAAATGCTGTTATGGACACAGTGCCTTAGTTCTTCAGCACTTTCCTAAATCAACTACTGTGAAAGAAGAGGCTTTCTGGCCTTGTTATCATTGTGCCTCAAATCGGACGGAAAGCCACAAATCTTCCTAGCAAGGGTCTTGGGGAAACAATCACGTTTTTAAAGGATTTTAAATAGTGGAAAATGCGCTGATCTGTTTTTTTTTTATTTTATTGAAGGCTTACCTAAAGCCTCTCTTTCTATAGACTTCGTGGGCACAGTGTCTTCCTATATGTTCCTTCAAATTCTTAATCCAGATACCTAATAAGATCATCTATTTTGACTTTTTGATATATAAAGTAGATATATATATACATACTGTACATTTAATAGCAAAATGTACTAGTAACATGATTTAAAATAAAATATATTCATTTAACAATCAGATTTTGTAAAGACATTAAAGCCTCTTGTAATGAATTAAAATGTATTTTTCCCAGTCTTAATTTTGCACTGTGGCAACACTATAGTAATTAAAGAATTAAGCATCTGTGTGATATTTATGAATACAAAGCAAAAATGGAATGCAAAAACAGAACATGCTTCTGCCTCATTATGAACCAATTGGTAAAGAGTGTAGACTAGAACGTAGCCTTACAGATGCTGTAACCAAACAAACATTTTAACAGGATATGGGATGAAAAGTGAACAATTAAGGGAAAAGCACAAAGTGTCATTAAAGTTTATAATACTGTATCTTTCCACGGCTACCACAAAAAGACTTACTTGGCGGAAGAAATGCTTTTGGTGGTATAAAAGCTGAACGGTGATATAAAGATTTTGTAACCTTAGAAGAGGGGCTTTCAGAAATGAAAGTGTACTGTAGTTCACATCCACGAATCGGAGAGCAGGGAATGGATCAAAATGGCAGCTTTCAATATGACAGCCACAGTATGACTATTATTACAGAGCTAATATTTCTGCAATGTCCAGGTTTTTATTTCTGTGTCTGCTTTTTAATCTGCATTGCTAAATGCTTCTGCTTTGGCCCGTAACAACCTCCAAAAGATGTGACTGCTTTGTGCTCTCCCTGGGCTGCTGTTACTCTGATGCAGGAATGGATTACTGTGCTACAGTTGCCAATGGCTGTGAGCATTTGTGCTTGAACACGGACAGCTCCTATATCTGCCAGTGCTTTGAGGGGTACACTCTTAATGATGATGGGAAAACTTGCAGAAGTAAGTCACTGTCTTTCACAGACACCATTCATTGAAATGAGTGGTTTTTGTACACTTCAGGTAGTTTTAGAATTAAACATTATTTCCAATGAATTTTTGTACTACTTTTTGTTCACAGTTCTTTGGAAGCTTATTTACAGGTGCATATCCTGTGTGTGACTTTAGAATTTAGAAGAGACTGGAATTTGTCTTCCTACTTGCAGATGATCAGAGTGGCTTTGCATTTACAGCATTTTGCAGTTACAGAATTTAACAAAGCAACCATAGATAAAGAATAACAGATAAGAAAATATAATGAATGTTCTAAAGAAGCAAAAAATGAAAATGTTTTTTAGTAAATGTACTGAGGGCAATTAAAAGTGCAACAAGTGCTACGCTATTGGTTCCTACACTTGTTTGATGCCGCTGTGCAAAGCTAAGAATACAGCTGTAACATCAAAAAGCCAAATCAAACTTCCAACAAAAGAAGCTGTACATGAAGACATCACATCATTTCACATCAATAACAAGGATCTCAGTAATGTACTGCAGTTGAATTGAGAATAACAAAGTACTCCAATTGTGCTGTCTTAACTGATCATCTGCATAGAGTAAAAAAGATGTTTGAAATGATGCATGTCTGTGAGTTTTTAGAAACCAGAAATGGCTGTTGCTGACTTGTTTCTTCCAGTCAGGGATGTCTGTCATACGATTGCCCACGGGTGCGAGCACATTTGTGTCAGCACAGAGGACTCCTACACCTGCAAGTGTTTTGAGGGATATACCCTGGCTGAGGACAGAAAGAGCTGCAGACGTGAGTACCTCCCAGCTCACTTGCCCATTTGGGACTTGTCCCAGTTTTGCTTCGTGCACAACTGTGCTTTTCACTGCTGTCCTACTACAGCCAGAGGTGTTTCTAAAACACTTAGCATCCTGAGCTTTCTATGACATTGTAGAATATTGCAAGGTACGCATGTTCGTTTTGTGTTTTTTTTTTTAATCCTGCACATGGCTGTAGCCAGGAAGAGCAGAGCATGTTCAGTTAAGAGAATACAAGCCTTGTATAAGTATCCTTAAGCAGACTGGTGCTTTATGTTTTTAGAACTTTTTTTTTTATTACGCAGTTTGTCAGATGTTACAATCTGTCCTTTATCTCACTCGGCAGATGCTCTTGCCATTTGTCCTTTGCAAGAGTGTTCCGTTTTCCTAGAAACATCCCTAGTGCCTTTGATGGTGGCACATATTGCCCTTTGAAGTAAAGTCACAAAGTCACATCTCATAGGTGATTCAGAGCTCAGTGGCAGTCTGGCGTGGACAGATGTGGGCGGTCGATCTGTAAGTGCTGAAGTGGTGAACTGTGAGACTGAGACACCCTTCGTGTTAACCAGCCTCTTCTTCCCATCCGCCTCAGGGTGTGCCGAGGGGGTGATCGACCTGGTGTTCGTGATCGATGGCTCCAAGAGCCTGGGCCCCACGAACTTCGAGCTGGTGAAGCAGTTCGTCGCCGGGATCGTGGGCTCCCTGGACGTCTCCCCAGCGGCGGCCCGAGTGGGGCTGCTGCAGTACTCCACCAAGGTGCGCACGGAGTTCACCCTGGGCCAGCACAGCTCCGGCCAGGAGGTGAAGGAGGCCGTGTCCCTGGTCAGCTACATGGGCCGGGGCTCCATGACAGGCAGCGCCCTGCGCCACATGTTTGAGAACAGCTTCTCCACCCGAGAGGGGGCGCGGCCGGCGTCGGCACAGGTGCCCAAAGTCAGCATCGTCTTCACAGACGGGCGCTCGCAGGACGACGTCTCGGAATGGGCGGCCAAAGCGCAGGAAGCCGGTAACGTCTGGTCGGCATGAGCTTTTCAACAGCGTTACTACAGATAACATAACGTCGGGGGTGCTGCAGAATTATTAATGTTTTCTAACAAAACTTTGCTGGGTTCAGACTACTTGCAGGATTAAAATGACGTTCCAATAGCTAGCGCTGTGGCCTCACAGCTCCTGTGCGTCTAAGCCATCTAGGTTACAAGGCCAGAGAGAACCCTAAACACGGCCCCACACTCCCTCAGCATGTACACCAACAACAGGAGGCGCTTCTTTACCCAGGGGGCTGTGTGAGTGTGGGACCAGCTGCCCAGCTGTGTGGTTGAAGCCGATTATCCCTGGCTTCTTTCAAGAGCTGGATGAGATCCTTCCATCAGAACAGGTGACACATTGTGCAAAGGGTTGTGGCAGTATGGACAAGTGACCCAGCCATGTTGTTGTTGCCAATACCAGTTCATGAAACGGCTGGACAGGATCCCAGCATTGTTGAGCTCCTGACTACCAAATGGGCCAGATGGTCTGAATCCTCCTCTCCTTTGTAACCTTCATGTTCTCAGGTCGGTCTCCCATGCGCTTGCCTGTCCCCTTTAATTTCACCAGGCATCACCATGTACGCAGTAGGAGTTGGCAAGGCCATAGAAGAGGAGCTGAGAGAAATCGCATCAGAGCCCAAGGAGAAGCACCTGTATTATGCTGAAGATTTTGGCCACATGGGTGAAATTGCTGAAAAGCTGAAAGCAAGGATTTGTGAAGGTACCCATGCATTAAGATCTTAAATGTTAGGTAGCAGGGTGTCTGAAGAACATCAAAGCACGTGTGTGCCTGAAGTGCTGTTATGCCAAATGGGGCAGAACATAAATAATTTGTGTGGTGTTTTGAGCTATTGCCCTGACTCTATGATCTTTCAAACTGAATTCCTTCCACCACTGGTCATTTTAATGTATTAGCTCACATAGGACAAATCTAATTCTTTTTATTAAGAATTATGGAAAGTAATGAAATCATGACTCATCTTGCTCTATAACTACTGCAACTAAAGAACACAAAACTAAATATTTTTAACCATTACAATTTTTAAAAAATATTTTGCACCAGTTTGTCTTCCATATTCCTTTCCATGTTTTTCTTGGTTTCTTAATGTTGATTTTTTTTTTTATTTAACCTGGTAAGTCAATTGTGATCAGATTCTCATTTACAATGACAGCCTGGAGAATACCAATTTATAGGGCCTTTTCCTGGAGCATTTTACATAAAGCACTCCTCTAAAACACTGTAATAATGCTGTTTTAAAAATCAACACAAATGTTCAGAGGATGCTGAATGGATTATCATCCTGCAGTTTTAAGTTCTGGGGAAAAAAATGCAGTTACTGACAGCTGTTTTTTCAGATAAAAAAACAAGGTCTGTACATTTGTATCTTTGAGTACTTTTCCATTTGAGATCTCCTGCTTGAAGTTAATGTAATTCTTCTAAAATTCCCAGATTGCTACATACTCTATTTTGCTGCTGAAAACCAGCTTAATACATGATTTATAGGTGTTCCTGGAGTTCTCAAGAAATGCAGCTCCATTATCTAACAAAATGTTTGTTTTCCAATTGTCAATCACCCCCGTGTTCTCATCTGTAGTCCTCTTCTGCCCTCTGCTGGTAAAATATCAAGGCTGAGGGAAAATTGTGCATTTCAGTTACAAACCAATCTTGCAATATTCTGCTGATACTTAATACTAAGTGCCGTTTCTATGGTTGGCCTAAACATATTTCATTTAAACCTCATTTCTGTTCTCAACTGAATGATACTGACAGCTATAAAAATATATTTATTTGTAATATTTTCTGTAAGGCATACAGGCATCACGGAAGACCCTGAAGTTGTGACTGAAATTTATCCGTTTTAAATCCCATCTCGGGCGTCCATCTCTGGGGTTTTCACGCCATAAGATGTGACATAAGTTTCCTCCTATCAGCAGAAGACAATCTGGTCGGGCCTGACCAGTTCTGTCTTCTAAAAGTGTCCCGTTCTACACAGTCCTGGGACAGACTGGCGTCTCCTCTTGGAGGGCGAGCACACCTGCACTGTCCCTTCTTGTGTATCTACTTGCAGCCAGTATAAACTGAGTTTTGTAATGTTTGTAGGATGGTTTTATTTTGTCTGAAGTGTGCTGTCGATGTAAAAAATACAGTAAAACCAGAATGAGTTCTCTTGCAGGAGTTGGAGAGAGAGGAGAGACTTTGAATGGGGATCCATGCTACATACACCATTATAAACTGCTTTCTTGATCGAGCAGTCCTAAAATATTACTGGTAGCCAGCATTGTATGGGATTTAATCCCGACACTAGGATAAACTGCTTTCTGGAAGCACAGCTTTGCAGTGACAGAGGATCCCCTCTAGTGTAACCTTTATGCTAATTTCTTACTGTTCCTTGGATAACTGCATCTAAAATGAAGCACCCAATTAAAAATGTTAATGATATTAAGATTCACACCAGCAAACTTCAGGATGATTAATAGCATTGAGAAACTATTCATTGCCTTGCCTTCTCTTTTCAATGGGCTGCTTTCAGCACCTCTCAATGTTTTATTTTTGACAGAAAAACCTTCTGGGGAGGACCAGTGTAAATGTGACAACTTAATAGCCTTCCAGAACCAGGCCCGTGAACAAATGCGGAAGCTGACGCAGAGACATATCCTTTAACAGGCAAACAGAGGAAGAGGTATCGATTTATTCCTGTTCACCGCATCCCACAAGTATGTATACTGAGGACTCGGATCTCTAAAGATATTTGCTTAGATTTCAGAAATACACAAGGCCGAGCAGATACTCAATGTGCCTGCAGGCGGCCACATAGAAAACACGTTGCTGACCTGTTCCCATGCAATAGTGCAGACCGACAGACCACAGGTTACCAAGTTTTAGTGCATGAAGCAACAGACTTAGAACATAGCCCTGTAAGAAGAGGCACTTAAGAACAGTATTGCTCTTATGCTTCACTTTTTTGGCCTCAGGTAAGCTGATGTTAGGAGGGAATGAATTGGGGCAGATGGTATGGTCAACCTAGGCTTTATGCCTAATCAAAGAAGTGGAAAATGAAAAACAGAGATGAAGAGCACATGCATGTCTACTTCTCAATTAGAATCCGAGGCTTGAGACCGTAAACTCCTAAAGAGGACAATCAAGATTCAGAAATCAAACCACCTTCCACACTCTTTGGTACAAGAAAACCAGAGCTATTTTCTATGAACTTCACATCTTTTGTTGCTTAAATTGTATTTTAATTGTTGAAGACGTAAGGTCATCTCCTTAACTCTTTCAATACTGGAGAAGATGATGCAGAGACTGGAATCTTTGGAAAACCGCCTTGGATACAACTAATCCCCAGGAGTAATACAACACTTTTCTGCAACATTCAAACATTTCGAGGCATTGTCTTAAGAATGTGACCTGCTTACAAGACTTCGCGGTTAATCAACTATCCCAGAGATCAAGCTATTTGACAAAAATATGTTTACTCCTTAAAGTGCTTTTAGTTATTACAAATCAACAGGTTTAGGCAACAGCAATGATAAAAGGACTGCATTAACTGCAGCTACTGTAATCCATCTGAAATGTCCTTAAATATATGTAATTAATATGTGAAATCAATATTGGTACACCTGACAATAAGGAGAAACTCATGAACAATGTATTCCACCCGCACAGGAACCACTGAATATGTTGTGGGTAGGATAAGTAAAGGCATGTGATTAAATAATGCTCTGAGGATACTGATCATTTCTTGAAAGTTTTGGGTTATTAGAATAGTCTTAACATGCTTAAAAACTGCTTTGTTGATCTAGTAAATGGTTCAGAAACCCCGCCTTTCCCAACACTTTGAAGAAGCCTTACAACCCCAAGTGGGTAATAATATAAATTCCTCCTCACCATTGTGCTACAATTGTTATCTATATAGACTTGTCTTGAACTTAGTTTGCAGCTTAAGCTTCTATTTAAATGTTTCATATAGTTTTTGCTCTTAAATGTGGGTTTCCATTGATAGTGAGAATTTTACTGAACTATTTTTCATATTGCTATATACAAATAAATATTTTTTTTATATCTACCTGGTGTACTGAGTTATAAGTTATCTAAAAATGCCTGCTTGCTAATTTGTATGAAATTGCCAGACAGTAAAAGTGACTATTTAATTATATAAAGTTTTTAATCCTCTTTTCTTTCTGTCCTACAAGTGCCCTATTAGTACCTTAGGCACAACTGAAAAGGTACAGTCCTTTCTCTGTCTCCCGGTGACCCATCTCCCATAATTAATTCTTCTCAGACAGCACTTGAACTCATGTCATCAGTTATCCAATTTGGATTGGAATCAAAGATTCCAGTTAAGAACATCACTGCAAAACCAAACTCTTCCAAATCAGAACACGGGAAACTAAAGGAATAGTGTGATTACAAAGAGACCAATCTGTCCTGCAGTCTGACCATCTTTCTAGAGCATTTGTAGCAAACTGTAACAAGCCTCTCACACAGAAAGAAACTCACTGTATCCAGAGCTGAAAGGGACTATCCTCATGAAGCATCATCCAATTTGTACCAAACAAAATATTCAGTTTAACAAATCTAAGCCTATCTTGAGTGGCAGCACATTTTTTTCAAATTACTGTTTCAAAATGTAGTTTTTAAATAAAACTCGGCACCTCGTAATTCTACATTAGGATAACTGTTTAATAAAGATGCCTATAAAAAGCTACCTTTTGACATTTTAATTTTTTTCCTGATATGAAATGTGGCCTTTTTAGGATCCTCCTAAGCCAAACTCCTGCTTCAGATAATGGGCATAAAAAAAATTAACCAGAGAAGAGCAGATATTAACATCAAATCCAAACCACAAAGTTTCTTTCCACTGGTTTTATTTATAACAATTTGGGAAAAGGTGACTACTTCTCGCCCTGCTGCTCTGGCATACTTCTGATGATGTCGGAGTCACCTATGAAGAATAAAAGCAAAATTAGGTTAACTGTGACCAAGTGTTTATTCAATTATCTGCTATAATGCACAATAAGTTAAAATCTCTAGCAAATAAAAGCATTCTAAAGTTTTCAAAAAGTGTACGTTCAAAAATCAGGTTGTATTTTGAAAGAAACATGAGAACAAAAGGACTATATAAAATGTAAAGCATTTTTTTAACATGCAGTGTCCTGTAGTACCTTTTTAAAAGAAAGTTAAATTATTAAATTATGGTATGCAAATCCACAGCAGTTTATTGCTAAATATATATCGAATACGTCTAGAAAGACTGCACATCTAAATGTAACCAGCAGTATTGAAAACAGAAAAGACACCAAGCCAGATCTGTGGACACTCTGAAGGTGTTTATATAGCGAATGTCTAGCCCTGATCTGATCACAGACTGACCAAACAGGCGAGAATTATTCGCAGAGAATGGCAATTCCTAATCCAAGTGCAGGTACTGATGAGCTGAAAAATTGCTAAATAATGCTCCTATACTAAATTATTAATTTCATACTTTTAGCCTGTTAAGAGGTTTTGCAAGATTTATATTGGTTTAATCCTTTCTGAATGGCATTTCCATTAGTTGGGAAAGCCTCAACACCAATGAGAAATTTAATCCTCTTTCCTTCTGCTTTAAATTTGCTGCCATCATAACATCAGAGGCATTGGGAATGACAAAACACCTGGTTTAAGAAAATCCAGTACCGATATGGGTAAAATTCTAATCAAAATGACAATATAGCCCAGAATTTCTAAATTGCTGCACTGATGGGTGTTGAGCCTACAATAATAGTGCTCTCCAATTATGGAACAGATCTTGTTGGGAAGATTTTAAAAATGAATGCTTTC
Source organism: Atractosteus spatula (assembly GCF_055471065.1). Lineage (NCBI taxonomy): Eukaryota > Metazoa > Chordata > Actinopteri > Semionotiformes > Lepisosteidae > Atractosteus > Atractosteus spatula. The sequence goes on along the minus strand of NC_142717.1, from coordinate 39,020,540 downwards.
AAATTTCAGTTTATGATTTTTTATCATTCACTGTCCATACGTTCTTTGAACAGTCTTATAGCACATTTAATGCCTTTAATGCATTTCAGCACATTCTAAATAAATGAAGTATATACTTCAATAGCTAAAGTATTGCTGCGAGCTAAAAACCTCAGCATTCCCACACAGGCCTCAGAGATAGAACACATGAACTCACCAGGGTCGATGATAGCCAGTGTGCATACTCTGTAGTATTTACCACAGGCTGTGCCAAGTTCAATGTTGTTTCCACTGTAATGATGGACGCCAGTCTTGGCCAACATGGCATAGTACTCAATCTCTGATTTCCTGCAGGGATACAACATCAACATTAAAAACAAGCAAGATTCATGGTAAGAACAAAGTAAAAAAAACAGCACCCTGGGTTCAGTTCTGGCTTTTAAATCTTTGAATAGTGACGTTAGAATGGCGTTCATGAAGAATTAAATGACTAAGACTCGAGCTCTGTGAATATAAGCAATACCAAACACACTGCAAAACCCTTAAGATAAAGCTTCCTTAAATAACCTCCTTAAAGCATTCCAACTTCTGAGGCAACACTATGAGCAGTAATAGAAGTACTAAGAAGATCAACAGGGCAATTCTCTGCTCCACACATCTTCTTATTGCTTTTGTGTGCATGAAACACACTGACGTGGCCAGCTGTCTGTATTTAGAGCACATCTAGCCTCTACCACCATTATAACCGGTCAGCACTTTCTAGTACAACACCTCTCCCTTTTTCACCTGCTGGAACTTGAGCCCAGCAAGAAAAAATAACGAGAAGGCTCCACAAGACACAGTTAAATATTAACTGTTAAGAATAAATAAGAACCCCCTCCCCATCATCCATATCAGTTTGACCAGCATTAAAACAGAGGAATGGAAATGAGCTCCACAGGTCTCAGGCATTTGTGACGGTTTTCAGACTACTACCACTATTCCTGTCCATGCATTCATGCCCTTTCTTATATATGTGTCAACTTAAAACATGACTACAACTAATGACAGTAATGCTGAAAACTACCTACTGCTAATTATCTATATGTGCCTTGCTTAGATGCATTTAACTTTGCTCTATAAATTTAATACCAATGAAAAAGCAAAACCAAAGTCAGATTCCTAGGTTAAATCTAAGTGACTGGGGAAGACTGACAGCCTTCAATCACTACTAGATTTTACCTGAGGGCGGGGCAGTTGTTGGCCAGGATGACCAGCTTGGCTTTGCCCTGGCGGATCATCTTCAGAGTCTGTTTGTACCCCAGCACATATTTACCGCTCTTCATCACCAGCTGGAGCCGGGAGTTGATGGACTCCAGAGACTTTTTCTGTGAGCAGGAAAATGATACATAACGTTCATGAAAACCTCAGGAAATGCAGCAAAGGGACATAAAGGCTGTGATTGAGAGGAAGCCAATCTGCCCCCTGGGTCTATTTCTCTATAGCAGGGGTGTCCAGTGTTTACACTGTGCAGATCATTACTTAGCTACTAACCCAACTCATCACTGGCTTTACTGCACCAGGTTAGATTCTCCCAGTTCTTAGGGTGCTGGTCTTTAACAGGGACCTTGAACACCTGAAAGGACCAGGACTGGACCTTATGCTCTACAGAGTCAGAGGGCTTTGTTTTTTCCTCCATCTGTGCTCTTAAGTTACCTAACTGAACTCGTCACTGGCCTAAGTGGACAAGATGAAGTTCTTCAAGTAGGGGGGTGCGTCGGCTGCAAAGGAACAAGTAAAGGTTTATTCCCTGCTGAAAAGAGAAGGAATAACGTTTCGGCTGTGGAGCCTTCTTCGGGTGCCAGAAGACCCTTCCCATCTGAAGAAGGCTCCACAGCCGAAACGTTGCGTTTCTTTTCTTCTCTCTTCAGCACGGAATAAACCTTTACTTGTTCCTAAGCTGAAGTACTCCTTTGTTCTCGGGAAGCTGGATATTACTCTAGAGACCACTGAAAGCTGCTGGCCAGCAGCCCCTGAGGTGTCTCGCTCGGCTCCTCGCCAGTACCAGCTGTACTGGGAATGAAGCCCTCTGGAAACCACCTCTGGGAAGAGGGACACGTTGGTGTGCCCAACCAGCCATCTCCCGAGTATCTCTGAGAGGTGAGGGAACCAGGGCCCCAGGCAAACACAGGAAGAACATGTACTCTACTGACACTCTCGGACAGCTGAGCTCCGAATCGAACCCAGGGCCCGGAACACTGAGGCCCCAGTGCTCAATGTGCTGCTTTAACCCTGACCGCAAGGCATTCCGCGATTATTCAGTAAAAGTACGATGCATTCCGCCAACAAATGACCTACGTATTTAAACTTCACGCTACCTCACGCTTAACATGAACAGAATATTAGCACGTCCTTTTTTCTGGGAATCACTCCTCCATTCATAAATATCAAGTACCTTTTGTACAAATTGATTGAGAGATATTACAACAAATCCTTATTAAAGACGTGTAATAGTAACAACCCATCGGATATCTATTATCCAAAATACAAGCTGGTCACGACATATAACCACACTTATATTTTACTAAGTGACAATCTCTGTCTTTCCATTAAAAGAACAGGTCCAGAACAAGCAGAAGCAAACCCCTTTACTGAATGTGTGCCTGCAGTCCCAAGGCTGTGTCGGGCAACACCGCAGTTCCGATAGAGAGCAGGCGTGCTCTTCCACAGATACGCAATTAATTGCAAAACATTATTTACTTTCAGTGTTTCAAGTTTTATTAACTCCCCTCGTTATTTCACACTATGTATTCCACAGTGGAAAAAAATAAATTCTAACAGAAAGGACAAACTCCCAATACGTGGCCTAAAGACATCGGCTCCACGTGAAGCGCCAGACATCCCCACCGGCTGCAGCTCTCAAACTCACCGTTTTCTTGGCGGCCACCATTTTCGCGGTTCAGTGCGTTCTGGCCACCCTAAACACAAAACACAAGAGGTAAGAAACTCGTTTTCGCTAAAACGCGGGAACAACCCCTCGGCGGGCTCGAAAATCCATCATAAATTAATAACAAAATCCGGAGCGCAACTCACCGAACTTGCACGTCAAAAATGGCCGCAGAGAGAAAGGAAAGATTTCCCAGCATGCCCAGCCCTTCTGCAGGCTCGCGCCAGCCTCGCGAGAGGGCGAGTCTGAAAGCAGGAAATGGCTCGAGCCACGAGACGTTCCCGACAGGAACTGGGCATCTGATTGGCCAGCATGTCGTGAGTATGAAAGACGTCAGAGACCGCTTCTTAGCCCAAATCCTAACGGAGAGAGCCAGGCTCAGGGACGCTCTCTGATGTGCATCTGAATTTGTTACTTATTCCATGCTGAAAAGTGAAGAAAAGAAAAACTACGTTTCGGCTGTGAAGAAATAGATTTTTCGTTTAGATTTATGTTTGAGAGTTAATCGGCGAATAGGTCCGTGCTTGGAAACGTGCTGTGTATTTGCCGATATTATCAGAGCCAAATACTTGTACAGAAGTGTTCCCAAGTGATTGAGGGAAAAATGCATTCCCTTGTGTATAATTACCTTCTGGAAAACAAATGTCTTGAATTAAAAAGCCAAGTAGTGCACACTTGTAATGTGGACCTTATGTGTGTATAGTATTACCATAGGCTGAAATGACTTTATGTGTTTAATGACTGGAGACGATGGCAGTTAAGAGCGTGTTAATTACCTCACAGATCTCTCTGAGAGTCCTCGGATACGTTATTTACATTCATGCCCTAGTGGAGTAGTCATCTTGAGCAAGGCTCCCCGGTCCCGAGGTGCAGACACATTTTCTGCGATCTTCAAAGCCCGAAGAGCTTCATTCTTCATGTCGCTCGACAGTGCTTTCACAGCAGTTGTACAGCTTCTCCCAGCTCTGCATGTGCTGCTGTTCCCCACATTTCAGAGACGTATAATAATCAATTGCATTTAGGTAGTGCTTTACATATGAGGGGGCACCCTCTGTATCCACCACTCCAGTGAATTAGAGGGAATACTTCCCGGGCTGAACAAATCAGACAGAGTGAGACAGGTTGATAGGATGTTCACAGCTCTTTTTTTCATGGTAGGGGCCTAATAAACCACAAACACATGACCAATAAATACCTCTGTCAGACGTCTCCATACATTCTGCCCCTTCAAACTAAAGAGTTTCAGTACTTTTGAAATTGGTTCAATTGGCCCAAATGATTACAGCTGGATTCCATCCATCCATTTTCGTCTTTATCCAAGTCAGGGCCACAGGGGAGACAGCCTGTACAGGACACCAGTCCATCACAGGGCACACACAGACACAAACACACTCACAAAAGGGCCCGTTTTTCCCAAAAGCCAGTTAACCCACCAGTATGTCTTTGGACATCTGGACTGTGGGAGGAACCCCATGCAGACAAGAAGAGAACATACAAACTCCATGCAGACAGCACTCCGGGCAGAGAATTGAACCCAGCATCCCAACGCTGCAAGGCAGCGCAACAACCACTGTGACACTGTGCCACCCGAGAACTGGACTGACCTTATCAAAAATAAAAATAAAAACTTTTGAGTTGTTCTTATCTGTCATAATTTTCCCGGTACAGACCACACTGTTCCAATACTGGTGGGGGGCACTGTAATACAGTATACCCTTTCATTTAGTGGGATACTTGTAAGCAGGTCCTATACTACAGTCCACCAGATGGCGCTATGCCGTTTTTCAGGCTAGTACACTGAAAAGTGATAATAGTCTATTGGGTTGTTGCTCAATTGATTTTTTTTTGCATTTGCGTTATGTGAGGTTTTAAAAATAAACTGTATAGTGCACTAAAATGCACTGAAAGTCTAACTCTTATTTAAGGTTTTTCTCAATGTGTTCTTAATTTTTTAATTTTAATTTAAGTTCAGTAGGTAGTTACAGATATTTCTTGCTGACTTTGTCGGAATTCTGACCAATACACTCCGAACGGTATTGTCTTTACAGCTACCCTTGTCTCAGATAACTCGATTTTGATGTTAAACAGGCTGACAGAAACTGCCTCATGAAAGAGATTTGATATTAAATAGCAGGTGACTTGGAAAATGGCTGCTTTCAGAACCTGACGAAATATAAGAACAAGTACACTGATTTTATTCTGCGTTACAGTTGCCAGGAACTAAGGTGGATATGCACAGTACACAGCTCTAACTATATATCCAAAAAGATGTTTTTTTTTCCTGTCGATTCTGCTGTTTTCCTTGAAGTTGCATTTAAATAAATAAGAAGCCAATTCAAACAAAAAAAAATGAAGGAGCCAGATGTTGTTCAGAACAAGACAGGATATTAATAATAATATCACTTTATTAACCCTTTACAATTTCTTGCATTAGGAATTATCTTTTCACATACCCCAGCTTGCTCTCCATGAGACACACAGACAAGGAGAGAGCCTGGGGTCAGAGCACAGGATCTGCCATTGTACAGCACCCCTGGAGCAGTTGGGGTTAAGGGCCTTGCTCAGGGGCCCAACAGAGTAGGATTCCTCTGCCAGCTGCAGGATTTGAACCAGCAACCTTCCAGCCACAGGTGCAGATCCTTAGCCACAGAGCCACCGCATTATAACAAAGTCTTGTATTTATGTTTAGTGTTCCTACCGGCCAGCTCTCACCAAGAAAATGGTGGCAATAAAATAGCACCTGTGAACTCTAGGCTGTTCCAAAATCCAGAAAAACTGTCGCAGCAAATTTTACATTAATCATATATTTTAACAACAGACACAAGATCGCAAGCAGTTAACCAAAATGAAATAGATGTCACGTATTGCACAGAGGAAATGAAAAAGAATGCCATTTCTAGTGGAACACCACAGCTGGCTTCTCAGAAAATCTGTGGAAAAAAATGAGTCCTATAATGTTTGATTTATGTAACAGACTGGGATTTAATAACAACAGTCAGGTTATTGGGGATAACCTCGAAAATAATGAAACCTGTGTCTGCCTGCCTGTATGATATATACTGAAGGGAACGAAAGCAATCATAGTTTTATTTTTACAGCTTAAAAAACATTTTCTATTTTGTTTCCCTTCTTCGATGATGTTCCCCCTGACTCTCCCTTGCTCTCTGCCATGACGTGCAAAGGGATCTGTTTTCTGCCCATTGCTGCAGTGCACTAATTGTACTGGACAGATGGATCTGACTGCTGGGCTTTAAAGTCTCCTGCTTGTTTGCACTCTTGGTTCACTTCTGTGATCGGAAATGACAGCCTTTGTGCATAGACAATGAGAGGTATTTGGATGCTAAAAAACTCAGAGCGTCTAGCGTTTCCACACCCAGGTTACTGTCATGTCTGGTTAACATCCGCGTGCTGTGCTGCCTCCCGTGAATCCACTCAACAGCCTTTTCGAAAGAGCAAATTGCCTGTAAAGGTGCATCTGTCATAAAAAATAACATAGTTGTGGAGCACAAGCTGAAGAGAAATGCCAGCTGTGCATTTATTCTGTGAGAAGTAAGTTTACCTGTTAAGGACCTGATGTGTTTTTCATTCCTTCCTTCCACGGAGCTACTGGAGAACTAGCTTGCTCACTTTGTGAGTTTTTCAGCACAACTCTCCTGACTCTCCTTAAGTCAGGCATTGAAGACCTGTCCCTCTTCCGTTTGAGAGAGGATTATTGAGGTGTCCTTGTTAAAGGGCGGGGGGGGTCCCCTTTGCAGATGGAGCTTGCAGAGCAGCTAAAGGCTTCCCTCACACAGTAGGACAGTGTGTGTTTGTACACACCTAGAGGTATAACTTTATGGTGTGAGAACTGGAACTGAGGAATCATCCCTGGGACAATGGTAACTCATGGGAAAAGGGTGTCATCCTTGCAATTCAAACGACTTTTATACTAAAATGTATGGAGGTTCCTTACAAACTGACACCTGTCAAAACTGTTTGTTTTCCGGTCTGCTTGCTCCCTTTGTTGAGTTTCATTTCAGCAGAGTGAAGACTGGTTAATGAATGAGGGTCGATGACAGTCAACAGCAGGTCCTGGAAAATGTCCGCTTGGCGTGAATTGGAGCTGTCTGAGGGACTTGAGGCCTAACGTCTGCTAGGGGTTTGATGGCAACACAACAATCATTTGATACACCAGAGCCCCTCTGCAATCCAAGTGGTGAATGAAGATTGAGCTTTGCACATTATGAAATAAACCATAAGGGACCAATGTTACACTTGCAGCAAATGCAGGGAAAGCAAAAGGCAGGTGGAATTTAGGATCAAGAGGAAGCTCTTTGTTATTTTTAGTTCTATTGATGCCCCCATGGTTGTCAGTCAATTAGACTCATCGCAGGAATCGCGCATGTCTAATCTAATAATAATAATAATAATAATAATTGCTTACACTTATATAGCGCTTTTCTGGACACTCCACCCAAAGCGCTTTACAGGTAATAGGGACTCCCCTCCACCACCACCAGTGTGCAGCCCCACTTGGATGGTGTGATTGCAGCCATAGTGCACCAGTATGCTCCCCACACACCAGCTCTCAGTGGGGAGGAGAACAGAGTGATGAAGCCAATTCAGAGATGGGGATTATTAGGAGGCCATGATTGGTAAGGGCCAGGGGGAAATTTGGCCAGGACACTGGGGTTAAAACCCCTACTCTTTTTAAGAAACGCCCGGTTTTAACGGGACCTCGGTTTTACTTCTCATCCAAAGGACAGCACCTTTTTACAGTACAGCGTCCCCGTCGCTATACTGGGGCATTAGGACCCACACAGACTGCAGGGTGAGCGCCCCCTGCTGGCCCCCACTAAAACCTCTTCCAGCAGTTACTGTACATTGCTTTCCCAGGAGTCTCTATTCCGGGTACTGACCAGGCTCAGGCTGAGCTTCAGTGGGCTGCCAGCTGTGAGTTGCAGGGTGACAGAGCTGCTGGCAATCTGGTTTCTCAGTGAGAATAAACGCAGAACAACGTGTAAAGACTGGACCCTAAGTATGGAGTTTTGTTTTATCCGGGCATATGTTTGTCGTTAACTAGGACTTCAGATCAAATGAGGATGAATCCAGAATATTTACACAGTTATTACTTAAGATACACGAGTTGCAGTAGTCATCCTGTGAAAAAAGTCATTAATAGTGTAATTATTGGTTCAGCCACGGGATTATGTTCAATTACAAGTATTTAAAAGTGTAACTACAATGCAGTACCACCAGCAACATGTCACAATGTAGTTGCACATCTAAACTTCAAGATATTACACATTTCCAACATAGTAATTACATAATCCACTACCTTATTGGTTATTTGAGTTCTATGAAAATACAAATACCCTATTTTAAACTGTAAATACCACACAATTACGATTACAGTGTTAATATACTATAAATAATGTACCTGTATTATGAAGAGTGTCCCCTTCTACAATCACTAACGCCAAACTCTACTCCTCAGCGCTGGTTTGTATGCAAGTAATTGTGAGAAAGCTCTGGCAACCAAACATTTACCATCCAAGGGTTTGAAGTTAATGGTTTGTAGAAGAGCACGTGTAAAAAGACAGTGGACGCAGGATCCGATCCGGGGAGAGTACAGTCGGGGAGCACTACAGAACCGGAGCTGGTCCGGATTCGGGGGCAGGCCTGCAGATGCAGGAGACCCGGACATTTAATATGCAAGACTTTCTTTCCTGTGTCGCCAGGCAAGAAATAAAGATTAGGCGACTTTATCAGCGGTTGTAACTGTTAAAAGTTCTGACTGGTCTTAAAAATTAACATTACCTGCACCCTATTTGAATTATTCTTTCGAATAATGACGGGGGGGGGGGAAGTCTTCACCTATTTAATGACGTATTCAAATATCATATACACCCACCGTGGTCTTTCTCCGTCATCTCACGGGTAACTTGACAAACACGACTTCAAATAATTTCACAGGCTAGCTTCGGTAGGGGGTTGGAATTCAACGCCATACGGTATTAGTTTACAAAACAGCACCACCGGGCGGGTGCTATTGGCCGGCCTCGGGTACCCTCAGCCCTTCGGGTATTGTTAACTTTAATCGGGCTGAATTTGGATACGCCCGCTCGCCGACTCGCTGAATAATGTAAATGTCCTCAGGTTAGGAGAGACGCGGCGCAGCTTCCCCTGATCATATGGTAACTGATCGTAGCTATTCGCAGTCCGGAGGATGAGAACGCAGGTCATGCGTAAAGGAAAGGTTAATGGAGAATAAAGATGTTAAGCTTCTGCTAAAAATCGAGTCGAACCGGATGGGTTCGTGAACGTCAGGCTGCCGGCGTGTTTGCGCTAGCCACAGACGACGCTAGTTAACCTCGCCGGAGGTGCAAGTCGTTGAATTTGCTTTTGGTTTGTTGCCTTTTCGCTTCTGCAAAAATAAAATGGGATGCTCGTCAAGTACCCAGACCCTGTCGCAAGACGGGAACAGACCGGGCACGAAAGCCGAAGAAAGTAACGGAGCCAGTAACACAATCGGTAAGTGTTAAAGACGCGCAGCTTATGTTACTGCAGGAGAATGCGTGTTACCTGTTATATGAAAATAGACCAAATATTCCTGTAAGTCTTAGCAAGTCATTTGTGGCATGAAAGAGTGACAGGACTTACTGTACTTAACACTTCTGAATTGTACTGACCTTTTATGCCTGGTTGTGGCGTGCTGCTCACCAACATAAAACACGCGTAGACGTCGTTTAAAAAGTTTGTTTTTGAAAAGATCAAATTGCCACATGACTTAGTAGTTACGAAACGGCACGGAAACGTCTGCCGTGTGATTATGCCGGATCCACGGTATAGACCAGAAATCCAATACTTTAGTTCTCCTGCATATTAAAATAACCAGGTTGATGGTTATGTTGAATAATTCAGGAAGTTGAACTGCAGGTTCAAAGCTTTTAGACTTAATGCATAATTACTGTCATTTCACCCATGCTATAGCAGACAGTCTGATTCAGTATATTTTGGAAGAGGGATACATTTGGAAAGGGTCTTCATTCGTCTGGACTTATGGAAGTGTTTTAACAATAAAAGGTGTCAGGGCGTCTTTTTATAAGCCGTCGTGCACAGAAACTTGTACCCGGTGGGAATGAACCATTAAATGCGTATGTGACCGAAACTTCTAGTTACATTCATTCTCCATCCCATTCGGTTTTAGAAATTATTCTGAAATGTAGGAAACTGATTCTTAAACAATCCAATATACAGTATGCGGGCAAGGCGACACAACCTATTACAGGTGGGGAGCTGCGTCAGCATGCGTAGGCTGCAAAGGAACAAGTAATAGGTTTATTCCATCCTGAAAAGAGAAGAAAGAAAACACAACGTTTCGGCCGTGGAGCCTTCTCACGGCCGAGACTGTGTTTTCTTTCTCCCTTTTTTTCAGCAGGGAATAAACCTATTACTTGTTCCTTTACAACCTATTACAGTTTGTTTATTGATTTTTCCACATTTCTTGAAAAAGATTTAGACCTTTTGCTACTAGTTTAACGTGCATACTCATAATCTTGATTTCTAATCTGTCGATTTCAGTTATTCATAGTTGTGTAGAACGAAATATTGTGTAGCCTAATTATGAACATTTTGCATTACTTGTAAAACCTGTACAAAGCCATTCATAATTTGATTGAGAAATTTGTATTTTCTGCACATTTGAAACCTACATACATTTTCGTATATATTTTTATCCGTATCAGTTGTATTATTTTAACTTGTGTAATGCATTATACAGTGAAAGCTGTAAAATGTTACTTGATGATAGCTTATAGAACAACTGCCGATCTTGTGGTTAGTGTTTGAACATCAAGCCAGAATTCACGGTGCCAAACTCAGTCAGCCAAGCTCACCAGCAGCACCCTTGACTCCGGCCGGCTGGTAACTGAGCTCAGCTTGACAAGGCACCCTTCCAAGTCCTTTTGGTCTTGTCTTGTCTATAACTGCGTCTATGCAACAGACCCCAGCAGCACACGGAGCACACCGACTGAGCTCTCTACAACCCCCGCCCACTACTGGGCGCGACTCGTTTTTGTTAGGCGTGGCTTGGTGTGAAGGGGCGTGACCGGGCGTGTCTGGGCGTGGCTAGCTGTGTCTGGGCGTGGTTAGTCGTGGTCTCCGGAACACCGCAACAACACCGCACCAGCTGCTTGGAGCCAGTCCAGCTTCAAGGAACGCTACTGTATCTGCATGAGCTACAGCTCGTTCAGTACTTTCACACACACAAGTAACTGCAGTAAACATTTTTAAAAATTTAATTCAGAAGCTGTTTATTACAAAAAATGACCAGGAGTTAAGTCGCAGGAAATGTAGGGGCTCTTGATTTGGCATTTTGGAAGCTTTTTAATTTGTATAGTACGTAAAAGGTGCATTTGTTTAGTGTCAAAACGTAACCTTTCTTTGCACCTTGTTTCCTCTCAGTGTTTGAAAGTGTGGTGATGTGTGAGTGCCTTAGGTTTCCACCAGGCTTAGAGTGCAGAAGCATTTTGGAAAGTGTGATGTTAGACTTTACTGCTAACATTAACAAGGATCATTACGTTCTTTCACAATAGTAATTGGCCAGGATGAGAGTTATAGAACTTCTTCTTGGATGGTCCAGAGAGTTTTGTGTATGTGTGCTTCCTTGCTGGTATCCTGAAGGCTGCAGGTCTGGGTTCGAGGCTGTACAGCATACTTGGCAGAGAGGGTTGAGGCTCAATGGACAGTTCTTGGGATGCTGGGCACCAGTGGCACCAGAGCAAGACTGAGGCTTATCAGAAAGAGTTATGCCTGCCCTTTTGCATCGGTGTCACTGAACACCAGATACCAGCAGTTAAAGGTGTATAATTACAGTGAGTAAATAAAAAAAACCCCACTGTAGATCAAGACTGGGCCTGATGCACAATTCAGCACAAGCATTTAGTATCGTCATGCCTCCCAGGAAGCTGTACAGCTGTATGTACCTGTAACAGCAAGTGAAACATTGCAGGGTCTAAAAGGAATATGATGGCTGATCCTTTATCTGTCTTTTTGACACGAACCAGATGACACAAAATAAAGTTAAGGGGATGTGCATCTTAAAGCTGATAACAGGAGGCACATTTTATACAAAGTGCTGTGGAAGAAGGTAAGCAATCGTTGTCAAAGCTGATAACCTGGTTTCTTTCAAGACATGGCTGGATGAGATATTCAGGTCAATTAGCTACAGTACTAGAAACTGGATGGGCTAATTGGGCCAGATGGCGTAATCAAGTACAGCAAGAAATACTGAATATTTATCTGCATTAAAACGCACACACTGTTATTTAAACAAGCAAATAATGTTTGAGTGATTCAACAGATTTTGTGGTGATTTTCTAAAGTGATGGTAAAACTGCAATTGTGTACTCTAACGTTATGTACAATATGCAGTGAAGGCCCAGTTATGTTCTATTTCTGTAGCCCTTTGCATTGTCAGTATGTAAGAGCACTCTGAAAAAGTAGTTGATAAAAAGAAAAAGAAAGTTTTAAATTAGTTGAAAAGACCGGGAAATTAAATTGAATAGTAGTTGTTTTTTCATCTTTAGCCTGGACGTGTTTATAATGAACTTACATCAAAACCATTAAAAAAATGTCAGAAAGGGGTTCGGGGTAAGAATTGAACCTTGGATTAATTAACTAATAATAGCAGTCTAGATAGATGAATGGCCACCTCCCGTTTATCACCTTATTTTTTGTTTTTGTCCTTATGTTCTTGCATTTTTCAGATTAAAAGAGGGATATTGTAAAGTATTAAGTAAGGTAGTTTGTCTGTTTTGCTGTTTCTGAGAGAAAGTTCGCATAGCCCATTGATGTAAGCCGTTGCCAGAACAAAAAGCAGTCAGAGCCGATGGAACTCTCCAGAAATACCACAGAAAACATGCTGGTGCTTTAAAAAAACGAGAAGGCTTTATTACAACAGTCTTGTGAAGCAGTTCTTTGCCTTACTTTCATACCTAGAAGATTGAGGGTTCAGATCCCACCAAGAGCCTTGTGGAAGTTCACAGACAGCACAAATGCAAATTATTTTGGATAAAAATGTTAAACCAATAAATTAGTAAGGATTGCAAAGAAAATGGAAGAGCAGCCTACTCCTTAAAACCCCTTGTGTGTTAAATGTAAGATCAGGATTTGGTGTTACACTAATGTGCAGGAGTTACGTGCTCAGTGTGTTCCATTTGTTCAGAGATTCTTTGACACTGGTGGTAACAGGCTTTTCGGTTTCCTTCCCATTATTTCCTTTCACCACTTTTGGTATTAATTCATATTAAAACTCCAATCTGTTGATGCGATTTGAATTTCCAGTTTATTGGCTTGTGTGGTCAGTAGGCACTTAGATGTGGACTAGGAGTAGTTGGAACAGAAAGTGCTCATTTGGACTGATAAGACAAACAATGACCACACTGAGGTCGCTGGAAGCTCAGGTTGAAGGAAAACAAATGGCAGCTGTTCATGTGAGCTTCTTTGGCCTGCAGGCACCACGCACTGCCTGCAGAATTTGATAGAAAACTGGGTAAGCAAATGCTGCACGAATGTGTAACTTTTTTGTAGCCAATTTTTCTTGTCACATAATCCTGAAAGACTGATAATTCAGTCTCAGATGTAAAATTCCTGGTCATTTGCTTAGCTTTGAATACTACTGCTTTCTCCCGGCCACAAGCCAGTATCTACTGAAATTTCCAACACAGGTTTTATTGTCCAGTGAACGGTAGTGTCTTACATTATCACTCACAATTGAACTTTTCAGGAATCCAACGGGATGCAAACTGTATTGCCTTTCCGAGTGCAATAGAAATTAAAAGGAAATCTGTCACAAGTTTGCCACTTTCTTCACGGGATTGCAGGACAGGCAGATGGAAAGCTCACCTGAACAATAAAAAAGGTTTAAAAATCATTGAGTTGGTAGATTAAAGACTTGCGCATACAACAAAAGTGAAATCGACATACTTGTATTTTAGGAAACTGTTAAATGTGAATAGCCTGGGATTTCACACCTCTGCAGAAAACATCCAACCTCTTTATTGTTTTGGTTAGGATTTTTCTGAGAGTTTCGGGTTGTAACATCCAATTAAGTGGTCTTCTACAGGCACTAGATACAAGTTCTCTGTCCTCAGGATCAGATAGGCAGCACAAAAACATCAAATCCAGGTCTGCCAGCAGAGACAGAGAAAATGCCCCTGCAATTCTACCTTCTAAACAAGGCCTTAATATACTGTATCCTTAATGATATTGTGTGTCAATCCTGGTGAGAAACACGGCTGCAGGTTTAACACTTAACTTGGGTCCACTTCTAACCTGCAACCAGTTTAACCCCTGGAGGTCATGGCTGGTAGATGGGTGATTCATCAATCCCCATTGAGCTTTGCAAGCAGTGCCTTGCAGAGGTAACCAATGTGCGATGTGGGCAGAGAGTCACTCAGACAGACCCGCCGCTGTAATTGTTGGGAGATTTAAAGTTATTTAAACCCATATTTGGTGCTTCCACCAAATATTGAGTTCCTGGGTCTGAATACTCAAGCCTTCATCATATTTCAGTTTTTTTTATCCTTAGGTTTTTGCTGATATTTACTGTACATTTCTTACCCTTTGAAGTCCTCAGTCTGCGCATTCAGGTTTTGAATAAAATGTTAAGTATAAAAATGTGCACCATTCACAGGGGGTGGTGTGGTGATGGAGTGGCACATTGGTTTGCACTCTTGCCTTGCAGTGCTGGGGTTTTTGGTTCCAGCTCTGGGGTACTATCTGCACGGAGTTTGCATGTTCCACCCCATTCACATGATTACCTCTGGGTGCTCCGGTTTCCTTGTATAGTCCAAAGATGTACTTGTTTTTTTCTATCACAATAAGCTTTATTTATTTTTAAAAAAACATCTCACAATGGGTACACACTTTAACAAATTATTAAACTGACATCAATTAAAAACTTTCTTAATCAGGTGATTGTCCATGATCGATCAGTGCAAGTGGATGATGAGGCTGGATTTGCACAATGAAAGAGTCCCTCCAAGCCCTTCCACTTGCTTTTGTCCCTGCCTTTTCCCTGTCCTGGCTCCAAAACTGCAGTCGTTCAGTCCTCTGCAGGAGCTCAGGGAACAGGGATTTTTTCTTTAGTCCCTGTACAGGGCCCACAGTCCCTTCCAGCGCTCCCACAAGGTGTACTTGTAGGTTAATTGGCTCCTGGGAAAATTGTCCCTGCCATGAGTGCGAGTTTGTGCCTGTCTGCCCTGCGGTGGACTGACTCCCGATCCAGGGTGTATCCGTGCCAGGATAGATTCCAGCTCCCTGTGACCATGAATTGGATAAAGCAGTTAGAAAAGGGAGGGATGGGACACCATAGGAATATTCTGAATACTTTTGCAAGGAATTGTAACATAATTGTTACAATTGTAATATCGTAACATAATAATCGGTGCATTTGTTTGATTAAAATAAGACAAAAAATTGATCGCTCATAACAATTCTTCTCTGCGAAAGTGTTTCCACAGTCAGGACTGAAGGACATCGCACATACAGGCATTCGTCTGATAAGAGGTCCACACGATAGGAGTGAGGAGCTATCCCTTCTGTCAGGAGTGTCCATTTCTGAAAACGTTTACTTCCAGAAGCAGGGTTTTGTAGCCCCATTCCTGAGTCCTCTCATAATTTGACCAGGTCTACAGCCCCTTCCTTTCTACCTCCAGGAATGATGTATTATATGTATTGCCTGCACAGACCATGCACTAAATGAACTGTTTCTGTCATTGCTTTTCTCTGTTTCCTTTCCCACGGTGATGGGGGGAGTCTTTGTGCGGTGATTATCCACAGTTGATTATTTTAGTAAGCACAAGGACAGGAGCATGTTGGGATTCTCCTGACATCTCGTTTCCTCTCTTGGAATGGAGGGGGCCTGTGACGTGGTGGGAACAGCTCATGGTTACACTGCAGTAATTCGAAAATTGACGGCATTTGCAGGTCTGTGGGCAGCTGGACAGAAGTGCTTTTTCAGAAGTGCCTTTTCACGATAAGTTCTCCCTGCACACCTTGTGACACAGGTGACACACCACACCTTCCCTTTAGGTGAGAGCCTAGAGGACAGTATGGCTGCTTCTGTTTGAAAGCTTCATTTCAAACATGCTATTTTCACTTGCCATCTTCAAATTCACAATCTGCAGTTGGGCGATTTAAAGTTAGGTGCATTCTTTTATTCTGCATGATCTACAGCTTGACACACAGGATAGAAACACAGTGCAGACTCTCACGCATAATAGATATTTTACATCTCCTGTATATTCCCCTTTGATTTGTTGTATAGAACTATGATTTTTAGGGATAAGGCCGTACCCGGGAGATGACAATGTTTTCTGAGCGATCCAGATACTGGACTACATGCTGTTCAGACCTCATATTCATCTGGCTTCAGAAGACTTCAGTCATCTCATGCAGACTGGACAGAAAAACGCAAAACCAGCTGCTTTTTAGAAAGGAAATACTGGTATTTGACTTTGGAAGACAGCTGAATACCAGCTGTGTATTCAAGAAATAATCACTCATGAAGCTGGGTTTTGGGAAAACGCAACATTTTTGCCACCTGATAGGTTGCATTTTATTACCAGTAAATGGGAATAAGAGGAAAGGCACTAGAAAGGCTCATCTTCCCTTTCTTAAATGCAAAAGCTGACCACAAAGTCAAATTACCTGCTAGTTTTTGTGATACGGCTTTCTGTTCTCTATTAACAAGATACCAGACCTCATTTGGCTTCTGACCAGCGAGAGAGATTATGTACTCTGTGTCTGCGCACCCCTGAATGTGGCTGGTAGAATGAAAAACAACATCTGTCCAAAGAGTTGCAGCTATCTGAGGGAGCCTGTGGTGGTTAAAAATTCAAAGTACAGAGTTCATAAGAACACAAGAACGCTTAGAAACAAGAGGTCATTCGGCACTTCTGACCCATTTGGTATGTAGTAGATACGGGGTTACATTGTTAATGGTGACCATAAAACAGGAACGTTAGGTAGGAAATTATTTCCCATAAGAATCAATGGAAATTCAGATTTTTCTTAAAAGACGTCCTGGTATCAGCTTCAACCATGTGCCTGGGCAGGCTGTTCCACACTCCCACAAGCCTTTGGGTAAAGAACTGCCTCCTTTATGAGGTCACCTATGCCCAATGCCAGAAATCACCTGCCTGTCGTTTGAGTTGTTCCTGAGTGGGGGCTTTGACTAGTGCCTCAGGCTTGCACAGCACAAAACTCTTTCAGAAGCACCCAAGACCTACACTAGTCAAATCAGACACAATGTTAAAGGTCAGTAGCTTACTGCTGTCCCTCTGGGGCCAGCTGAATAAGGCATAAGGAAGGTGAGCTATTGTCATTGTGCTCAGAATGTGCAGTTTGGAACTTTAATATAAAGTAAAATGCATTTGAGAACTGTGTTTCAAACTAATCCTTAAAGAGCCTGATACAAACAACCATATTTTATCTTCCCACTGCATGTTTATTGAGAATCAAATGCTGATTTTTGAAAAAAACAAATAGGAAAATGCTCCCCCAAATAACAGCAAACACTGAGAAACCAGTCTTTGTAAAGCAAAAACAATTTGGCTGTAACATTTCCTGGAAACCTGCTAAAAAAATAATCAAAAAAGGCTTTTCTTTAAGGTCAGGCAAAGTCACCGTACTTGTTGACAAAAATTAATTCCGCATTCCCCACTGGATTAGCAGTGATCTTTTCTTGCCAGTGCATGAAGAGCAAATGAAATTCAAAAGACCTAGAAAGAATTCAGACTGCGCACTTCAAGCAGATAAGCACTTGGAAGATGACATTTAATATAGACACACACAGAATGTTACATGCAAGTAGCAAAAACAGTTTAGATACTACATGGGGGAAGCATTGAGCTTGATGAAGCTGTTGATTCATTATTTTCAGCTCCCAGACACTGTACAGAAGTAATACAAAGGGAAAATTATGGTGTTAACTGTTTACAGTTTAAAGCATTGAATGTATATAAAGGGGTGTTATGTTAAAATTGTACAATGGGTACAAAGTAAGCCTTCGTGTAGACTGCTGTGTACAGTTTTGTTACAGAAGTGCTGCTGCTGCTCTGAGATCAGTCCCAAAAAGAGCCATTACCCTGCCTTGTGCCTGTAGGCTCTGGCCCCCCGTGACCTTGAATTGGAAGAAGCAGTTTGAAAATGGTTCAAGTGCAGAAACAGAGCTTTTGAAAAAAAAAAAGGTTTAAATTAGAGTACCTCGAGAGAAAATATTCATATATTAAAAGAGAAGCAAATAACACTACTTTTGTTTTTATATATTTCAGCATGATATGTAGAAAGCTAATTCCACCAATACTATTGAATAAAGTAACCATCTACACCAAAGTAACTGATATGAGCATTAAAATCAGTTTTTCATTAATGTATTATTATTTTCAGATTAATTTATTCACACTTGCGTAGAGCACCAGCATGTTAGTACATAGCGAGACAGAATGCTGCCAACAGTGGAACCATGTTTACTGGACATAATATACTGTCAACCTTTCTATTGCTAAAACTATTTCAAAACCCCCAAACTTCACCGTTTCCACACAGGTACAAGGCTGTTTTTTTCATCCTTTTATTTTACCCTGTAGCTCAACTGAGAACAATTTCATGTACCAGAAGGCCCTGGAGACGCTTTTACTGGAGCTGTATGAGACAAAACCTCTTGGGGTTACAAAAACAAGTGTCTGACACACTTGTAAGGATGTGAACCCGCACCTAGTCCAGAGACCCGACAGCTGCTCCACTCTGCTGTCTTGAAGTAGCGTATATGCTGTAATAAGGTAGTAAATAAACTAATTTGAAGAATATTTCATGAGCCAGGAGCTAACAATCTGATGTTCCTTTATAAAATGGTAGTAACCTATGCAATTTCTTTTTTCCCTCCTCTTTTCCCTGGGGCTGCTAATCCCAACAGTGGCTCAGAATCAGAACAGAGCCAGTGCTGAGGACTGTGAAACCATAGCAGACCAAGTTCCTCTTCCGATCCAGAGTTTCGAGGATATCCCCTGCTCACAGGACCAGCGCCACTGGCTCAGTGCGGAGCCCCCGGGGGCAGTCCCCGAGAGTCCCCATGACACCGAGCCCCCCCAGGATGACACAGCGGCACTGTCTGAGGCCCCCGCAGAACTACAGCTCCTTGCTCCTGCGCCCGCAGCCGTCGAGCAGCAGGCCGAGGCGGAGGAGACGTCCGCTACCCCGGGGGCCGCCGCCGTCTCTTCGGGCTGCGCGACGCCCGACCCAGAGGACGAGCCAGACGCGTCCGGCGCTCCAGACGACGAGCCGCCCGGCGAGTCCGGGGCTCAGGACGCCGCCTCAGAAGATGACCCCGCGGGAAAGGAGGCGGCAGACGCCAGCGCGGAGGGCAGCGCAGAAGACTCGTCCAGCTGCCCAGCCGGAGAGTCAGAAGTGACACCGGTGGAGGCCGACATGCCCCCCGCCTCCGCTGAGACCGCAGAGGAAACCCAGACCTCAGAGAGCCAGGTCGAAGGTACGAGCAAAGGAAAACGTGTCAGCACCTCTCAGCTAGGTTTCTAAGCTAAGTTTTCCGCATTGATTGCATCTTGACCCTAAGGTCAGAGAGTGACCACCACCAAATCAGGTGCTTTATATTTAAGATCTGCACTGTTACGGCGGCCCATTTTTAATACGTATTTAAAGAAACAAACGAAATACTTGTCAAGTAAATAAATACAGCTTTGTAAATCACTTATGTTTAAAAAACCCTCTACACATGCTGTCCGTTTTCTAATAGTTTTGACATTCCAACTCTAATGATGGAAAAATCAAACAATAACGTTTGTTTTAAGCTCCGTGTTGCTTTTTAACTTCATTCTCCAGTTACTGTTTACATTTTACAGTTATTGTGGTTTGAAATGCACTCATCAATGCCGAGTCTTTCTAACCCTGAAATATAAAATATAAAAATAGCATTGCAGCTCCCCTTAAAATGACTACAGTACCATAGAGGAACTGCAACAGTGGAAGAGTTCTCCCAGAAGGGAACCCACAGATGTGTACGGTTCAGTCAACCCCGAGAACCTGTGCAGTACTCGTGCTCTCGTTCCCTCTGTGGTGTGTGTTTCTAGGCGAGACGGGGGAGAAGGTGGAAGAGGAGACACAGCAGGAGACAGAGCCAGCAGAGCCGGCAGACACGGAGCAGGCAGAGGTGGAGGAGCTAGTGGACACTCTCTCTGGTGAGAAGAGAGCTTTCCCCTGTGCAGGAGATCAAGATGTCAGGGCGCAGTTCAGGCTAGTTTTGATATGAGTGTGTTAGAGAAGGTCGTGCGGAGAGCAAGGAGAGAGAGAGACCATGTTTTCTGATCTCTCTGCTCTAAATCTCAAGCACTTCCAGGTGCACTTTATAAGCCAGACACAGCCACCGTCAACCACAGAAGTCGCATTTAGGACAAGAACACGACATGTATTGAAACACAGAATGTAAACAGGTGGTCATGGTATAAGAATATTTTAAATACCAAGGCAAAATATAAAAAGGGTTTGAGAATGTCGCACATTCTTTTAGCCCACCACGTAAATGTGGTCTTTCCTCTGTCTTGAACATTAAGAGAGCTATGTTTAGACCCAGACACAGACACACTGATTGAACCCGATGATGATCAAACGTGGCACACAAGAGAGCATGTTCTTGCTCAGCAATTCCTGACAGGCCTTCTTGCATCAGCTCCTGCCCAACAGCCATTTGAGCAAGACGGGCCTCATCTCGTCTACAGTCAAACTGTCTTGTGACCCCCGGCTCCTATAGGACCCTTTCCATTATCTTAAAGAAACGTGTGAGTGTCCGCATTTTAAACCCCAGAGGTTTCAGGCATGATGTTTGTTTGTCAGGAGCACTGTCACTTACCTGCATTGGGCCGCAAGATGCTGCTCAAACCTAATGGTATTCGTTATTCAGAAATATAAGAAAAGAATAATTCAGTGACTAATGTGAACGTTCAAGTGGTTTAGTGTCCGCTGCCACTGCCAGTCTGAAGACAGACCCAGAAGAGGCGCTTGTATTAATCTCCAATGAGGATTCCACCTCTGAGCTGTTTTGCTTGTGTTTCAGCTACCAGTGTGGAGTAAAGAAGCTAAGTCCTCCTCACATAACCATCCACTTTTAGTCAACAAGGAGCAGAAGAACCTGTCCTTCAGGAAAAGGAAGCAAAAGAGGCTTTTGGGGACATCGGAACTCCGACAAAGAAATGCAGCAGAGTTAAATGTGATCTTTACCTTTGCCAGTTGCCAAATTGCAAAGCAGCAATTCTCACACGTTTTTGTTACTGAAGACATCACTGTGCCTTTTTTTTGCTGAAAATGGGGGTGAGGGTGCTTTGAATCTTGTACATATCGTTTTTGCTTTATTAGCTGCATAGGTACTGTTTAAAAATGTTCATGCTATTATTGCTTTTAAAAATCTTATCATTTTGAGAGTTCACATTTTATTTGGAATTAAACCGCCTGATAGGTTAAAGAATAGGGAAAAGGCAACTTAAGGAGCTTTGCTTTAATGTCCCTTCTGAATTAAATTTAAGGCAAAGCACCATCACAGTCATTTAAAAATAAAGCAAGACTGTAAATAGATTGAGTCTCTTTAACATGCTGGATCCAGCTGGTTCAATGTACAACCTTTCACAAAGGTGCTTGATCCCCCTATTATGATGTGAAATAAAATTTAATGTAAAGACAAATCTGAAACACGATAGGTTGTACATTAATATATTTGCATCTTTTAAAAGGAGAGATTCCATTTTGAATGTAAGCCACCATGCTCTGTTTGATGTCTGTCTCTTCAGGACTAAATTAACCAGATCATAATTGGGAAAGTGGAGCTTCTGAAGAAACCATGAATCTTTTCAAACCAGGAACTTCTAGCAAGGGGTTTCAAGTGAGATTGTATTTAGTTATAGGTCTGCGCCTCAAAATATCTGCAGCCAGGCTTTCAGATAAAGAGTTCCACATTTTTATCTTGTGATAAAAGCCCCTTTCACCTTGCCATTGGCTGCCTGCTTCCTAGTTAAAAACACTAAAGCTTTGCTGTTAGCTGTAACAGTTAGTTTTGCCTCATCAGTCTCTCAAGCTCATGTGAGAGGAGACACTGATCATGCAACACCCTGAGCACATGGGGGATATTGCAGCATGTTTGTTTTGCCAGTTTCTGAACAAGATATCCTGATAATATTCAATACAATGGCGATGTATAATTTTGCGACTCTGATATTTAAAATAAGCACGGTTAATAATGATAAAACATCCGACTTGAATACCAAGAGGGAAATACTTTTTGCTAAGCTGTGATCAAGTGTAGAGGCACTGCAAATCAGAATACCGAAAACAAAGAACACTGTTATTATCCTGGGCTGTCGTTATAATCTCCATGTGCGGTCAGTGCAGCCCGGACTATCCCATTCACTGTGGTCAAATGGTCCCAGGGGGACCCAAGGATCTTAGGGTGCAGTTGGCAAGAGGTGGGCAAGTGATCCCCAGATACAGCAACAGGGACCCCATTCACCAGCTGGGTGTCCCCTGTTTCAGCTCAATGCTGAGACAGTGTCTTTTCTCCGATTTCGTGGCAGTGCTAATCCCTCCCAGTCTGGAACAGAAAAGGCTAATGCACACTTTTATCTTTTTTCATTACTGGAATTCAGCGCTTGCTGGTGCTCCCAAACACTGATTGAATCTTAACTTGCAACAAACTGCATGAAAAGATACCACCAGCAATAACATTCATAACACCACTGCTAAGGATGCTGTTAAGGGGATGAAGGGTTTGGGTCCTGTAGCAGTGTACCCATGAGCTAGCTCCCTACACGTTTAGACTGGACTCTCATCTTCTTTCAGCTCTGTTCCCAAAACTGCAGGGGACACCGGGAGACCCTGCGGCCTGTTCTGTTGTTCCAGGACAGTGGAGTTATTTCCCAGCCTGTGTCAGAATCACAAGTCTGTCGGCACTTACAAATTCCATCTTAACATTCCCTTTTATATTTTAGATTTTAATGTTAATGTGCCGTTTTTAATTGGCGCCTACCAGTCTATATTCTTTTAAAGAGCCTTAAAATACTGTTTTGTGAATGTTGCTGTATATAAAATGATTTTGTCCTTTGCAGGCTCTGTGATAGGGGGCCGCAGGCAGCAAAGCAGGATGAACAACTCCCAACTGGGCGACAGAAGTTTAAATCCAGACATTGAGTAGAATTGGTTCAAGAAAGGTTTCGGAACTGTATTTATACTTAGTATGGTACAAAACGCAAAAAGAAATTCCAGCAGTTGAACCTAGGTTATTGGTCAAAACTGCAAACCATAAAAATGTGGAATAACCTTGGACAGTGGTCTGGAATTAGCTGTTTACATGTTTATTCAGCATGAACCCCATAGATTAAATCTGCCATAGCCAGATACCTCGATTCCACACCACTGACGAAATCAGGACTTTCCCAAAAAACAAAACAAAACTTGTGAGTGTTTCTACTTAATTGCTTTTACATTTTTCACTCCCCTGGTCAATATTAATACTAGGACCACTGATTAAGTGAAGAGTCAGATATAGATGAATAATCTAATATCAAATCTAATAAACTGTAGTGAAACTGAATCATCACTGTCAGTGATTAATTACCATTTCGAAACAGAACCACAACCAT